>NC_135310.1:60721479-61041122 GCF_048772815.1 Callospermophilus lateralis | reverse complement strand
TGATGTGAGTAGTGTTATTAAATCTATTTCCATGATTTCAAGTGTTTCTTGAGTGGCAAATCTCAATGATTCATTATTCATGTTTGCCTGAACCCACAGGCCGAAATATCACAATTTCTTAATGTTAGCAAGACAATAACATAATATCTTCACAAGATTGAACTGGGATTCAAGCAGAGATAACCAACACAGGGAGATTGTGTTCACTGTTTTGTGAAAGAAACTGATGAAATATTATTAAGTACATTTTAAAATCAGTCCTAATTCTGTAGAATTTCATAAAAAAAATACTTCCTGTGGGCCAAGGCAAGATAAGCATAATGGATACACTAGTTCTGTGTGCCAAAAATAAAGATACAAAATTCCAAGATTTTGAATAACAATCATCAGCTTTGTGTTTGTTGGAGATATAAAATAGTTTTCAGAAAGAAAACATCATAATTTCTGATTTCATAAGTTATTTGAATGTGCCCAAATGTCTGACAAATTTATTCCAATCCAGGCTGCCATTCTCAATGACTTACACATCTAGAAGAAGAAAATGATTTTTATGGTTTGGAGACAATGCAAGAAGTTTCAGTGAAGAAATAATCAGCCTTGAAAGTTTTAATCCAATCAGTGGATTGATCACTAATGGGATTAACTGAGTGGTAGCTGGTGGTGGGTGGGGTGTGGCTAGAGGAAGTGGTTAATTGGGGGCATGACTATGGGGGTGTATATTTCTATCTGGCAAATGGAATTTCTCTCATTCTTTGCTTACTGATCATGTTGTAAGCTACTTCCCTCTGATACACTCTCCTGCCATGAAATTCTGCCTCAAGGAATAGTGCTGACCTTCTATGGACTAAGACCTCTGAAACCATGAGCCTTCAAATAAACTTTTCATCCCTAAAATTATTCTGGTGGGCCTTTTAGTCATAACAGTGAAAGATCTGACTAAAACAGTGATTCATGGTGGACCCTGACAACTTCATGGTTTTTATCCATTAATCCAAATAGGTAAAATTTGCAAAATATCAAGACTTTTGTGTGATACAATTATTACTAATAATTAAAATATTAACTTTGTAGATGATCATTGGTAACTCTATATATGTGTATATAAATAACTATATATATTTATAACTATATATAAATATAGTTACAAATGCATAATATATATGTGTATACACACTCTTTTGTCTGTGTACTTAAACGTGGTGTTTGAAAATAGTAGTTAAAACACATCAAAATTGAGAAATATTGCTATAAATAACATAACATAGAATTGTGAAATGCCATCACAAAACATAAAGAAACAGTGAGTAAATCTTGAGGGAAAATACTACTATATGTATCTGTTTGTTTATTTGAACAATAAAACATAAAATTAGATGAATCTTGATTAATATATTCCAAAATGTGTTCCAGTGAACTCTAGACCTCTGGATAAATTTTGGGAATTCTACATCATGTAACCATGAAATGAGGAACTACAGTGCATAAAAATACATGATAGATCCTTAAGTTAATAAAGATTGTAATTTAATTTAACCAAGGATTTTCAAAATACATATGATGTATTTATAAAATCTAACCATTCTTTTACTAGCAGGACTTGTATGCATTGGAAGATATTTTGGGAGAAATGGACTGTTATTTCTTTCCTAATATTGGGATTTAAAGTGAAATAATTTAAAACAAAAGTAAAAGATTATAAAAGTCAAACTTTAAAATATAGCAATAATTATTTATTCATTCTCTAACAGAATCTGTTTGTCAGTCCATGCATCTTCTTAAGTCAATCAACTCAATAAAATAGTTGGTATAATAAAATTAAACCACTCACTGGAGTGTAACTACTCAGCATATTTAGTTTTTCAGACACAGTCCTTTATCTCCCTCACCATTCCCTCTTATAATACAATTGCATTTCATCCTCAAATCTTCTGAAAATGTTTTCATAGGGACAGAAAGCATCCTTATTTCAAATATCATATGCAAGTTAAAATGAAAAATTTATTTCACCTTAATTATTTTCCCTCCCTATAATTAGAAGCTAATCTTCTCCACACATAGCTGCAGGCTCAGAACCAGTAAATGCTTGACTGTCGAAATGATTGGGGAACTTTACTTTCTGATAATTACAAGATATAATTACTTTGGAGCTTTCAAAGACCTTTCAGTGATTAAGGAAGCTTTTCTAATTCAGTCATAACATTTGTATTACTAATAAACTAAGAAGTCCTACATTCTAATAGCTGACAAATTTGAAAGAAACACCAATTCTAAAAATAGTTTGGTAGGCTTGAGGGAAAATCATTTCAGTATTTAGAAGTATTTCATTCTATAAAATGCAACTTTGTAAGTTTTCTTTAATAAAAATGTAATCAATTAATATGTATAAAGTCAATGTGATTGGCATATTTTTCAAATATCATATCTAGGAAATATGGAATAATTAACAAAATATATGTCCAACAATTTGGAAGAATTTGTTTTCTTTTCAAGCAGCACTAACCCAACCCAAGTAGAAGAGTCTTAAGTAACTTACTGCCAGGGTAATTCACACAGCAATGTGTCACCAAGCATTTGAATGCTTTAAGAAAGTAGGAGCAATTTCATTTTCTGTATGACAGAGTGTATGACAGGAAAATTGTTGCTGAATTGTAATCTGAATGTAGGAAAAACCAAAAGTGGGAAACTCGTGCTTGAAAGTTGAGGAAAGTAAGTAATTTACTGAAATTATAATGCAGGTCTACTTTCTTCATATTGAAAGTAGTTTTTTTTTCCTAAGTTTTCACTGTCACTATGACTAAAATGTGGTGTATCAGTGCCAGTGGGAATGGATATGTGTTAATAACAGCAGACTCGGCAAAGAAACTGAAATGTGTATATTAGTGCAGTGTTCTTTCCAGTAGAGACCTAAGAGAAAATTTGATAATGATGTTTATTCATCCCTCAACATATGTAACTGGAAGGTCTTTATGTGTACACGAACCTCAGATAAATTTTATTGAATAATAATGTGGAAGATACAGAGATACTTTAGATTAAAAGAAGTAGAACCCGAACAAAGATGTTAACACAGTTCTTATTGTAGTGTTCAATGTGAAGTTCTTTTATAACATTACCAGATGCCATTTACCATCTACATTTTTATGACAAGATCTATATTTAGACATATTGTCTAAATTTACACCAATAACTGTCTTTTGGGGAGAAAGTAGTCTGAGAAGTAGATATCTTCAAAGATGCATCGTGACATCATCTTTGTACTTTAATTATGAACCTCTGAGTCCTTGCCCAATTTCAGCCAAGAGTTATTTGTCTTTGTTTCAACACCTACTTCCTGTATGTCATGAATTGTTCCAGGAAAACTGTGTTTAATCTGTAATCTTAATAAGAGATTGCTAATATAGATGCTATTCTCTTTTTATAGGTAATGAAATGAAGTTGCAGGGAATCTAAAGTATTCCCAAAAGTATTACCAAATTAAAGAAGCAAGATTCAAACTTAGATCTCACTAATTCCAAAGGCTGATTCTAATGTGCATCAAGCTGTGTCTTTTGATACATCTCTTAATCCCACTGACTTTTAATTTCTTTGAAGACATAAAGGGGAAAGCCATTGCTTATATAACTTATGTAGTCATTGGATTAGTAAAAAGAATATAATAAGTGGAATATGTTTTATAATTCAAGATATTGATAAATATCTCATTTTCTTCATTACTCTTCCTTCATGTGCTAGTTTTATTAAGTAGACTTGGATTCCATTAGTTTTCTAGAATAAAATTATCCTACCATAAATTTGAACTAAAACAAATTCAACATATTATTCAACAATAAAATACAAGTGGATGTTCTTCTTAAGGACAACTAATTTTGCATTTTATTACAGAAAATAATATTCCAACTAATAAATATTTCTTACTTAAATTGATAATTACTTTGAAAATATTCATTTTTAAAGAAAATTGTTTCAATGGAAATTGTTGTGTACTTTCATACAATGAAGAAATTTCCCTAATCTCACATTAATCAGTGTAGTCAAATCTGTCTTCTCAATATAAGTAGGTGAGAAAGTAACATAGTAGAGCATCTAATTCTTTCTTATACTTCATTTTTATCTCTGTTCTTGTTTCAATAATTCCATAAACTGTTTAAAATTATTTTAAGTCTGAAATTTTATACAAATATAATATAGAAAAAAACAGAAGGAACCAAGGAAATTGATTCATTTCATGCAAAAATTAAAATAAATTTAGTGTTCAGAAAAAGCACAGTTCAAAGAGCTACTCTTTGCTCTTTTGATATATGAGTTGCAATGTCCAATTACTTCTATAAAGAGCAGGCATATGAGCTTTTCAATCACAGATATGATTTCAGTATTGTTACTGTCCCTTATTAGCTGAGAAATCTTGGAGAGTTTATAAGTTCTTGATAAATTTGTATTTGCCTTCTAGATTTTCTGTGAGGAAAGTGAGTTTATTCATATGAAGTAATCTGAATAGTTTCAGAAAGATATCAAGGAATGATTATGTGAAAAAGTAGGGAAGTGCTTCTTATAAATTGCTATGGCTCAAATGTGGTTTGTGTCCACCAAAACTCATGTTGAAATTTCATTCCCAGTGTAACACTGGTGGGAAATTCAAGAGATAATGAAGAAGACATAAAGAGGAATCAATGTCTTTCCCATGATAGTGTGTTAGTAATTATGAGAGAGGGTGGTTATAAAAGCTTATTCAACTTCCTAGGCTTTTCTTGCTTTCTATTTTTCCACATTTCTGCCAAGTTATGACACAGCATGAAACCAAAAAGATGCTGGAGATTTTTTCTTGAACTCCCAACCTCCAGAATTGTGAGCCAATATAATCTTTTTCATTATGAATTACCCAGTCTCAGGTATTTGGTTATAGCAACAACAGTAACAGATTATATCAGAAAGCACTCTTAATACAGTTTATATTAAAATATTATTTCTGAATTGCAAATTGTAATATGTTATGTGAATATGAGTTTGCTTTATATTCTTCTTAAGTGCTGGAAAACTCACAAAATATACTTTACTGCTATGTTTATGATATATTGGTATTGATAAAATATTCCCTCCCTATTTTATATAAAAGTAACTCATGCATCATTAAAAAGCTGGTAAACTTTTAAACATGGCTTTCAGATAACTCTGAAAACTGTGTTACAAGTGAACTCTAGAGAAAATTGGGGATGATAGAATACCTCGGAAGTGTATTCCATTCATCAAATACAACTGTTCCACCTAATTTCTGCGTATTCCCAGTACCTCCTGTTAAATTCACATATTTCTTTTGAAAAAATAGTAATGGACTCAAATGTAGGCATTAATGCAGTTATTTCATCAAATATAAGGAGATAGAACAAAGAACACTATCTTTGAATTTTATTCTTAGAAACTGCTAAAAATCTTTACAGAAGAGTACGTCACTTTATCCTTTGTCAGGCTATAATCCCATAGAAAAGGGATTTTGAAGGGGCAAGATTATTAGCAAAAGGAATTGTTCAGGGGTGATTGTGGCAATAGAGGCAAGAGAGAAAATGGAGGTATAGACTATTTACTATAATAGTTAGGGACAGAATAGGTATATCCATTGGTAGCGAAAGACATGTAATCAGAGAACAGTCAATTTTACCCAAAGCAAGCATTGTTCTCCTTTATTAAATTCAGAACACAATAAAGTGCAACATTCAGCTACTAACTCAGCCTTGATTAAATCAAGTTGTTCAGTGAATGATGGTAATTCCTCAGGGTGATTACAGTGGACATTGTGGTGTTCCACCTGGATCCCTCGTTAGTAATGAAAGATTAACTGAGCCAAAGCTTCAAGATGCTGGCAGAAGACAGTCCTCATCTGACAGTTCCCTGCTAGAGACAAATTGTTACATAGAAAGTCACAGCTACTTCTGTTGGTATCCTGCATCAAATGACTGATAGTAAGAGGAATCGAAAGACATGGCCTCCCTCCCTAACCCAATGATTTTGAAGAGATCTCCTAACTCTAGAGCTCTCGGTAATGTTGGCTGAGGCCTTCCTTGGGACTGCATTGCAGCTTGGCTTCTCTCTCTCTCTGAAAATCTGCCTTCTCCTTCCCTTCCACAGGTGCTAATCCCAAGGGCACTTTCAAATAAATCCTCTGCATATTAGATGACCTCAGTTTAGCTACACAGCCTCCCCTCCTGCTTACTTTATGCACATAATGTCACACCCACCTTTCCCTTCTTGCAATTCTCAGGCTTTTCCTCATCTCTGGGGATTGAAGCATCTGGTGCCTCTGTTTAGACTACCCTTGTATCTTTTGTTCCATTCAGAGCTTGTCTGTTCAAGTCAGTCCAATGCCAAGTTGATTACTTTTGGGACATTTCTCCACATCTTTCATCCTGAATTAAAGGTTTTGCTCTCAGCTCTCCCAGTATTGTTTAGAGACTGACTCTGTTATTACGTATCACACAAAAGTATTATGATTTTTTTTAATAATCTTTCAATGGGAGAAAAAAAATTTAGGAAAGGAAATCTCTATTCTCCTTTCTTCAATGTAGCATATTCCCTGACTCAACTTGTTGTTTTTGTTTGTTTGTTTGTTTTTTAGTAGTACTTGTCAATTGAATAAACTGAGGGAGTTTATGAGTGAGTGAAATAATAAACGAAGAGTGAAAGTGATTCAAAGCCCCTGGAGACATATTTCAGATCTTTTTAAGGTCATCATTTTCAGTTTGTCAAACAAGTAATATAATAACAGCAATATTAATAAATTATAATAAGAATATTATATCTAGTATTAATATACCCCTAACTTAGCATCAGGAGTTATGATGAGTGACTTAAATGGATTATTATGTTTCCTCCCAATAACATTCCTGTGGATTACTACAATTATACTCAATTTTGTTGAGTATAATGAGAGAAGTTGGGCAATTTACACTAAAATTTGAAGGAAACAGAAATGAAATTAAAGTCATTCATCATTAAATAATCTTCATCTCAGCAAAGGCATTTTAAATACACTAGTCCTTGCTGACTTTACTTATTATATGAACAAAACTAAGGACACAAATTAGAGAAAAATATTTGAGACTAAGAATTGGATATTGAATCAATAACTGAATGGCATGTACAAATAAAAACTCTTCAGTATCTACTTCCATCATATGTAAGATTTCAATGTCTGTAGCCAAAGTTGACACAATTAAATGAGACATTTTGTTCATGTACAGTAATTGTTGATTCCCTCTTCTATTTGCCTTCTTTCACTCCATAATGATTTTTCTCTATGATATACAGTGTTACTTTGAAATTTGTTTTGGTTTTCTCGCTAAATTAATATAGTTGTATCCTTCCTTCTTTTATATAAATTGCCATGATCTGCCTCTACTTAATATTAATTAAAATTAATTGTAATCTTAATCTTCAAATACATTTTTATTTCATGATGCATACACTTTATATTTAAAAAATGATTTCAAAGGCAAATATATCATTATAAAACTCATGTCTAAATAATGATATTGAGATTGAGAGAGAGAGAGAGAGAGAGAGAGAGAGAGAGAGAGAACACATGTGGGCAATAGAATAACATAGCACAGCTTTCTGGAGGCAAAAAAAAAACCATGGAAATCAAAGCATAGTCTGTTTTTGTTTTCTTTACTGTCAAACAAAAAAAACTTCACAGACAAAATTTACTTGGAATTGTTCAGTAGTAGACAACCATTACCTCAAACAAAAGCTTTTTATTAGCCTATCAGAAAAGAAACATCAAAGAGACTAGATAGGAACGTTCTGAAAGTTGTTCTGGGGTATTTGTTCAAATGGCATAATATCACAGAACCTAAAATTGTCATCATTGAAGGGCTTTTCCTGGTGGATAGACTCTAGTGGTTAATATCCTCCACCACAACTATTCTGAAATTCACTTTTAAGAAATCAAGATGTCTATTCTCTAAGCTCACTTAATCTTTCAGAAGCAACACTCTAGCTCTCCATCACTCTTGATGTCTTCATTCTGACACTCTATTTGACTTGTACCAGGAAAACATGAGTCTGGTAGCAGTGAGGAGAGTTCTGTAGTTGGTGGGTATTACCAATAAAAATTCCTTATTACATCACTAGGTTGTTAATAAATAAGGAAAATTATATGAGACTAGTTCAGCCAGGGTGAGAATATGTGTGTGTAGTAGATTTTTAAAATGAAATAAAATAACATAACTCCACATCCAAAAACTTTAACTAAGTAAGGCTATGATCATTATAGCTAAAGTTTATGAAGAGAGAGATAATTTGTAAATATTTGGAATGATACTGGTCAGCAAAACATTCACTCAAGACAAACTCAAAATACTAAATTTACATAAAGGAATGAGAAAATTTTATAGAAGTTTTAATAACCTTTTATTAGATTTAATTTTAATTTATAAAACATGAATAATGTAGAAATTTGTGAGGTACTATTTAAAAATTTTGATAGACATTTACATTGTACAATATTTAAAACAGGTTAAACACATCTGCCTCTTCAAAAATTTATGATTTCTATAGGGTGAAGACTTCCAAAATCTTCCCTTAAAGGATTTTTATATATACAGTTCATTATCAATTATCTATAGCCATCCTACTGTCCAATAATACATTAGTACTTCTTACTCCTGTTGAATTATAACTGAGTACCTACTCATGTAACTCCCTGCATGCCTACCTTCCTGCTATGGTTTGAATGTGTGGTGTCCCCTGAAAGCTCATATCTGAGACAATGCAAAAAGGTTTGGAGGAGAAATGATTGGGTCATTGCTTAACCTAATCAGTGATTTAATCTATGATGGGATTAACTAAGTGGTAGCTGGAGACAGATGGGGTGGGGCTGGAGAAGGTGGTTCACTGGGGGCATGGCTATGCGGTGTATATTTTGTTTCTGGAGAGTGGCATCTCTCTCTCCTGGAAGCAGATTTCTGATCATCATGTGAGCTGCTTTTCTCTACCACACTTTTCTGCCTTGATGTTCAGTCTCATCTCCAGCCCTGAAGAATGGAGCCTACTGTCCGTAGACTGAGACCTCTGAAACTGTGAGCCCCCAAATTAACTTTTCCTCCCCTAAAATTTTTCTGGTTTGGTCTTTTAGTCACAGCAGAGAAGAAAAAAAAAAAAAAAAGTGACTGAAACACTTCCCCATCAAACATACTGACTTCTGGTATCCAAATGTTACTTTTTACTTCTATGAGATTTTTTAACTTCTATACATGAATGAAATTTAAAGATACATGTCTTTATAAATATAACTGACTTATTTCCTTTAGTTTAATAATTAGTTTCGTCCATGTGGTGGTAAAATTAATACATACATATATATTCATATATATATCCACAAATTAGTTCATGGAGACTTAAGTTGTTTCATGGATATTATGACTATTTCAGAGAACATAGAATTGCAGATATCCCTTCCACATACTAATTTCATTTTCTTTGAATATATGACTAATAGAGGGATTGCTGGGTCATATGATACTTCTTTTTTTTTAAATTTTTTGTTTGCTTCCACAATGATTGTATTAATTTACATTTCCATCAATAATATGAGAGCATTTGTTTTTCTCCACACTCTTGCCATTACCATTATTTAGTCTTTTTGAAAATAGCCATTCTTACTGGGGTGAAGCTAGATATGATTGTGGATTTGATTTGCATTTCCCTGGGTGTTAAGGTCTGTAAACAAGTCAGATTGGCACCTGTTATTTTGCCAGAGAATGTTAGAGTCTGTAAACAAGTCTGGATGGCGCCTGGCAAAATGCCAGAGGGAGTGGTTTGTGAAGTAACAAAAGCGAGCCATTAAGTGTGGAGATTCCTTATTGGTTGACTGCTGTATCTATTTTATGCTAATTAGATAAGCTGTGTAAAATGTATAAATACCGCTCTTATTCTACAATAAACGGCTCTCACTCCTGCTGTATCAAGGTACATAAGTCATTCGTCACCCCCGGTTATTTTGCTGCAGCTGGACTGCGGCACCTCGGGATTAGAAATGTTAAACATTTATTTTTTCACATGCAGTCTTCTATTTGAATGTTTTATTTTGAGAAATGCCTACTTAGATCCTTATCCATTTTTTAAATTAGTTTTTTGTTTTTACTATTTAATATGTTTTAGTTTCTGATATATTTTGAATATCACCTCCTTTTAAGAGGTAATCTCTGAAAACTTTTTCTCTCATTTTTTCGATTGTCTCATCATGCTATTCATTGTATCCTTTTCTGTGAAAAAAACTTGTAAATTTATTAAAGTTCAATTTGTTAAATTTTCTTTGATTTTTCTCTGGATTTGGCATCTTTTCCAACAAACTTTTTGATAATTCCACTGTCCTGGAGCTTTCTTCTTCTTTTCTTCTAGCAGTTCTGTTGTTTTAGGTATTACATTTAAATCTCTAATCCATTTAGAGTTCATTTTTGTAACTGCTAGAGAAACAGGTCTAGGTGTGTTATTCTGCATGTAATAATCGAATTTCCCCAGCATCTTTTATTGAAAAGACTCCTTGCTGCACTACATGTTCTTGACACTTTTGCTGAAAATCAGTTGGCTACAGATGCATCAGCTTTCTTCTGGGTTCTCTGTTTTGTCCTATTGATGTTGTATATGAATCATATTAAATGCCTGTTTTATGCTAGTATCATGCCATTTTGGTTACTGCAGCATTGTGGTGTATTTGAAGTAGGAAGATGTAATACCTTCTGTTTTGCTCTTTCTGCTCTAGATACCTTTGGCTATTATGCTATTTTTTTGTTCCACACAAATTTTGAGATTGTTTTCTAGTTCTGTCATTGGTGTTCTGATAGAAATTCAAATGAATCTGTAGATTTATTTGAATCATATAGAACTTTTTATTGGTTCTTCTTATACATGACAGGACAATCTATTTTGATAAAATTATACAAACATGGTATGCATCTTATTCTAATTAGGACCCCATTCTTGTGGGTTGGTATGATGGTGAAATTCACTTAAGTATTTTCATTTTCACTTAGGTATTAATGTAATTTTCCCATGTACACATATAGATATTTTAATGTTATTGGTTCTTCTGGGTTGTAAACACAAGTTATCTTTACAATTTTTTCTGTCCTTTGCAGCATTATTTTTATCAATCTTTCATAGTTCTCATTACATGAAGCGTCCACACCTTTGGTTTAACTTATTCCTAGCATTTTATTTTCTTAGCTATTGTAATTGGTACTGCTTCCTTGATTTTTGTTTCAGAAAATTTTCTGTTAGAGTGTAGCAATGCTATAAATTTTATATATTAATTTTGCTTTCCTGCACCTTTGCTGAATTCATTTGTTAGTTCTAATATCTTTCCATTGGAGTCTGGGGTTTTCTATATATAAGGTCTCATGAGCTGCAGACAGTGCTAATGTGTTTTTTTCCTTACTTCCCGCTTTGGATGCCCTTTATTTTCCCTAATTACTTGGGCCAGTACTTCTAAATATTATATAGAATGACAGTGGTAAATTTGGACAGCCTTTCCTTGCTCCAGATCTTCAAATTTTCTTCATTCTACATGTTAGCTGTGGTCTTACTATATAAAGTCTTCATTATGCTGAAGCACATTCCTTCTATACCTACTGATTTTTATATTTTTTCGAGAAAATATTTTTATGAAGTTACGTTGAATCATATCAAATGCCTTTTTTTGCATCTGTTGATATCTTGCATATTATGTCCCTTATCTGTTGACACATTACATCATGTATATTTATTAGCAGATGCTTTAATGATCCTTATAACCCTGTAATGAATTCCATTTGGTCATGGTGAAATATCTTTTTAATGTGTCATTGGATTTAGTTTGTATTTTGTTAAGGATTTTCACATTTATGTTCAATAAGGATAAAAGCCTGCATTTTCTTTGTTGTTGTTGTTACCTTTCATGGATTAGTTTTAGAGTAATTTTGACCTTATAAAGTGGGTATGGAAGAATTTCTTTCTCTTTCAATTTTTGGAATAATTTTAAAAATGAGTGCTAGTTCTTCTTTAAAATTTTGCAGGAACTCAACAGCAAAGCCATCTGATATTAGACTTTTCTTTTTTGGAATACTGTTTCTAGTGATTTAAATAAGTTACTCATTGTTGGTATATTCAGCCTTTGTATTTCTTCCTGACACATTCTTAGTAAGATGCTTGTGTTCAGGAATATGTCCATATGTTCTAGGATATCGAATTTGTTGCTGTACAGTTGTTCAAATTACTAATTCTTTGAATTCCTGGGATGTCCTTTCTAATATCTCCTTTTGGTTTCTGATTTTGCTTAATTAAATCTGTTTTTCTTATTCTTACTGGTTTGTCAGTTTTACCTTTTAGAACAATCTCTTCATTGCATTGATCTCAAGTAATTTTTCAATTCTCTCTCTCTCTTTCTCTGCTCTGATCTTTACTGTGACTTTCCTTGTACTAATCTCGGGTTTTGTTTGTTCTTACTCTTCTACTTCCATGAGTTACAGTGATAATGGTTTATTTGAAATCTTTCTACTTTTTTGATGTGGGTATTGATCCCTGTAAACTTCCCTCTTAGAATTGCTTTTGTTGCAGCTCTTAGTTTTGAGAATATTGTATTTCCATTCCCATTTATTTTAAGGACTTTTTAATTCATTCTTGATTTCTTCCTAGATCCTTTAGTTCTATGATGATACATTGTTTAATTTCTAGTACCTTGACTGTGGAGCTGACATAAATGTACATGGTTAGTGATTCTCACAGTTGCAGGGACCTGCCTTGTCTTGGGGGATGAATTGTGCACACCAGTACTGGGATCTCTCCCATTGACGTATAGGTCTCTGTCTGATGCTCGAACAGATCTACAATCCCCATATTTAAACCTTGCCCTCTATACAGGTTTCTCTGTTTTCTGTTTGATGCTGAATACCACTCTGGAATTCACTATAATGACCACTAAAACAATTTCTTGTGTTGGTGCACAGATTGGCTATTGGTGAATCCAGCTCACTTTCTTCTGTGCTTGATTGGAGGAGGGATGATGTAGGCAATAAACATCTGTATAATGCCTTCCAGTGGATTTTCTTCAATTACTTCCTCGGTGACAGGGTTTGTAAGACTTACCCAGCTATTCATTTCACTGTGGCAGGCCCAGTACTGGGTTTCAAGTCTAAGGTCTAGAACTCATTCCTTCCTCCAAGAAGTAGATGTAGTCTAAAGGGGCTTGAAGTTGGGGGGAGAGGAAGCATGGGTCTACCTTCCTGTCTTCTTCTGTCTGGTTTTTCATATTATTATACTGAAATCAAACACTGATTCTCTTAATTGGCTCCCTCAGTTTTTTTGAAATAGTTTGGTGCTGTATGCACAGCTTTTTAAATTATTTTTCTGTGGGGAGATGATCCTTAGGGGTCTTTTTTAGCCACCATCTTGTTATGTACCCAGCTTTCATAATTTGGTTCCTAGTTTCACATGTTATATTTTTGGATTTTAGTGTTTAAGAAAAAAAATAAATTAACACTTTAAAATTCTTCTGTCATCAAATTACATAGTTAATAAAAGTTCAATTTTTTATTTAACTACAAAATTGAAGTAAACATAAGGCAGTAATAACAATCAAATTTTTAATGTACATCTATCTTTATTGTTTATGCCAAAATTTTGTAAAAAAAATTGTAGATTATATTTCTATTAAATTTATTCTACCTTTTAAGACAAAAATTAGCCTATTCTGATGCCATAATTAAAAATGAAAATATGTCTATACCTATTATTAGAAATATTTAGTTGCTTTTCAACAAGCAAAAACTTATTTTGTATCTTCATGTGAAAGTAAAACCTGTTCAAAAGCAAATCAGTAAATACAACTTGATTAAAACACATCAATATTGTACATGAACTGGAGCTTGATTGTCTATTAATATGCAATATCATATTTTATGAATATATTAAAAGAACACTCTAGCATAGAAAATGTTTTTGTGTATTTTTAACTTAAAAAAATAAAGAGATAATATACTCCAGAGAAAGAAATGCTTTTCTTTGTTAGTTCTTATGAACTCAAGGAATAGAATTATGGGACAACAAGGAGAATACTTACAAAAACATAAAGCACTCTATTGAAAAGGATGATGCTAATGGTGCGTATTTGCATATGACACTTGCTGTAAAATAAGTATAGATTAATAAAACAAGAGTTTATTATCTAGTTGTTGATTCTTTGCTTCATCTCAGCTCTAGGGAACTGATTAGTTATAGTATTCTTTACCTATTTCCCCTCCTTTTTGGAATTGCTTTTCTTAGCAAACATTTCAGTAAGTTTTATGCATGAGAAAACCAAGTGTGTTTGAAATTGATAAAGGTTGTAAAGAGCTATATGCTAGCTACACAGAATTCCTGTAAATATATTTTAATGCAAATCTTATCAACCAAATGTCAGAATTACTCCAGTGATATTCATACTACTGCAACATGCTCACTCTAGAAATGAGCAAGCTGCTCACCAGAGATTTAGAGTTTAAGCAGAGGCAGAAAAATTTATTTGTTCTGTGTATTTTCTGATAAACAAAGCAACTTCCTTGTGCATTCTCTATTTAAATGAAAGTGTATGGTACAATTTTGATAAGAGGACTATAAGGATAAGAAGAGGAAATTCCTACCATATAGTCATTTCTCAAAGAAACATTTTTTTCATTGACAAAGTTCACAATTAATTTTTTTCTCTGTCCATTTTTGAATATTACCTTTTTTACGTTGTGATATTGGTTTAAAATGTAGTATTCCAAAGGCACTATGTGTGTGTGTGTGTGTGTGTGTGTGTGTGTGTGTGTTTCTCTAGAGAACCCTCACAAATAGGAATTTTGCTTTTTGTTTCTGTTAGGGATTTCTAGCTTTATTACATTATTATCAGAGGAAACTGGTCACAATATTTTGATTTCATGAATAATATAGATGTTTATCATAAAATATTTAATCATATTTTAAATATGTTACAGTCAGTAGAGAAAGAATACTTAAAATTATTAGAATATAGCATTCAAAATATAATAATACAATATTCCTAACTGATCATATTATTTAATTTTTAATTTTTCCTTACTTATCTCTTTTGCTTAGTTGACCAGGCTTGTAATTGAATAGTTGATTAAATAATTGTATTATTATTGTCTTTATTATTAATATATAATTGTATATTATTGTGTATATTAATAATATATAATCCTATATTATTGTGTATGACATGTATATGCATGTCAAGGGTGATTTGGAGTGTTTGTTTCATAATGGTTTCTGCTGTGTTATTTAGTTCACAGAAACAAATCAGAAATATTTGTTTTGAATTTTAATTTTTGGGTTAAAATGGTTCCATTTGTGGCATCTCTGTTTCCTTAGAGGTTGAAGAGTAGATCAGGATCACCATATCTTCTCTCTGTCTATGTCTTCTTGCCTATTATTTACTCTAAATTTTAACTACTCTAGATTATTTTGATTTAGGTGTGTTTCTTATATCTTATTAGGTTGGGGCTTTTTTTGTGAGTGAAATTGGAAATTATTTTTTGTGTGATTTAATACCACTTATATTGATATGACTGATATTTAGTCATTACTCTGTCATACTATTTCAAAATATATTAGACATGCTATACTTATTTTTCTATAAAATATAGTTGTATTAATTTACAAAGAATATTTTTTTAATTGCCGGGGTCCTGCCCTATCGGGGCCCAGGGAGTCCAGAAGGATGAGTGGCATTGGCGAAAAGATGAGACAGGAGTCGTTCCGTTCGAGCAATCTCCAGAGAGAGAGCTAATGCAGCTTTCTCTGGGTCATCTTTTATTACAATTTTTCTCATCATTATAGATTCAGAATACGTCATTGATTATATAATTTAAAACTTTGCCAAGACATGACATTTCCTTAACCATGATTGGGGGTACAAAAATGTAACATAAATTTACATTTTTCCAGGATATGTCCTTCAGTTATATAATTATTAAAAGTACAGAATCATTAATAAAATACATCACTAATTTACATTTTTCAGATTTTCCCAAGATTTACTATTTTTCCCAAGATATGTTATTTTTATTTTCTTATTAACTAATGCCAAACTACGTAACCAGACTCTAAGTCTCCTAACCAATCATTAACCTAAAGTACACTTGTACTTTATTTCTAATCTAAAAGTTCCATCTAAAAAAGTCCCTTTAAATCTTATATTTAGAATATCCTAAAGTTTATGAATCATTCTTAAAACATATCAGAAACCTCTACAACTAAAAACTTAAGAATTTCTAAACTTAAGAGTCTAAATAAAATAATATTTCTAACAATTTTTTAAAACTGTGTCTTATAAAGCTGTTTTAATTAATTCCTACATTTATTCTCATAAAACTGGTTGAGCTGCTTTCTCAAAGTGTTTCTTTGTTTCTCAGTCAAGGTGCACTAGTTCTCATATCTTTATAATCTTTCTCAATAGAAAGGAAGTTCTAAACATCAATCCACTTTCCACCAATATTAACTATGCTCATCATGTATCCCTATGTAAAGTAAGAAAGAGTTTATAAAAAGAGAAAAATACATCTTTATATGTTTTAACTTTCCTAAATGTAAAAATGAGACTACATGTGGTGAACTTTGTAAAATAAGCATACTGATTAGGTTTTCTAAGAGGCCGGAAATATGGGCTTGGGTTCTAGTTGATATAATCAATGTGGTGCCTAAAATTCTCATGACCTTTCAAAGGATGATTGTTGTCCATTATCAGGTTTGTCCACAATGTACTGAGATAGAAGAACAGCCTTCTACTTTGTCCTTGATATGCTGAGGGGTAGTAGAACAGCCTCCAAGGCATGAACTACCTGTTATGTGCTAGCCATCTGAAATTTAATTTGTTTGGCATTTAACATACTCATGCCTCCTGTCAGAAACATAAGCATGAAAATGCAAAGTCCCAATTACATAAAAAAGGGTCTCATGGTTTCGGTTTCCCACCAACCAGCGTGGCTTTGCCAGCAGTCATCCTCACTGTGACCCTGTCAAGACAGTGGGAGAGCAGCTTTGCCAACACTTTTTTTTTTTTTTTTTTTTATTGGTTGTTCAAAACATTACAAAGCTCATGACATATCATCTTCCATACATTTGATTCAACTGGGTTATGAACTCCCATTTTTACCCCAAATACAAGTTGCAGAATCACATCGGTTACACATCCACATTTTTACATAATACCATATTAATGACTGTTGTATTCTGCTACCTTTCCTATCCCCACTGTGACCCTGTCAAGACAGTGAGTGGGGGATCGCCTTCACCACTTAATGAATTGATTCAGAAGTTGTGACATAGCAGATGAAGTTCTAATAGTCACTCAATATTGATATAAAATATCTATATTTATTTCAAAACCTGTAAAAATCAATGATTGATACATGTACATATATATAAGATAAATGTGTCTATACAGATAATGTTTAACTGTTATCTTTGTGTGTATCAGTATACAATAGACTTTACTAGTAAAATATTCTTTTTTATATGAAAGAAATTTGAAGTAAATATATGTATATTCTGCTAAGGTAAATGGAGTCATTCTACTTGTCTTTTTTCCTTTACTTTCTAGTTACTGATACTAAATATTTATGCACCATACTTATTTCCAGTATTGATATTTTCTAAACTTAAGGAACCATATAATTTAAAAATCTTTCAAATTAGGGTTGAAGACACTGCTCAATATTTTAAATATAGTGATTTTAGGGAAAGGCATCAGAAAGGTGGTGGAACAGGATTCATTCCACGGCTCATTTCTTGGCCGAAACAATTCAAATAACTATGCACACATGATATTATGACAAGCGCTAAAGAAAACAAGTGATAAATTATATCATCTAGGTATAGTACAGATACAAGGAAAACTATGAGTTGGCAATTTCCCACATGTGGAAAGAATATTTTTATATTTCCAATATCACCCCAGTTTGGAGAAAGAGAACCTCAGCCTGGGAGAAGGATAGAAAATTGTTACTTTGATTTTTCCACAGGACATCAAACCAGTCCTATAACCCAGTATGAGATAGGCCTCCAAAACCCCAGGTTGCAACCACTGTACTGAATCTCCAGACCCAATTTCCTGCCAGGTTGAATCTCCCAGCCTAAGCTCCAGGCCTGCATAGCAGACTCAATATCTAGTCCAATCAACCATCTGGCCAGGCTTAGTAATTCCATGTTCTTTATTATCCTCAGTGCCAGGCCAGATCCAACAGCTTAAATTCTGACTGCTCCAGACTTCAAGACAAACTCAGGGGCCACATGTACCAGCCTATCCCCTAAAACTAGACTTGCTCTCACAGTCACAGTTTTCAAGCCTTCTCAGCACCAGGATGGCTTTCTTATATTTTCAGGTCAGCACTTATTAACCCTGTATATATAGGATACAGGTGTATTCAGCACCTAATAGCTCCAGCGTCCTGGATGGTTCCCGTGGCACCAGTGTCCAGGTATGCTTCAGCATGCTCAGGGTCTATATCCACCTTAGTAATCCTCAGGGTCAGGCTGAACTACACATACAGAAGCTCATAAAACACCCCTGTAGATCCAGGTACCTGGGACACCCTCAAAATTCCAGTTCAAGTCTTGTTCCAGTGGTATAAATATCTGGGCACAAATCAGTGAAAAGTCAGCTTCTATGGATCCAGGCTTCAGACGGGAAGCTGAAATTCTAGACTGATGTCTATGGACCTATGCTCCAAACCCTTCCTCATGGACGCAAACTCCAGACCCTTCTGTGATTTTTCACTTAACAAGTCCACCCCATGGACCTGCATTGTAGGCTTGCCCTTTGCTAACCAAATGACCAGGGTAGCCAGTTTAGGGCTTGAGCAACATGGCTTCTGTCCCCAACTTCCACCACACCAGATAGCTTGCCAGAATAACTGCACATTCAGAACAGTACAGGGCTTTGTCAGGCAAAGTAAGTCTGCAAAGACTGAAATGAGTTTTTACTCCAAATGTCTAAACATTATGTTAAAAGAAATGAGACATGAAAAATTGAAGCACAATACCACCAAAACCACAAAACTTTTCACAATAGTTGACTCAAAAGAAATATACAACTTAACAAAGAATTAAAAATAATCATTTTAAATAATTTCAGTGAACTTCAAGAAATTACTGGAAAACAATATCTATTCAATGAAATCAAGACAACAATAAATGACCAAAATAGAATTTTAGGAGAGATATTCAAATATTAAAAAAAATGAAATGAAGCCTGGAGATGAAAGATAAAATAGAATATCAATGGCAGAATAGAAAAGAAAAAATAACCTTCCAATACATTACAAGAAAACTATAAAAAGACAAGCACAAAGGGAGAATTCTGAAAGCAAGAGAAAAGAAGCAAATAACATATAAGGGAGTATCAATAAGATTGGCAACAGACTTCTCATCAGAGACCTTACAGTCCAGGAGGGAGTAAATGATGAATTCAAAACGCTGAAAGAAAAAAAAAAAATGTCCCAAGCAAGAATACAGTGCACAATAAAGCTGTTCTTAGAAATGGAAAGATAAAGACTTTCTTGGACAAGCAGAACAGAGGAAGTTCATAACCGTCAGATCTGTATTGCATGAAATACTGAAGAAAATTGTTCAAAAAAAAGTAAGAGAACATTAAAGGGTAAAACAAAAATATGTAAAAGTAAAAATTCAGCAGTAAAAAGTATATCGTCAAATTCAGAATATTCTAGTACCATAATATTTCTCTGTAAATCACCTATATCTTTAGCATGAAAGTTAGAAGATAAAACCCTTAAAATAGCAAAAAAATAACCCCAAAAATTTATTCATAGAACCATTAAAATATGTAAATCTTGACATCAATAATTTAAAATTTTAGAGGTGGTACTTGAGTAAAATTATAGAGTCATACATGTGATCGAAGCTAATTTGTTATGAGCTTAAAAACAGCTGTTATAATATGTGTTCTGCAATCATAATGGTAACCACAAAGAAAAAAATCTATAGTAGTTACACAAATGATAAAGAAACAGGAATGAAAGCATACCATTAGAGAAAATTCCCTTAATTACTAAAGAAGACAGGATGAAAGGATCAAAGGATATATAAAGCAACCAGTGTGTGTGTGTATCTGTGTGTGTGTGTCCATATACATACATATATATACATCTTAAATGAAAATTAAGTTCTCCACAAACAAAGGCACAGTGTACCTGAATGAATAGTTAAAATAAAAATTATATGCTTCCTACAAGATATTTGCTTTACTTTTTTTAAAAAAATATCTTTATTTATTTATTTTTATGTGGTGCTGAGGATAGAACCCAGTGCTTCACATATGAGAGGCAGGCACACTACTACTCAGCTATAGTCCCAGCCTAGATTTTCTTTACTTGTAAGGACACATATAACCTCAAAATGAAAGAACATAGTAAAATGTTGCCTGCCAATAGAAATCAAAAGAAAGCAGGAGTAGCTTACATTTATATCAGATAAAATGTACCTTACATAAAAAATTGTAAAACAAGACAAAGAGGTCATTATATAATTTTAAGTGGATTAATTCATTAAAAGGATATAATAATTGTAAATATGTAGGCACCCAACATTACTGCACCTAAACATTCAAAGCAGATATTAATAGATATGAAAAATGATAGGCTGCGATGTAGTAACAGTGGGGGACTTTGATATACTAATTTTGATGGTGGACAGATCACTCAAAGAGAAACACATAAAGAACAGTTGGATATAAAGTACACTTTAGAACAAAACAGCTCATTTAACAGCAGCAGAATATACATTCATTTCAAGTGCCCCTAGAACATTCTGAAGTACAGATTACATGTTAGAACACAAAACAAGTATGAATCAATTTAAGAAAATTGAAATGGCTTTGAGTATCTGTTCTGAGTAAAATGATACTGAAACTGGAGATTGATAAAAGAAGAAGTCTCAGAAAATTCACATATATGTAGAAATTAAATAACATGCACCAGAATAATGTATAAATAAATGAAAAATTTAAAGTTTAAAATATAGGGGCTGGGGATGTGGCTCAAGCGGTAGCGCGCTCGTCTGGCATGCGTGCGGCCCAGGTTGGATCCTCAGCACCACATACCAACAAAGATGTTGTGTCTGCCGAGAACTATAAATAAATAAATAAATGTTAAAAAAAAAGTTTAAAATATATTTAAACAATAAAACTGGAAACACAATATTCTAAAAATTGAGATATAGTGCAAGCACTTTGTAAAGGATAATTACTAGTAAGAAACACTTACATAAAAAATAAGGACCAGGTGTGGTGGCATGATGGTGCATGCCTATATTTCCAGAAGCTCAGATAGTTGAAGCAGGAGGATCATGAGTTCAAAGTCACCATAATCATCTTAGTGAGACCCTATTTCAATTTAAAAAAGAAAAGAGCTGGGGAGGTGACTTGGTAGTTAAGTGCCCCTAAGTTCAACCCCTGGTACAAAAATAAATAAATAAATAAATAAGGAAAATCCTAAATAACCTAATGTTATACTTAAAGGAACAAAACAAATAAAAACAAATCAAGTACAAAGTTAGAGGAAAAATAAGGAAGTGTTAAATATCAGAATAGAAATCAATGAAATAAACTAGAAAAAATAAAGTAAATGAAATTGAATTGAATTTGTAAACATTAATAAAATTTTCAAACTTTAGCAAAACTTACAAAGAGGACACCAATAAATAAAACATAAGTTGTAAAGGAGGCTTTACATCTTATATTACAGACATAAAAAAGAATTATATGACACTGCTATGAACATTATATCCAAACAATTAGAAAACTGGAAGAAATCGATGAATACCCTGACATATATAACCTAACAGAATTGAGTTAATAATAAATAAAAATATGAGTGGACAATAATGAGTGAGGAAATTGATTCAGTCATAAATATTCTCCCATCAAAGTCAACTGAAGGTATGATGGCCATTGCTTAAGTCTACCAAACACTCTAGGAAGAATTAATTTTAATGATTTCGAACTCTTTCAAAACCCAAAGAAAAGGACATACTTCAAAACTCCTTTGGTGAAGCTAGCATTACCCTAAAGCCAAAGACAGACGATGACAAAACAAGAAAAAAAATTAAAGCTTAACATCTCTCACAAACATAGAAGAAAAAATTCTCAACAAGACATTGGTAAAGCAAATTTAACATGATATTAATGGAATCATTCTCCATGATCGAGTGGGGTTTTCCCCAGGGATGCAAGAAGGGGTCAACGTGTGTAAATCAACAAATGTGAAACATCACATTAACAGAACGAATGATGAAACTGTACAATCTTTTCTCGAGAAATACAGAAAAAAATTAAACAAAATTCAACATCATTTCTTTAGAACACTAGACACAGTTAAGTATAAAAGTATCTTCACACAATAAAAGCCATATATGAAAAACCCAAAGCAAGCATCAAATTTTAACTGTGGGTATTGCATATATTTTCCAAGATTGGGAACAAAATTATTATACCCATTTTCATCATTTCTATTTAATTACTAAAAGTCAAATCCAAGTAACCATTCAAAAGAAAAAGATAAAGGAGATTCACATCAATAAGGAAGGAAGAAGGCAAATTATCACTTTGCAGACAACATAATTTCTATAGACAAATCACAAATCTTTATAAGTAAAACTGATAGAAATAATAAATGAACTCATTAAAAGTGTAGGATGTAAAAATCACTAGCATTTCTTTACCCTGAAAATAAACTATCAGAAAAAATTCAAGAAAACAATAATACAACAGATACCAAAATAATAATAATAGTAATAATCAGCAGAAATAAAATTAACCAAGGTGGTGAAATATCTATGCACTGAAAATTATAAAACATGTTAGAACATAATTATAAGAAGATACAAAAAGGAAAAAACATTCTGTGGTCACACTTCAGAAGAATTAGTAATATTAAAAGATGTACACTCCCCAAATGCTCTTCAGAGTCAATGCAATTTTTGCTAAAAGTCAAATAACATATTTTGGATAAACAGAAGATACAATCTTAAAATGTATATGAAATATGAAAAGACCCCAAGTAGCCAAAACTGTCTTGAACAAAAAGAACAAAGCTGCAGGCATCATACTACCTGAGTTCAAAATGTACCTCAGTGGTATAGTAACCAAAAAAACAGCATGGTATGGGTATAAAAACAGTTACAGAGACAAATGGAACAGAAATCCTGGAAGTGAATTTAGTTATTAACTATCATTTGATTTTCAGTAAAAGTAATACAATCATAATTGGGAAAGAACAGTATCTTCAATAAATGATGTTGGGACAACTGGATAGCCATATGGAGAAGAATGAATTTAGGCCTTGTCTATCACCATATACCCAAATAATTCACAATGGATTAGAACTCTAAATATATGTTCTGAAAGTACAAAACTACAAAAGGATAATATAGTTGAAATTCTCCATGATGTAGGTTTTGGCAATGACAATTTTTATAAGATCTGAAATTCTGAAACTACTAGAAGAAAACATAGGGGAAACACTTTAGGACATTGGAGTGGGCAAGATATAGGCAAGGAAGCAAAAGTAAAAGTAGATAAATGAGATTACATCTAACTAAAAAGCATCTGCACAGGAAAGAAAACAATCAACAGAGTAAGAAAGAAACCCTACATAATGGAAGAGAGAACCTGCAGAGTATATGTCTGATAAGGCATTAATATGCAAAATACATAAGAAAATCTAATAACTCAATTTCAGATGAACAAATTATTTACTTAAAAAGGAGCAAAGAATCTGAACAGATGTTTCTCCAAAGAAGAGATAAAAATGATAAAATGTTATATGAAAAAAATGATCAAGGGGCTGGGATTGTGGCTCAGTGGTAGTGCACTTGTCTGGCATGTGTGAGGCACTGGGTTGGATCCTCAGCAACACGTAAAAGTAAATAAATAAAGGTGTTATGTCCATCTACAACTAAAAAAAATTAAAATGATCAATATCATAATCATAAAAATAATGAAAATTAATACTACACCATTAGAATGACTGTTAAAAAATGAGATAAAGAACATGTTTTAGAGAGGAAGTGGAGAAAAGAGAATTCTTACATTCTATTGGTAGGAATGTAATTTAGTATAGTCATATGAAAAATATTGTGAAAACTTCTTGTAAAATTAAAAATAAAGAGGCCATAGATCATATAATCCCCATAGAATCTGTACATCTCTATCTCCATCTATTTCTACCTATTTACAAATGTATTTTTGAAGAGATATGCTTGTTTCCATGTTTATTGCAGCATAATTCAAAATACTTAAGAATTGGATGAAACCAAATTATCCATCAATTGAAGAATAAATAAAGAAAATGTGGTACATATACAAAATGAGTTTGTTTGACTTTATTTTATTTTTACAGAAGTTTTATCATTTGTGATAATATAGATGAACAGGGAAGATATCTGTTATGTGAAGCAAGACCTGCACAGCAAGACAAATATTCGCAATCTTATTTCCATGGGAAATCCAAAAATTTGAACTCAGAAGTAGAGTATGGAATGGATGTTTCCAAAGCCTGGGGTCAGGTTATGGTAAGATTAGTTAGATGTTGGTCAAAGAATACAAATGCCCAATTTTACAGGATGAATAATTTGAAGAAGTAAGGCTACTTTAAAACACAGTTACTAAATAAAATGAATTGTACTGAAAATTGCTATCAGGACGTTTTAAACATTGTCACCACAAAATTTAAGAGGCATGTAAATTAATACACATGTTACTTAGCTTGATTTATTCATCCCACAATGTATATGTTTCAGTGCAACATGTTAAAAATAATTATTATAAAATAAAAATTTTACATCAAATGAATAAAATTTTAATAATGGATTATTGATATTAGATATATTCTAAGCTATTAATTTTTAAATTGTACATATCAAAAGATATCACCAGAGTGTACAATCGAAGTCTAAATATAGGGGATAAACAATTTTGTGTTCCAATAAGTGATTTTAAATAGCATTAGCCAGGTCTAAGGGAAAAACTACAAGAATTCAATAGTATGTTTCTATTAATTTCCTCATAATTTGAACTTTTGAAAAGCAATTATAATTGCTATAAATTAATGAATGTATTCATTAAAAAGAAAAAATTATCTAATTCATTTTGTAATTTTATCTCACCAAAAATGATGAAATAATTTAACAGTTTAATATGATCCTTCATAAAATTAAAAACATATTGGCAATTATATCAAATCTTTAATATTAGATTTTACTAGTTATTAAAATGAAATTCTCAGCATTGGCCTTTCTTTTAAAATGATTGAACATCAATAAACTCAACAACTAATTTAAAAATTAGATAACTATAAATAGCATAAGGGCAACATTCCATATATTAATTCATTAATTTTCATGGCCTGCTTTAATAATTATGAAAAATCATTAAAATAATGTTTCCCATCCAAGTATATTTTATAGAAAACATTATGATCACTATTTATGATCTACATTTATATCTCTCACAATTAACCTTGTTAGGTTATTTTATGACCATTAATACTCAATAAAAGCATAGATCTTACCATTTTAAATTATCATCTAATCATTGAACACCTAACATTATACCTAAATTGAGATTTTCTTTCTAAATTCAGTTTTGAAATTTTATATGTAGACGTTTAAAACTTATAAGGCAATATATTGTTTTCTTTTCACTTACTTATATATGTTTATGTTTTACTTTGACAGACAAAAGTACATGCACTTACTACTTTCATTTACTTATATATGTTTATGTTTTACTTTGACAGACAAAAGTACATGCACTTACTATTTTCATCAGCTTTGTGTCCCTGTGTTAGGGCCTGTAAACAAGTCAGGATGGCGCCTGGCATTTTGCCAGAGGGAGTGGTTTGTGAAGTAACAAAAGCGAGCTATTAAGTGTGGAGATTCCTTATTGGTTGACTGCTGTATCTAGTTTATGTTAATTAAGATAAGCTGTGTGTAATGTATATATACCCCTCCTGTCCTACAATAAACGGCTCCCACTCCTGCTGTATCAATGTACACAAGTTGTTTGTCACCCCCAGGTTATTTTGCTGCAGCTGGACTGAGGCATCCCTGTTATCAAAAATACCTGATAAGAACAAGTCAGAAGAGGGAAACTTTATTTTGGTTCATGATTTCAGAGGTTCAGTCCATGGTTTGTCTGATTTCATAGCCTAAGGTGAGGCAGAACATCATGACAGAAAGATGTTGCAGAGGAGAGCAAATCAGGGCATGGATATCAGGAAGCAGAAAGAGAACTCTGCCCACCAGGGACAAAATATAAACCTCAAAGGTATTGACCTACTCACTACCTGCCTACATTTACTGTACACTTGATTCATATCAGTGGATTAATATACTGATGAGGGTTCAGGTCTCATAATCTATTTCTTCTGAACATGCTTTCACTGTCACATGTATGAGCTTTTGGAGAACACCTCATATAAACTTAAACACTGTGTATAACATGATATTTTGAAATACGTATACAACTGAAGAATGGTTAAAGCTAACTAATTCACACATGTATTATCTCACATATTTATCATTTTTGTGGTAATAACACTTTACCTCCCATCTCAGCATTTTCCAATAATGCATTATTAACTATTAACTAATATTAACATATTAGACAAATATTTCTTGAACTTATTCCTTCTATTTAACTGAAATTTCATATCCTTTGAACAACATCTTAACTAAAGTCCTCAAACACTTCAGACCTGGTGTAACCACCATTCTACTATTTCTATGAATTCAAATTTTTAAGATTCCACGTACAAGCAAGTTTAGGTGGTATTTGTCTTTCTGTGCTGCATTCATTTTACTTAACATATTATCCTCCAGGATCATACATATTGTTTCAAATGACACAAAGTCCTTCATTTTATGCAGAATAGTGTTCCCTGTGCATATGTGCCACATTTTCTGTATTCACTCACCAAAAAAGAACACTTAAATTGAGTGCAATATTGGCTATTTTGAACAATGCTGCAATGAAAACAGGATTTTAGATATGGCTTCAACATACCAATTTCATTTCCAGTATTTTTATAGTGGTACGATTGCTCTATCAATGGTAATTCTATTTTGAAATGTTGATGTACTTCCTTACTGTTGCTTATAATTACTATAATAAATTGAATTTCTGTCAATATGTCCTCTCCAAAACTTTTGTTTTTTAATCCTTTCCAAAAATGATTTTAATTTTTTTTAAAAAAATACTCATTTTAACAGGTTGGTCATTTTCACATGTTTAAAGAAAGTTTAGCCAGATTTTTGTTAAAATCAAATTCTTTGTTTTATTGTTCTTGGATTATTTGATTTCCTTATACATTTTATGTATTAACCCCACATTAGATGTATAGTTTGAAAACATTTTCTTCCATTCAATAGATTGTCTCTTTACTCTGTTGTTCCCTTTGCTGTACAAACCATTTTAGATTGATGTAATCCTACTGGTCTATTTTTGTGTTTTTTACCTATGTTTTTGGGTTAATTATGCAAAATCCACTATATATGTCTATATTTTAAATATTCTTTAATATGATATATTTACTAAGTTTTGGTTTCAATCCTTGTTTTAGCTAGCTACATTTTCTCTGTTTCATAGACAGAGATGTCTATCTATAGATGATATTATAAAATTCAGATAGTGAACACGTAAGCAGAAACACAAAGCTGTTCTTTGGAAAAAATACTCAAAATAAGAAAATATCTGAGAATAAGTTCTTGTATTTTATGCTAACTTGGCACTGAATTTTGTTTGTTATATTTCTGTTTGGGTCAACATTGAAATAAAATAAAATAAAAAGAATAATAACATAGTAGTACTAATTGTCAAAAAGAAAAAAGAAACATTTAATATTAAAATTTGAAACAGGATTTTAGGTCTATTGAAGAAATGTAACTATCATTGGCTGCTTTAGAGCAACCTTCCAAATTAATGAACCCAATCCTCTAATCTTTCAAAAGAGGAACCTAAGATCCTAAACTTTTCAATCTTTTATGAAAAATCAGTGATGGAATGAAAACTTGGATCTTCATTTAAGTAATATTTGAAATAATATGAATGAAACCAATTCAATCATTTGTTCTTATGTTTACTTCATCAATATTCATTCACCATATTCCTTCTTATATAAATTACTCTACTAGGGTACTAGAAGTAAAGAGGTGAGGAAATTGCAATGTTCCCATAAACTTGAAACATATTTTCCTCATTCAGATTTTGGCAGTTTTATTAAAAAAAAATGAGTTCAATGAATAATAATGAGCTACATGTTTCAAATTACTATCAAAGATGCCCAGTCATATATTTGACTTCAGTATTATAAAGGTTTTTGTACGTAAATATTATAATATTACATTAAATATTATAAAGGTAAAAAAGTACATTAATTCATGATCAAATCTGATGAATGATACTTCATACTGTATTATTTAGGTACTAATTGTAATGACCCAAAAGAAATCCCAGATGCATTTCATTTACCAAATTTTAAGTATGTGAAAAATGATAAATATCTATAATGATGTTCTATTTCTGCCCAAATAAATTTGGAAGCTATGAATGCAACTTCTTCTATGACAGTATATTGTATGTTTGGGCAAAATATTTCAAAGATTAATAGGTTGTCAGGGAAAGCTCACACTGATAAGAATGATCTGTAAAATTATATATCCCTATGTTTAAAATCATTTCATGCAAAAATATGAAGAACTGCAGAGGGTGCATATAATATTTTAAATGAATATGGAAAGTGTCAATATTTCATTTAAATCGTTCATGAAGAATGACGGTGGGAAGTTAAAATAGAACTCTCCACTCAAGTAATATTTTAAAGATTGCAAGCCAAGAGTAGCAATTTGAAATCACCAACTGACAATCTGGCAAGAGGAATCAAAGGAGATCTTACAAAAAGTATGACAACATTGTAGATAGTTTAAATGAAAACCTATCAACATGTAGAAATGAAGGGAAGAGAATGACTTTTCTTGACTCTAATGGAGAGAGCCTGCTAGTGAATTTTGGAAGTTAAAAATGTTGAAATAAGCAGAAAACTGTGTAAAAGTGTTACAGGACCTTGACCCAGATTGCAGGAACTTGAGAGATATGTCCAGACATTCAAATATCTATTAAGAATATGAAATATAGGAATAATACTAACTTCATTCACTCCAACTTTATAGCAGCAGAAACAAGGTTTCTAAATATTGTTTGACTCATCCTTGTAACCACTTTTTGGAAGTAAATAATCTATGCATTTGGAGGCAGTGACAATATAAGCATAATAGGTATTGAACTAGTTCAACATTCTCTATATTCATGAGTTATAAAAAAAGAATGAGATAACCCATAGTCAAAAAGAACAATCTTCTAACTTAATTATCTTCCACAACATTCTCATAGATATTTTTTTATTCTCTTTACTCTGTCTATAAAGTGATTACTGCACAGTGTTTATCTAGAACCAGTTATAAAACAATATAGAACACTTTTAAAAATGATACACATTCAAATCTGTACTTTAACTGAAACTGTATGCTAAAGAAAAATTTTTGTCTTATGTATACATAGGAGTCTCAAGAATTAATTAAATTCATATTTAAAATAATATTAACACATTTTTTATGGGCTGTATGAAAAACAAAATCCATATTTTTGTACCAATAGCTAGAGCTTATTTCCAAAATGCAGTGGGTTGTATACACATATGTATCCATATGTTTTACAAAGACAAACATGAAATGATTTATCAATTGATAGAGAGTCATATACATGAAGAGAGGAATACATTCAAGTTGTCACATATCTTCTTTCACGGAATTATAGACTATATCCACACAACAAATGAAGGGGGAAGTGTTTTAGAATTTAAGAGATAGTCTGAAAATTGAAGAAATAAGTTAGTACATGTGTTGAAAGATTCTACAGTACACCAAACAAGTTATGTGATGAAAAAATTATGATTTTTAGTTCAGGTTATCAAACAGCATCTTATAATATACTATGATAAAGCCACTAACTAAAAATACACCTTTTAAAATGATATAGAACTTTCAATAGCCTGATTGGATTTTCTGTGGATGTAGAAAACTGTAAAGTGTTCCTCTTATAGCACCAACAATGATAACAACAACAAAGAGCCACACAAAAATCAAATTCACAGCTTTAAAGCTACCAACAAGCTCAAGGCCTGAGGGGGTAGCTTTATGGATTTTGCCAAGCATGAGTGAGCATTTGCCCACCATTTCTGAGACTCTGGGTTTGATCCCCAGGACCTCAAAAACAAAAAGTAAATAAAAAAGAAAGTTTTTAAAAAGCTGAAGTATCAAGACAACCAATTAGTCATTGATGTATGGAGAGGTAGATGAAATGATGGTAACATTTGCTCACCTATTATAGATGAAGCCAAGGACAGGTAGGAAGAATTCAGAAATCTGATAGAGAACTGTAGGTCTTCTCTTTGTTTGCACTTCTATTGGAATGTCTGTGGAGACAGCAGAGCACTCACACAGGTTCCTACTCCATGATCTCTTACTATCTTACTAGGAAACAATAGGATAATCTTCTAGGAAAATTGTAGGAGTCATTTTTCTTAGTAGGTGGGTGGAATGAAGAGGAACTCTTCTATAAGCAGAATGTTGTATATATTTACTGAATCTTTCTATTTTATGTCAATTTTCGGGTTGTTATATGTAATTGTGTATAATACAGGCAAATTCAGATTTATTCTCTTAATGTGCCCTTTCCACTTAACCTTCCCTCCCTGGTTATGTTTGCATTCAATGTGCTTTTCTCTGTTTTCTTCTTACATTTTCTTTTCTTTCTCCTTCTCTTTCTCCTTTTCTTCTCCTTCTCCTTTTTCATCTTTTCTTGTCATGGATGTTTATGTAGTCAGCAATTGTTCAGTTCTTGTTATACACTGCACCTAAATGGTAATGTCAAAAGAGAAATGGGAAATAAGTGAACATTGTTGAAGAGGATTGGGAGAACCAGGTTATTTTTCTCTGAAGAAAGAATTCAGTGCCTATCTAGATGCCTTTTTTTTTTTTTTTTTGAATCTCTAGAAAGTACTACCATTACGATGTTAAAAAAAAAAAAAAAAAACTCTTGTTTTTCTATTAAAACATTTCCATAAACTTTTTTATAGACTATGTAGTAGAATGAAATAGATTATAATGCACTATGTTTTGTATTTCATATTTTTTTCTCAATTTAAAATATATATCTCTGAACAGCACTGACAGAATGACAGATTGATAGAGACCAAGTTTCTTTTAAAAATAGTAACCATGTGGTTTCCTAGCATGTTTCCTGTCTACTGAATTAAAAAGGGGACGAGGAGATTCTTTAAAATGTAATGTTCTAGCTATGAATATTAGGATTCTTATGCATTATTGGCTCAAAGTATATCATGATCCTCCAATGAGTTATCTTTTAAGTGTATTCCTCTTACATTTTGTATCTAATTGTTTTCATGAAATAATTCCAGATTCATCTTTTCTACCCCTCCTCACCCACAAACAGCTCTCATTCATATATCTGGTACTCTTATCAATACATGAAATATAGGACATGTGTTTTACATCTGATTTATGAAAATAAATTCAATAAGCAACAAAGACAATTAAGTTGGCATTTGGTTTATGAAACTATCAAACCTCAGTTTTCCCATGTCATCAGAAACTTGATCTTTTGAGTATATTTCAGTAGCTTGTGACTTACAAACCTGTGGAGCCTTCCATCCTGACTATTTTTAAGTTATGAAATGATTTTTCAGTCAAGGCCTGATCCCCAGGTTTGGTCCACAATTTCTCTTTGGCCCTACTTGATGATGCCTACTTCAAATAATTGCTCCCTCCAATATTTCTTGTAAAACAAAAATTACATTGTGTGTGTGGAGATAAAATAACTTCCTTTAACTGAGAGCTAACATCTCTTCCTTCCCTGAGTTTTAGGGGTTTCTACTCTATCTGACTTCCTGTTGTCAGAGTCTCTTCCCAGAGTAGGCCTTTGAAGTGTGAACAGAGACAGCCTCCCTCCCTGAAGGCATTCCAAAACACATGGCTGTAGGGTTTCTCTTCACTCAAGCATTACAACTTAAAGCACACTTTTTGATTTTGTCAAATCCCCTTATACTCATTATCACATTGTCACAGTGTTGGATAAACTGATTTTGTTAAATTACAAACTTTGACCATTTTAACAACATGAGTATTATTAGAAATTCAAAAAAAATGTTATAATTTTTACCATATTCTATTTCTATAGTATATGGTCAATCACTTCTGTTCTAATTTTTCTTGGTATATATTCAATATTACATTGGTAGATTATATAAAAGGATAATGATTTCATTTACAAAGCTCCTAGGGCCAAATATATTTAAAAATACAGAAAATTTCAGATTTGGGAAACATAAAAAGTATGTATTATTATATTATATATTTTTTCAGAGAGATTTGGAATAGCACATATTCAACTGTTGTTATAGTTTAGAGGGAAGTTGTTTCTCAAAAACTCATGTATAAGGGTTCCAGAGGCTTGGGCTATGTGGCGAGCTGCTCCGAGCAATGCCACCCAGAAGAAATGGGAAATACAAACTTCCTGTTCCACTTCCAGAAGGCAAAGTTCTAGATGATGTGGAAGGAAAACAATGGATGCTGGGCAAGATGATTGGCTCTGGAGGATTTGGATTGATATATTTATCTTTCCCCACAAACAAAGCAGACAGAGATGCAAAACATGTTATAAAAGTGGAATATCAAGAAAATGGTCCATTATTTTCAGAACTTAAATTTTATCAGAGAGCTGCAAAAAAAAATTGTATCAAAAAGTGGATAGAACTCAAAGAACTTGATTATTTAGGAATTCCTTTGTTTTATGGAACTGGTCTGACTGAATTCCATGGGGAGAAGTTACAGATTTATGGTAATGGAAAGACTAGGAATAGATTTACAGAAGATCTCAGACCAGAATGGTACTTTTAAAAAGTCAACTGTCCTGCACCTGGGTATCAGAATGCTAGATGTACTGTAATATATACATGAAAATGAATATGTTCATGGTGATATAAAAGCAGCCAATCTACTTTTGGGTTATAAAAATCCAGATCAGGTTTATCTTGCAGATTATGGACTTTCCTACAGATATTGTCCCAATGGGAACTACAAACAGTATCAGGAAAATCCTAGAAAAGGCCATAATGGGACAATAGAGTTTACCAGCTTGGATGCCCACAAGGGAGTAGCCCTGTCCAGAAGAATTGACGTTGAATTCCTCGGCTACTGCATGCTGCCTTGGTCATGTGGGAAACTTCCCTGGGAACAGAATCTGAAGGACCCTGTGGCTGTCCAGACTGCTAACACAAATCTGTTGGATGAGCTGCCTGGGTCAGTGCTGAAGTGGGCTCCCTCTGGAAGCAGTTGCTGTAAAATAGCTGAATTTTTAGCATGTGTTTATACTTTAGCTTACAATTAAAAGCCAGACTATCAAAAGCTCAAGAAAATTCTGAACCCTGGTGGAATACCCTTAGGCCACTGGAGTTTTCCACTGAAGGCCAGAGGACACGTGTGTATTCTCCACCCAATAAAAAAGTTGATTCGCAAAAGGCTGCAACAAAGCAAGTTAGTCAGATGCAAGAAAAGTCAGCAGAAAGAGTTCACAATGAGACAAGTGCTGAGTCCTTGGCCACAAGGAGAAGAGTGCAAAAGGAGGACAAGTTGATGGGATCCATGAACAGTTGAAGCAGCTCAGGTCCAAGGTTGTATAACTTTCTTAAATGAGAAGGGGCAGAAGATATCCTATCCCGCTGATAAAAAATAAAGGCAGCCGACACTAGTTATTGCAGAAAAGTAACAGTGAGCACATTTGTGTACTGATCTCATTTCTTCCTTTATCCTAAGAATGTAATGAAGTGCACTTAAGTTTCTCATGCCATCTATGATGCAAGAGGGACTCTTAACATGCATACTCCATACTTTTACATTGGTTCTTCAAGTCTAACCCTTACAATTAAACATAAGTGAAGTATTTCCCTATCAGTAGATTGTATTTTAAAGTGATGATTTTTTACATGATTCGGTCATTTATTTGGCTGGATAGTGACATACCTTTGCAGAAGCCTCATTTAAGCAACAGTGAAAATCCTTCCTAATCCAACCATTTTTGATAAAAGAAACATACGATATGTTTATATCTAGACTGAAAAAAAATATTTAATTTTGTCAAACTGGCCAGCATTTTATGTGTTTTATATGTCACTATTTTCCCCAAATGATTTAAAGTGGTTCACAATATGAACAGGATACTGTAATACCACCTTTTACACCCTCTGTCCCAGAAAAAAAATTAATATATTAGGGGGCTGAGGCGCTAATCACTAAACTGAGCACTGAACTTGGCTCTGAACTTCCTGGCAGCTAAGGCAAAAATTAGAAGCCTAGTAGTGATGTATTCCTCAGCCAGCCAGCAAGCAAAGTATATTCAGAGAGAAGCACTTCTTTTAGTGCTGGGAGGAATCTTTAACCTTATTCTCACGTACATAGTAGCATTGTTTGTTGTTGTGAGATTATGTAAACGGAATCCACTTCAAATGCCTATTTTATAGTTCCAATTTATAAAATTAAAGACACCTACTGCTTTGCAACAAAATTGAGAAATGCTAACTCTTCAGCGAGAATATTTCTCAAATCTTCCTGGTCACTAGTGTCACTTGGTATCTGGGCAGGGAGGAGCTATAATATTGATACCTGGATTCAAGCAGAGAAACGGATTCATTTTGGCTAAACTGGCAGTGAGATTTTGAGATTTTTAGTGTAGATTTTATGACTCCAGAAAGTCCTTTGCTCCTTTTCCTTGTCAGTCCCGTCCCTCAGAAGCAAGCCCTATTCTGACATTCTGATTCTCATCTCTAGATCAGTTTTGCCTCTTCTGGGATTTCATATGCATGCTTTCCTACAGTGAGCAGGGTTTTGTGCTCATCATCTTTCAGCATGTGTTTGAGATTTGCCTGTATTCATGCATGGCTCTACAAATTGTCCTTTTTCATTGCTAAGTAGTCCTCCATTGAATCATCATTTTACATGTCCATTTTCCTATTAATGGACACTTGGGCTGCTCCTGATTTGGGCCACCATGATTATATAGTTGTCATTCCACTCCCTCCCAAACATTTGGTGTTGTCAGTCTAGCCTTAGATTTTAGACATTCCAATATGTATATTCTACATTGTGATTACAGTTGTCATTTATCTGATGACTAATAATTTTGAGCATTTTTTTTCCCTGGTGGCCATTTCTTACCTACTTTGGAAATGTCTTTCCAAGTGTTTTCACTTATTTTTATCTGGATGTTTGTCTTTTAATTATAAAGCTTTAAAAGTAAAAAAAAAAAAAAAACACTCATGTATAAGATAATGTAAGAAGATTTAGAGGTGAAATGATTGGAGCATGACTGCTTTAATCTAATCAGTGAATTAATTCCCTGACAGGGATTGACTGAGTGGTAACTGTAGGCAGATAGGGTATGGCTAGAGGAGATGGGTCCCTGGGAATATGCCTTTGGGTTTTATTTTGTCCTTGCTGAGCAGAGATCTCCTTCTGCTTCCTGATCATCAAGTGCTGGGCCCTTTCCTCTACCACACACTTGAATCATGATGCTCTAACTCATATCAGTCCCCAAGGAAGGGAGTTGGCAACCTACGGACAGAGACCTCTGAAACCATGAGCCCTCAAATAAACTTTTCCTCTAACAGAATTTTTCTTGTCAGTCTTTTGTCACAGCAGTGAAAAAGTTGACTAAAAGAAAATGTTATTAATATTTCTCAATCACCATCTTAAGAGTACTTAATAACATAAAGACTACAAGGGAATATAGCAGGTTGGGCAGGGTCTTTTTCATTAGAAAAACATTAGAGAGAGCTAAGTTTTGTGAGATTTCTTGGGTTTCTGAATTTTGAATAAAATATTTTATATTAAACTGCACTTTATATTTTGCCAGACATTATTATTATTGTTAATTGAGTTTATTTGTAAACATTTTTCTTTAAAGCAAAGCTACACACTTAAATACAGGACTAAACTAAAACCAGAATAAAACACTGATTTTTGATTCAAAAATGTTCATAATTCACTTTCTCTTAAAACATTTTCCTGTTCTCTGGTAAAATTAATTAAAGTATCCTTAAGGTGATACAGTGAGTAATTCTCACATATTTGCAATCTATTTATATAAAAATTATCTTAATCTTTTCTCTAAAATTTTAATGCTTCTAGTGATCCATTCTACCATTCAAACTTTAAATTAACATATATTAGTATAGCACATTGTAGTGGTTGATAATCTAATTTAGAGAATGAGTGAATTTTGATGCATCATTAAGTATTCTAGATAAATATTTAAGAATCTCCATGCAAATAAGGTGTTTCAGGAAATTTAATTAACATTTCTTATATCACCTATGTAGAAAGTAGCAGAGGTGAACAACAAACTAATCATCCAGAATTTGATATAATCTTTCTTCCAATTAAATATGGGAAGCTTTCAGTTAAATTTATGATATTTCTACCTATTGCACAGATGGTGCTAACAAACAATATTATACTTAACCAAATAGTGTAAAAAATTATGTAATAGAAATTTCATATTTTGTCTTTAAATAGCTATGGGAAAATGTTGTATTCACTGAGAGACTGAGCAACAATTACTGTCAATATCACTATACTTAGATTTCATATCAATACCTGAACTTTTATTTTCCAATGAAATAAACATTTTGAATAACAGTAATAAAAATTATGCCAATGCTGTTAATACCTAAAGTTGATTTTAATATTTTTCCTTCAGTTTTCATTGTAAATAACATTTCCATGCTTAAAATCAATTTATATTTTACAAATATAAAAGTGAAATAATGGCATTAACATTGTAGTTTAACAAATTAGATTACGGGATATTAAAATAATTTAAAGTATTACTTAAATATTATCTCAATTACTTCAGTTATATTCTCCAAATATAGGTCTCACTTTATGAAAAGATTCTAAATTTACAAGTTTGAGTAGATGACAAAAAATGAATAAAGAAAATTTAAGATTTGCATGTTTTTTTTAAAGAAAGAGATATAACTTTGATCACTTGCAAAGCAGTTATTTTAAAATGCTATCCAGAGATTTTTATAATTTTTTAAGCAATGCTCTTTTATTTTGCTCAATGAGGATAATGCAAATTAAGGAAAGTTGTTTTCCTTCCTTGATCCAAAAATATTAACATGTCAGTTAATATCTTATGATTTCCATTTCAAAGTTATCTAAGGATAAATACACACAAACATACACACTTATACTTCAAAAGATAAAAGCAACCAAATTTATTTCAAATCAAACTGATGTAATATCAAGTTGTCCTTCCACTATAAATATATGGGAGCTAAAATATAAAGTAAAACTAGAAATGTTTCATCTTAGATTATTCCTACATTGAATATTTTTATCTTTCATTTAAAATAAACTAATGTGTATTGCATGTTTTAAATGTGAATATAATTATAACCACATATATCAATATACATTTGAAAAGAAGTTTTCAAATAACAAAATCAGAGCATGCAGGTGGAGAACCACTTTGTATAAAACGATAATAGATTTGACATCAGAAATATAATGTTTAAATAATAAATAAGTATGTATGTTGGAATTAAAAAGTACAAAGTATATTTTGCCATTTATGTTCAAGGAGTAATAATTGAAACCATATTAATGGAAGACATTCATGAAGGAGAAACTATGTAGTGATTAAAAAAAGGTCCCTAAAAAAATCTTAAAAATACTAAAATTTTGTCTGGCAATGAATGGATGGTAATTAGCAAGAAGTATTTAGCATGATTCAACATTGATAAGTATAAAGTCTAGTTAAGGAGAAAATATTTCTGTAGAGGACACACAAGACCATTGTTAAATTGAATTAAAGTTTTCAGGATATTGATTGAAATATGCAATTTATATGCCTTCCCTACCAAGAAAAGAGAGAAAAAATGAAGAATTCAAATGTTTTAATACTCTAAAGATGACAAAAGTCTATGTTAAAGGTACGTACTATGATTATTAACTGCATTATTGGTTGACAATAGGTACAGGAGTACATTTTTTTAATTAAATTCATTTTAAAACTGATACAGAAAAACATTAACATTTTTACATATTAATGAAGTACCAGGTGATGCTTCAATAAGTATATACATTCTACATTGTATTATGTTTAAATAAGGTTAAACATATCTGTCTCCTCAAACATTTCTCATTTGTTTAGGGTAAAAATATTCAAAACCATTTCTTATACTTTTGTTAAGATATGTGGTATATAATTGCTATCTACAGTTCCTCTACTGTGAATTTCTAGCTTCTATCCAATCAACTTACTACTCAGTGATCAACCATTTTCTATTTCTCCCACCTCTCTACACTCTCTAGTCTCTGGTAATGAGTAACCCACCATTTTACTCTCATTCTATCAGATCAACTTTTGTGGACTCCACTTATGAGTGAATTACACAGTTGGTGTCTTTAGTGGCTGGTTTATTTCCCTGAACATGAGCTCCAGTTATGAGTACATTGTTTTAGTGTTCTAATATCTAAATCTGTACAGGATTGTTTATTTCAAAATGATTCTTACATAAAAAATCTGCTTTGATTTGCCTCTGTAGTATTCCATAGTTATTAATAGTTTGTAAAATACACACACACACACACACGCATGTAAGTCCATACATTCATAAAAAATGGTTCCCTGTTAGACATTGCAATATGTCAATTTATGACAATACATATTAAAGTCTGAGTAGAGCAGTTACTAGCCGAATGGAGAAAAGAAATGATGAAAAATAATAGGAATCACTTTGACTATTGGAAATTGCTGAAATTGATTAGATCCCTGGAGAGATGTACCAAAGTTAACAAATTGGAAATATTTGTTTTTTGAAAGCATCAATTCAGAGCCAGTTTCATGGGTGCACAATCTGAACAGTCACACAAGTTCCCACACAGAGAAATGTCCTCTGCTTGGTTTAATGTTCTGCTGTGTCATCTTGAAATACCAATAAATTTGAACAAGAAGTTCTAAATATTATTTGGAAGTAATCTCACAGATTTTGAAGCCAGTCCGCAATTAATCATACTTCCTAACTAAATCATACCTCTTAACTCTAGACATGAATTTAATTTAAAAAAGAAAAATAAAAATACAAAGAGGACAACATTGTTCATGAGACAGATTGCCTATTTTCTCTTTTGAAGGCTGACATTTTCAAAGGTACATCAACTTGAAAGATCTTTTTGCAGTAAACTCAAGTCTGCAAATGAGCAAAGGTTAATTAAAATAGGTTCACATTCATTTGAGGTTCTCTCTTGCCCAGATATCACAGTCTTCAAAAAATCTTTAGAAAACATGCAGGAACAGGTCCCAAAACAGAAGCAATTCCAGTCCTCTTGTCTTTTTTGGTAAATGGCCTAAAGCAAGAAACAGAGGATTTAAAATAAAAAAGAATGCTGAAATAGGAAAAACACCATGTCCATATTGCCAACTCCTCCTTGGAATATAGCATCCAAGAGACTTAGGACAAAAAGAGAAAGTATCTGAGGATGGTGGGGAAGCCCTGATGTTTTTTACAAATAAAACAAATAAAAATAGCTACATGCTCTTTTTTAATATTTATTTTTTAGTTTTAATATTTTAATTTTAATATTTATTTTTTAGTTTTAGGTGGACACAATATCTTTATTTTACATTTATGTAGTTCTGAGGATCCAACCCAATGCCTCATCCATGCTAGGCGAGCATTCTACCACTGTTCTTACTAGAGTTTCTCTATACTGGAAACAAATGATACTTATAGACACAGTATCTTAAAAGGATATTGGAAAAATCTGGCATTTTCTGGGGAATCCAGGGAAAAATAATATGATTGGACAATATAGGTACTCCCAATTGACAACAATTGTCTATACCCTTAACCTAGCAAGGAGACATTTCCCTATAGATTAGAATTTCAAAATATTAGATAGGTAAGTACCACCACATCTATCTTAAATTTTGTATTCATTACAAAACTTTTCTTGCAGAATCAATGAACTACTCATGTGGATTTGTAATTTTTGCTCCAATTGGATTAATCAATTGTAGAAAGACCAAAGACTGAATTATAAACCAAGACAATTCTGAAAACCAAAACTGAGGACTAAGATAATTTGTCAATTATTTGTTTCAACTTTTTTTCTTTTTGTAGAAAGCTAAGGTTATATGGCAATGTAACAATAATTAAAACTTCATTATTTCATCAAGAATTATGTGCAAATGTTGGAAATGCATGTTTCCTTAAAGAAGGCATTACATGGAATCTCATTTTGCATGTTAAATTTGTCCTTCCATTCTTTAACCCCCAAATCTCCTAAATCATCCCATATGGAATTCCACTGGTTTAAGAGAAAGTTTTTATTGAAGTAGAATTAAAGCTTAGGAAGGTTAAAGAACAATTGTGATTGGTGTTTTGAAATGGTTATATATAGTATCTGATGCAGTAAAAGGAATTTAATTCATTTTGTCAAACATTCAATATGCTATAAATTTTAAAAGAGTATCTAAGATTCACAGATCCCTCAGAGAGGTAGAAATAGATTTCTCAGAACTTTTAAAAGTATTAACAATCCATGGACAAACTGTTTAATTGTATAATAAATTAACTAACAAGAATACAATTTACCATTTAATTTACTGTCAATACCTTTAAATTTCTAGTTATCAAAATACTCTCAAATCACATTTAGAATAAAATTCAATCTGAAATGTGTATTGAAGTGATGAAAAATATGGTATAGAAATTTTCAGAACAATATTTTGATGATAAATTGTTTTATTGAAAATGATATCATTTGATAATTTAAAATAATGAACAAATATTTGATTCATCTGACAATACATTTTTCTTTAAAAAATAAGCAGTGGAGACTCTCACAGCTTATGTGCTGCCATGATTTGGTCTTTGAATATGAAAGAGCAAAATGAAACCAAATTCGTAAGCATATCCACAGCAGGAACTTCAGCTATGAAGATCCCACAATTTTAGATAAAATTGGAATAAAAACATCGGTGTCTTTAGAACTTATCTATAGTACTTGAAGTTACATACAGTTTATAACTATTATTCTTCATATTACACACCTTTGATTTCCCCTTAAAATTAACCATGGATATGTTCTATTACGAAATTTTATGTTTTCTAGAATTTCCTTTAAAAGAACTCTTTCAGAATGTAGTCTTTAATATTTTTTTATTTAACATACTATTGGGCTTTATGTTCAGTGTTAAATTTATTGTTCTTCTCCACTGATCAATAATGCTCTATTGTAATACGTACATACCATAAACTTGTTTAGCCAGTACACTTAGTCATGTGCAATTTATTACTTAAACTACCATGGATACTTATGTATAATTTTTTGTGTGTAAACATATGTTCTCACTTTTCTTTTACACAATGTATGAGCTGATTACTGATTTATATAGTTAACTGGCTTGTAAGTTCATTAAAAATGAAAACTGGTTGCTGGAGTAACTATACTATTTTTAACTTTCACTTGCAATTTGTTCCATTTCATAACCTGGACTTGATGTTATTGATCTTTTAAATTTTAGCCATTCTAGGATGTGTATGTTGGACAATGTACCTTGGTTTTAACTTACTTTTTTATGATGACTTATGATGTTGAACACATTTTCAGATGCTTATTTGATACTTGCATTTTTTTTTTGTTGTTGTTAAATGTCAGTTCACTCTTCTTTCTATTATTTATATTTGGTTTATTTTAATTTTGAAGTTTAAGTTTGTGTATGTTTGTGTGTGCGTGTGTGTGTTTGTGTGTGTGATACAAGTTCTTTTCATGTATGTTTTGCAAATACTGATTTCTAGTTTGGAGCTTTCCTTCCATTTTTATAAAAATGTATTTCTAAGTAAATACTTCTGTTCCATTTTGAAAACATGTTTAGTGCCTACTGAACATCAGTGATATTGAGAATGCAACACTACATAAGATTTTGACATGTACATTTTTAAAATCTGGTTTTTGTGTTAAGTGTAACCTAAAGGAATGATTTTATGGAATGAAATAAAGTGCTCTTTTTGAGATTTGCTCCAGGAGTACTGAGGAGGAGACTTAATCTTAAGAGATCCAGCATTCATACAGAAAGATTCAGAGAAATTGACACAAGTAAAGAAACACAGGAAGTGTATGGTATGCCAATGAAAGCCAAGTATGAGAAAAGATACATTGGTTTAATAGGAGAAAGAGGTTCAGTTGATTCAGAGATACATAGTTTGGGGCTATGACTACCACACACTAGAAAGGTCTTTTTTTTTTTTTTTTTTTAAGTTGGTAAATGTATTAAAGTAGGGAACAGCACACTAACTGAAATAAGCTATCATGCTCAGAAAGTCAAGGGTAGGATGATTTCTCTCATATGTGTAAGATAGAGACATAAGAATAAGAAAGAGGATCTCATGAAAATAGATAAGAGATCAGCTGAGTTGAACAGGACGTGGTACAGAGTTTTGGATCATCATTGGTTGGATTTAACAAGGTGAGTTCTGTGACCAGGATTTTCTCAGATGGCTCATGTTGGAAGAAGCTATAGCATGATCTGGTTTAGGGGAAAGGATGAATCAAGAAAAAAACACATAAAAATGTTTATTGGAAAAAAAATCAATAAATATACATATTAGATGAGAATGATTAGAAAGGGAGATTTGGTTCAAGATCAATTTTAGAATTAATATCTATAAGATTTTATTATATATTTGATGGGAATGCCAGAATGGAGAGGGAAGCAAATAAAAAGGAAAATAATTTATGTGGCTTTGTGTAATTGTGGCATATTTCCTACTATACACATGATAGAAAGAGATAATAAAATATAATCTCAGCAGGAGGTCTCTTCCGGATTTATAAATACGATATAATATATGTGAATGTCAGGCCTCCTGAATCAGGAGGTCTCTCATTGCTCTTTATCCTTTCCACTTAATCATTCTTCTTTTTATTTGTGATTATAATATCTGCTCTGAAAAGTAATGTTTTATTTCTACCCACATACTTATGTTTTCACTATCCATTTCAGTGTCAACTTTGCCTAAACTTTTCTCAATATTGTCTTTTTTTATACCATATCTCAACAGTTCTCAGAGGAAATCAGCTCACATTTCTCTTAACCCAGCCAAGGAAACCCAAGCCTGAGAGCCTCAGTCAGGTTATATTGTTGAGCTGCTTATAATCACAATTGGGAGGGAGATACATGGGAAACAAGGACAGATTTGGAGAAAATATGATAAATCCAGTTTTGAATATGTTAAGCTTGAAATAAATTAATTTTAATTGTCATAGGAAGAACATGGGAAATAAATAAAAATACAGCAGGAAAATATTTCCATAAATAAAAATACAGCAGGAAAATATTTCCATAACTACCTTATCTAATATTTTCAACCTCTGTGTCTTCATATTATTAGACTTTATTTCCACCACAATAATAACCAGTATGTGGAACATAAAGGTCACATGGGATAACATGAATCCATGGTTCTCTTTCTACTTCACATCATAACTTGAGTTCAAAATAAAGCTGTCTTTTTTGTCTTCTTTATTCTTTGAAATATGTTCATAGAAGGAAGTTTCTAAGGCAATGAATGAAAATATAATATGGCCTATGACTGTTTCGGTAACTCATAGAAAATGATACAATAACCTTAAATTATAAATTTCAATTCATTTATAAAAATATCTACAGTCAGAAAATTATAGTCCTACCTAAAATTAAACTTTCCTCACAAATTATGGTCTCAAATGGGACAGAGTTATTTCTGCCCATTTTTTATTTGGGGATTCTAAATCTAATTTTACAATAGAAAGTGAGGTCTGAGGAAGGGAATGAAGAACAGATATTAAATGTCTGAAATTTATTTTTCTTTTCACTTTTTGGATCATTCTCATGTTTAAAACATTTGTTTTACTCATTAATACATGAAATTATAAATATATGCATTCATATTCATATTTTAACATACAAATTTCTATGTGATTTTATAAGTGTATATAATATTTGCCATTATAAGTATATTTAATTAAGTATATGTAATATATGTAAACATATAGTTTGTTAATTATCAGGTAATTATATTGATATACTCTTCTAGAATTTTGGAGTCTTGCCTGTTCTTTCACCACCATTATCCCTGTTTTTACATCAGTCCCTGACACAAAGGAGATAAGTAAATATGTTGCATGGATTTAATAAATATATGAAAAATCATCCAGCACAGAAACTTTTCAGACACGTTTTGTGGAGTAATAACCTATATTTGGAAATTTCTGACTGCAGAGAATATTTGAAAAAATAATAAAAAATCAGATAAATTCCACAGATAAACTGGAACCAAAGTTCTAGGGAAGGGGTAGGCAGCAGAGCCCAGGAAGTAAACCATTAAGATAGATTAAAGTGAGTTGCAAAGATTGTCTTCTGAATGAATGAATGAATGAATGAATGAATGTTGTGAGAATGAAAATCAATATGTGAAACATCACAGAGTGGCATTGATCTTATTGTTGAACAGGAACTTTATAGCAGTATTAACTATGCGGTGAGGATTGGGGCTGAACTGAAGGGGAAGCTCTCAGTAGTTCTGCATGAGCTTAGAGTTTATAGCTATAGTCAGTTAACAAGATGTTTAGTTTAACATCAGGGTGGACATTCATGAAGTAGGGATGAAAACTTCTGGAGTAAGGGTAGCAGGTGGTTTACACAAAATCTCCTAAGATGATTGAAATTTGGAACCAGAGTGGGAATAAAAGTTTTTCTTCCAATTTACTGAATCATCAAACCATCTGAGGTGACAAACTTCAATTCGATACATTGCATTAACACTGTACTGTGTTGACGAGATCTGTATGGCAGATATAAGAGATATAATAGTGTCCCTTAAAAAAATCTATAAATCAGGAGGCAACAGTATTTATTATTTGCTTGTTTATTTTTCATATGAAGATTTGTAAAGCACTTGGCAAAGATGAGATATTTTCATGTGTTCCTCAATAATGAAATAAGACTGGAGAAAACAAGATTTTGAGGAGTGAGGTTAAACAGATATGAAGATGGAGGGAGAAAGTGCAGAGTAGTAAGGAGAAAAAAGACAAGAATGATAGGGAATTATAGGGTGACCACAAGTTATAAAAGAGTGGATTGCCTGTTTGGATAGTTATTGCAAATAGAAAAAGAAGCATACTTGGAATTGAGCTATAGCCATTTTCCTAACTTGTTGACTAACAGAGATTTTTTGTCTTTGTAATCTCTTATGAATTTGATTATTTTTTGGTAAAAAACAACAACAAAAAAATTATTTCCAGATAAGAAAGATTTTCTCTAAATATTTAACTATACCCCAACCTCTCTGTTAGAGTGTAGAGTAGTAAAAGTATATTTCCATTTTGAACATAGAAATAGCTTTGAATAAAAACATATCATGACACAAATATGTCTAGAAAAAAGCAAGAACTGATTAAAGGGATTTTTATACCAAACTTATTATAGAAAAATGAATAATACTATAGCATGAAAGAATAGCCAGGCATACTTAAGTGTTTAAGTATCATTTTGCTGAACTTATGAAATATAATTGCTATATTTACTGAATTAAAAAATGAAATAGATAAAAATTAGAAAGTGTCAAGTCTATATACTGATCTTATCTATTATCAAATTAGCATACCAATCGTTATAAGTCTCTAGTTCAAACTACAGTTCCAAATGAATACATAAAACAGCATTTTAAAGATTCTCAATCTCCGAGAATGTAAGAATTTAAGTAAAATTTTTAATAACTTAAGGTAATTTTTACTACTACTTTAATAGTAGCTCTGTAAGTTAATATTTACTAATATTTATGCATAAAATGAATTGACCTTCTGAAAACTAATCCCCTGGCACCAGAATAGGCTCTATTATCATCTGATAAGTACATTTAGTGGCACAAGCACACGTTCTTATAATTTCCAATTGAAAATCAACCATGATTTTATTCCCCTTGAGAAAAAAGTTTATAAAGAGAATAAAATCTACAAAATTGAATAAAACCTTATATTTCTTCTGTTTTTTCACACTAATAAAAGGTGAATTTTTTAAATCTTATTTTAGTTGTAGATGTACAAAATACTTTTATTTTATTAATTTATTTGTATGTGGTGCTGAGTTTCAAACCTAGTGCCTCACACATGCTAGGTAAGCACTGTACTACTGAGTCACAACCCCAGCCCAAGGTGAAACATTTTATAATTACATGGTATGACCTCAGGTTTCTAGAAATCAAAATTTCCTACATACCTAATGATGAATTAATATATTAGGTCACATCCATTTGATATCAATTCTGTCACTTTGCTTAATCATTTTCTATTTTTATGAGATCTAAGTAGATCACACAATTTATTCCTCTTCACTCCTAGATGGCCATCTACTGAGATAACAGTATCCTATATATAGGTGCAAGCAATGATTGTGTGAAATGGAGCTAATTACATTCCTTACATGTGTTATTATTTCAAAATGAATCCCACTATTATGTATAACCACTAATAAAACATTTATAAAATAAAATTGCAACCTCTCCAGAAAAAAAGAAATGATTATGGTTTCATTTCTCGTTAGGCTCTCATTATTGTTTATCCGGTCTTTTGCTTTTATTTCTTGCTGTACCACACCCACCCAATTAAGGCTGGTGTCAAAAATTATCCATTAAACTTAAATTGTTTACCATAACTTCTTATGTTTTTTATTTAGCCATCAGGAATAAAAATAATCTAGTTAACTAATGATACCTAAAAGCATATTATAAAACTGTGAACAAATTTTTCTTATGAAATCAAATCTTCTCGTATTGGAGGTCTAACAACTTTTCCTTTTTTATTGATTTTTGTCACATTTTCTTTGCTCATTTCTAATTTCTTTGACTTTTCTGATAAACTTTAAAAATACTTATGAGGAATATATATAAAATGCTTATCTTCTAATATTAAAATAATTAAGAATAAAGATATATTTTCAAGAATAACTTGGTGAAATATATGTATATAGTGAGACAGAGAGGACAGAAAAAGAAGAGACAGTTCCTCTCTTCCTTATCTGTAAATGACTGGCTGCATTACTCACTGAACTAAAATTTGCTTTTCTTTTTGAATTTTTCTTTAAATTCTACTTAATTTTATTATAACAAGAGATGTCCCAGATGTGGTTATTGCTATTTGAAGGTGCAGATCATCTAGTATCTTTTTCCATAAATCATGGACTAATTTTGGCAAAAGAAAAGATTGATGTGATTTCCATAGGCTACTTTCAGAGAGTAGCAATTGCCTTGTTAAATGGCTTGTCTGTGGCTGACTGGAACACATTTCAGTAGTACATGCTGTTTTCAATACTCTATGAATAACATTTATAATCATATTTTCTACACCATCTATACTTTTAAAATTTCTAATTATTATTAACTCTTATTGGAATACATAAGAAGCATCCTAACTTTGAATCTTAACCAACTTTAATTTGGGTTCTACATTCTTAACCCATTACAACATAGATTATGATTATTATTTTTTTTGGTGACCATAATTTTATTTATTTATTTATCTATTTATTTATTTATTTACTGTGATTTTTTTGTTTGTAATACAAGGTATTCTTTTTATTCTTTGAAACATATGGGTTATTTTTTTCACTGTTCAATGCATGTTTAACTTAAACAACTAAAATTAATATACTATTCTCCTCCAGAAAAACCTAAGGACTTCAGAATGCCATAATTTTGAGCATCTTTTCTATTTTTATTCAATTTCATCCAGTATGTTACTTGTAGAGTAGATCCTCATTAGTCACAGATACCTGATTTACTATCTTTTTAATGTATTTTTAAATTTTTATATGACAGCAGAATGCATTACAAATCTTATTACATATATAGAGCACAATTTTTCATATCTCTGGTTGTATACATAGTATATTTACACCAATTCGTGTCTTCATACATGTACTTTGGATAGTAATGATCATCACATTCAACCATCATTAATTACCACATGCCCCACCCTTCTTCCCCTCCTACCCCTTTACCCTATCTAGAGTTTTATTCTTCCCATGCTCCTGCTTCCTATCTCACTATGAATCTGCCTCCTTATATCAAAGAAAGTATTCGCCATTTGGTTTTTGAGGATTGGCTAACTTCACTTAGCATTAGCTTCTCCAACTCCATCCATTTACCTGCAATTGCTATGGTTTTGTTCCTTTTATTACTGAGAAATATTCCATTGAGTATATATGCCACATTTTTTTTTATCCATTCATCTATTGAAAGGCATCTAGATTGGTTCCACAGTTTAGCTATTGTGAATTATGCTGCTATAAACATTGAAGTGACTGTGTTCCTATAGTATGCTGTTTTTAAGTCCTTTGGGTATAGACCGAGAAGAGGGAAGCTGGGTCAAATGGTGGTTCCATTCCCAGTTTTCCAAGAAATCTCCATACTGCTTTCCATATTGGCTGCACCAATTTGCAGTCCCACCAGCAGTGTATGAGTGTACCTTTTTCCCCCACATCCTCACCAACACTTATTGTTGTTTTTATATTATTGTTATTTACTTTAATTTTCCAAATGGAAGTTTATGCTTCCTAGTAAGGAATGAAGACTGTTATCATGGTTATTCTATTGCTGCATTTTTTTATACAGAATTTGGGTATCATTGTGACTTACTTCCTTTTACTATTGCTTTCTTTCTTTTTCTATCTCTCTCTTTCTTTTCTTATTTATTTATGGTGCTGGGTATTGAAATTGGGGTCTCACACATGCAAGGCAAATTTTCTGTCATTGAGCTACATCCCCCATCCTAGAATGCCTTTCTTGTTAATTTCTTATTTCTCTTCAGAAATCATTTTCTGATATCATATAATTTCTAACATGCCTACTGAAACGAAGTGAAGTAAATTTTCTATTTTGCTATATTACTTGATGTATGTGAGCATGTGTCTATGTGTGTTCAAACTTTTCAATATTGTATGACATTATAATTATGTTGTTGTTATCTATTATATTTTACTAATTGAAGTTTTAAACTCCTTCAGAGTTTTTTAATTTTATTTTCCTGTAAGAGAACAACAACATAATTGTATGCCTTCTTAGCAAAACTGAAATAACTGTATAGGTCTATAATCAGTAGATATGGAGTATTTCAGTGAGGCCATAAAAATTAAAGGCAACAAAAATTTTATTTATACAAAGATTAACTTATAAGAAGTCCATTTATAAAAGTTGTAATTTAAGAAATTGGTTGAATTTAGAAATATAATATTATCCTCAATATTAAAACACATGACACTAATTAACAGAATCTTTGAATTAGATCATATTTACTTAGTTAATCATCCACAGTGTTTTAGAATCTGCTTTCAAAATCAATACATTATTCTTAATAGGAAATACAATATTGATCGTACTATCAGGTATGCCAGTTGCAGCAGGTGAAATGACAGTCTTCCAAAAGATTAAATACATGTCCTTATCCCTGGAACCTACGAATGTTACCTCATTTGAAACAAACCAAAAACAACAAGAGTATTGGAAGATATAATTGATTAAGGATTAAGAAATCATCCTGAATTATCAGAGTGGACCCTAAATCAATGTATTATAACAGTGTTCTCTAAGATAAATACAAAGGAGAGAAACCCCAAGGAGAGAAACCCGAAGAAGAGGAAGCATTGTGACAACAAAACAGAGAGACTAGAGAGATGCAGCCACAAGCCCAGATGCCCACAGCCTCCAGAAACTTCAAGAAGGAAGAACCAAAATGTGGCCCTTGATTTCAGGTCCTCAGTCTCCAGAATCACAAAATAAGAAGTCTCAGTTGTTTTCAGTCATGCAGTTTAATGTAGTGTGATATAGTAGCTTTGAGAAACCAATAAACTCATATTTAAAATGTGCTTTCTGTCCTCATAGAACGTATTTCGAAGAATATCCCAGTCCTCCTCCTCCTCCTCCTCCTCCTCCTCCTCCTCCTCCTCCTCCTCCTCTTCTTCTTCTTCTTTTTTTTCTTCTTTTTTGAATAATTTAAGAAGAATTACTATTAGCTCTTTTTTAATTGTCTGGTAGAATTCAGCAGAGGAACCATCTGGTCCTGGGCTTTTCTTTGATGGGAAACTTTATTACTGATTCAGTCTCATTACTCATAATTTATTTGTATGTATCATTTTTATATTTTTATATGTTACAAAATAAAACTGAATTAAAAAATCAATTAAATATTTTTCAAGTTCAATTATTTTAAAATAATATAAATGATAAATAAGTACCTGTAAACTCTCCTTTTAAATGCTGAAATTACTTTCATAAGTCAAAAGTAATTTGGTGTGTTCTATACTACCCAAGAAGTGGAAGTAATACAGTAGACAAAATCAATGCTATTATGCCATGACTAACTACTGGGTAAGTCATTAAAATAAGGAAAATTGAATAAAATAAACCTCTTTCTTCAACCTTTAGGATTTTATTTCTCATAAAAAATTCAGTTATTTTCACTGAGAAAAAATTGAGCCAAGTAATGGTGAGCATTGCATTTGGATTTTGTAGAGTAAGACAAATTAATATAAACAGTCATGTAATGAGATATCCTTATTGAAACCAGTGCATTTTCATATCCTCTTACATGTTGCAAGTGTTAATCCAGGCATCATTTTCTGCTTTCAATGCCACTACTACATCAACTTGTCACCCAAATAACTGTAATTAAGCATTCTCTCTAGTTGCTGATTAGAGTATGCTGATGAACATTCCCACTGGATTTAACAGCCTTTTTCATAACATCTACACTAATCATCGCATATTATAATGTCTTTTTTTGCTGAAGACTTCTTAAATAATCTAAAATTTAAATTGAACAGCCCTTTGATTATTGCAATTTAAAGTTCAACAGGCGTTTAATCAGAAAGGTGTAAGTATCATATCTTTGACATCTAAGCAATAGGATAATATATATCTAGGGAAATAAATACTTAAACTCCCTGGTCATTGATCCATGTCATTTTAAAAATTAACATCAGCATATAAACCAGATTTTTTTCACCCAAAAGTAGCAAACTAACTAGGAAATATACTTTTGAGCAGAATATTTACAACACTCATATGATCCATTATGAGGAATTTAGGACATATGTAGTGATGTGCACAATAACACTGGAATCTGAATCAAGTAAAATTCTACTGAGCATACATTGAACTGTTATTTAATTGGGTCCTTATTATTCATAGATAAGAGGAAAATGACATAAATTTTCAAGTCCAGAGTCCCAATGTATATATACATTTTATTGTGTCTTTCCTTAGGTCTGGGCAAGAGGAACCACTCCACAAATCCCATGATTCATGAGATTATAAAAATCACATATATGCAATTATAGATCCCTATATAATACCCTCTTGCTCTATAATCTCTGTTATTCAGGATGCAGGGCATATATCTATTGTGATCCCAGACAATCATATCAGTTCTTATGAATGATAAGTTTCAGTGTTTCTGTCTTTAGAGAATAGATTTTCCACATTTTGCCCCATAGACTTGGAGGGCAAAGAAAGGCAGCCAGGTTCAAATGTTACCAATATTGATGATTTTTTACTGTCAATATATGGATAGATACTTATTTGTAGGACAATAAAAATAAATTTAATTACATTCATACACACTAACTACACATTTCTTTATTTTACTCAATTTGCATTCACAAACCAATCATTTATTTGGACTACTCCACGAGAATATGATTCAATAGATATAAAAAACTATATCAAGAAAATGTATAACAATACATTGCTTAAACATTTCTGTGAATGTATATTTTCTATATCTTTTTTGAATACTGTTAAGAATTTTACAAAGAAGCAAACCCAATAAGATAAATATACTGTATGGTATACACATTATAAGAATTTGGCTAATGTGGTCATGGAGGTTGACAACTCCATTATGCAAGGTGGCCTGGAATGCTGGAGGCCCAGAAAGAGTTGATGTTACAGTTCGAAGGCTATCAGTAAAAGTTCACGTGGCAAATGAAATCAGAGGCAGTTGCTTGATAATTCCATTTTTAGGGAAAGGTCAGTTCTTTGGTTCTAGTCAGTACTTCAACTAGATAAAGATCACTCATTAAGAAACCCACCCCCCAACCATGCTTATGAATGAAAACAACCATCAGACTTTGCTAAACAAAGTATGTGTTAAGTCTTGATTTTATTTACGCCAGGCAACTTAGTACATGAAAAGTATGTTTGTGTGTATGGTTGGGTTAGGGAGAGAGAGAAAGAGAGAGAGAGAAAGACAAAGAGAGAGAGAGACAGACAGACAGAGATAACAAATGTGTGTCTTTAGGGGAGAAAGAGTTATGTATGATGTATGCATATAACAATTAAAAATATTAAAACAATAAATGAATAAACAATTCCTGAATAATGATGCAATAACAATTAGCCAATCCATGTCTCACAATTTTATTGTGGATCTATTTATTTGTAAACTTTAATAAATCTATGTACATTGATTATAATAGCAAATAAACAAAATCTCAATACATTTTAGACCAAGGAACAAACCTAAACACATTTAGGAATAATCTTGCACATTTCTCTTTTTCATTTGTATTTTTGAATCTACTAATGATATTTGAAGCAAACAAATGAAAATGGTAATGAAGTTTTTGCTCTAGGTTTATATATAATCAATTCATTTATTGTTATCTTTAAAACAAAGGAAGTTTTTCTTTAAAGTCTATGTTATTATACAAATTATTCTTTTCAAGATTATATTTTCATTTTTTAAAACCCATATCCCAGAAACCAATAAACCCAAATCAATTGTCAGAAGCCGCAAAATATTCATTAACTCCCTCAGCTTTTAGTCAAGCATTTCAGAAAAACTTCAATAGAAAATTATCATAAATTACTTGAAATATTTTATAATAATTTATATCTATTTATTCATTTTTAGTTGGTTAGAAATCATAAAAAGTGATTCCATTCTAAGTTTCCTAAGGAATCTCCATATTGTTTTCCAGATTGCTTGAACCAATTTGCAGTCCCATCAACAATGTAAGAGTGTGCCTTTTTCCCCACATCCTTGCAAATGCTTGTTGTTGCTTATATTCTTAATAACTGCATTGTGACTAGAGGGAGTGAGCGAGCTCTTTATATAACCTAGAGATTAGTGCTCTATCTGATGTGCATGTGGTAAAAATTGGCTTCCATTCTGTAGGCGCTCTATTCACTTCACTGATTGTTTCTTTTGCTGAGAAGAAGGTTTTCAGTTTGTTAGTATCCTATTTATTGATTCTTGATTTTATTTCTTGCACTTTAGGGGTCTTGTTAATGAAGTTTGGAACTAATCCAGCTTGATGAAAATTTGGGCCTACTTTCTCCTCTATTAGGCTCAGGGTCTCTGGTCTAAATGTTAGGTCCTTGATTTATTTTGGGTTCAGTTTTGTGCATGGTGAGAGATAGAGATTTAATTTCATTTTGCTACATATGGATTTCCAGTTTTCCCAGCACCATTTGTTGAAGAGGCTATCTTTTCTCCAATATATGTTTTTGGCACCTTTTTCTAGTATGGGATAACTCTATTTATGTGGGTTTGTCTCTGTGTCCTCTATTCTCTATCATTGGTCTACAAATTTCTTTTGGTTCCAATATCATGCCGTTTTTGTTACTGTTGCTCTATAGTAGATACATAGAGATTAGTGCTCTATCTGATGTGCGGGTGGTAAAAATTAGTTTAGGGTGTGCTATTGTGATGCCACCTGCTTCACTTTTCTTGCTAAGGATTGCTTTGGCTATTATGGTTCTCTTATTTTTCCAGATGAGTTTCATGACTGCTTTTTCTATTTCTATGAGGAATGTCATTTGACCCAGCTATCCCACTCCTTGGTGTATACCCAAAGGACTTAAAAACAGCATATTACAGTGATGCAGTCACATCAATGGTTATAGCAGCACAATTCACAATAGGTAAATTCTAGAACCAACCTAGATGTCCTTCAATATATGAATGGATAAAGAAACTGGTATATATACACATTAGAATATTACTCAGCATTGAAAGAGAATAAAATCATGGCATTTGCAGAAAAATGGATGGAGTTGGTGATTATCCTGCTAAGTGAAATAAGCCAATCCCAAATAACCAAAGACCAAATGTTTTCTCTGATAATTGAATGCTGATTCATAATGGGGTGGGGAGCATGGGAAGAATAGAGGAATTCTGAATAGGGCAAAGGAAAGGGAGGGGAAGGAACGGGGAATGAGGATAGGAAAAATGGTGAAATGAGATGTACATCATTACCCTAGGTACCTGTATGATTGCACAAATGGTGTGACTCTACTTTGTATACAACCAGAGAAATGAAAAGTGTGCTCCATTTGTGTACTATGAACTGAAATGCATTCTGCTTTTATGTATAAAAAATTAGAACAAATTAATTAATTAATAAAAAACACAAAAATTAAATCATAAAAAGTACATAAACTGAAAATAAATTCTCCTTGCACTCCCACTTAAAATTTCTCCTATGAAAGTTAACCAACCATTCTTCAGACCTATTTAAACTTATAAGTATACAGTTGAAGTACTTACACTATGTATTTGTTTTTCATAAGAGGTGAATGCATTAAGCATATCATTAAAACTCTTGGCCTTATTGATATTAAGTATTAATCTTTAAATTTTTTTCCCTTTCTGACAGGGAAGTAATTTTATTTAATGGTTACATATCATTTCTTTTTATGTATGTAACAAAATTTAAAGATTCTCATAAAATTGAATTTTAATATTTTCCTGCAACTCAGAAAATGTTGGAATACATATATCAATACATAGAGCTTGGTCTAATTTTATAGGCATATTCAAAGGGTATATTTCTAAAAATTTAAATGTTTGGGTCACAGAACATATGTATATATCCCTTAACTGGAGAGATATTACTAAATTTTCTTCTATAAAAGGTATGCTGATTGTTATTTTCATAAAACATTTATTGAATTTAAATAAACTTTGAGGTAAAAGAATTCCATTATATTCCATAATACCAGGTTAAATTTTTTTTGTAGTTACTAAACTCACTATTGCTTCTGATTTTCCTGATTTCTAAAAATAGTTGATTCTTTTTTATACTCCCTTCAATTTGTTCATTAATTTTGCAATAATGAAATCTAGAATTGAGTATTTAATTTTGAATGCATTTATTTAGAGATAGGTTGGGAATAATTTTAAAGAATCTTATCCAAAACAAAATATCAACTTCGATTTTGAAGTTATTTTGTAAAGTATGCAAGATGCAACAGTTTCTTTTAATATTTTCATAATTTTAAGATTTTAATATTTTCACAATTCCTTCAATTCAAAGTAATGTGCTGTTTTTACAATTTTCAATTGACCTTTAAGACCCAGAAAATACGTAGGTTTACCTTTTGGAGCTTGGCCCACATGAGTGACTGTGAAGTAGTGAGGGACTTAGTTCATTTCAGCCTTTTCATTTCCCATAATACAACAGAAAAGAGCAGTGGCAGAAGAAATCAATCCCAACTTATCCCTTGTCGAATATCAGCAAACACAATGTCACAAAACCAATGTGAAGAAATAGAGTATGGATTTTCTGCTGACATTTGTAAAGTGTTTGTGTCAAAGTATTTTTCTAATACAGAAAAGGTTATAGCTTAGCAAATTAAAGCACATGTTTCTTTTAAACTCTTATGTTGGTCATTTAGATTATTTTTAATAGCTTTTTTCTTATAAAATTCTAACTTATCTGGTCTGATCAGTTTAAACTCTGATATGATCAATCTCAAAAATTTATGTTATAAACATTCAGAAAATTTATAAAATATATTTTTATATTGCAGATCTATCTACTATAACTTCAAATAGAATTTTCTCAAGAATTTAGTTTCTAGAAAGGATTTTTAGTTGTTTTTGTTTTGTTTTGTTTTTAATTTTTTTGGGTTGTCAATGGACCTTTGTTTTATCTATTCATATGCTGTGCTCAGAATCAAACTCAGTACCTCACACATGCTAGGCAAGCACTCTACCACTGAGCCATAACCCCAAACCCCAATTTATTTTTGTTTTTGTTTTGAGTGTTAAAAATGTGCTACCTTATTTTACATTTACTGCTATTATAGATTCTTACAACTATAAGTGATCTTAATTTTGTGGATACATATAAGAAGAGATGTGTGCTTATATATTTATCAAAGTTTTTCTTTTATTTTTATTTCCATCAATGCCATGTATCTATGATCTACTTAAAAACATTATGAGAGTGTAGATGAAGTACCATGGATGTAGATTAAATTAAAACAAGAATGTCCCATTACAGAAGGATGATGAATAAAAAGTATGTTTTAAAAACGCAATTCTTTATAATAGAGAACATTATGAATGAACAGGATGAAATGATTAACTTACCTGGGAGAAGATCTAAAAACTATATTTAAGGGCTGGGGGTGTGGCTCAGTGGTAGAGCGCTTGCCTAGCATGTGTGAGGCACTGGGTTCAATCCTCAGCACCACATAAAAATAAATAAATAAATAAAATATATTTAGAGAAGATAAATTTTATCTTATACAATCTTATTTATATGATTTCCTTCCTTATATTGCATATTATCTTCTACACTTTAAAATGAAGACATTATTTTATTGATAAACTAAAGAGGGTGTACCAGAGACTGAACTCAGTCTGAATGTCCATCAGTAGATGAATGAATAATAACGTATAGTATGTACATACAATAGAAAAATATTCAACCATGAAAAGAACAAAGTCCCGTTATTTATAACAACCTGGATTAATTAATTAATTTGGAGGGCAATATATATATATGTATATGTGTAAGCCAGGCCTAAAAAGATAATTACAACATAATCTCAGGGAATGAAATTAACCAAATTATGTTATATGCATGTATAAATATGTCACAATAAATCCCTTTATTATGTATAATTATAATGCCCCAATAAAATTTTTTTCTTTAAAAAAAACTGGTATTTTGATGTAAATTGTGTTGAACATATAGGTTGATCTTGGTGAAATGAACATTTTAACAATATTAATTCTTCCAACTCAGGCTCTAAGGGACACCCCTTTTACCAGGTAATATCGCTGTTGCTCCACATTTTCATTATCACTTGGTGTTGTGAGTTAGTTGCTTTGGATTTTAGTCACTCTGATAGACCTGAGGACATACCACATTGTTGTTCTAATGATCATTTCTCTGATGAAGCACATGCTTACTTGTGCCTGAATATCTTCTTTGATGAGGTGTCTGGTCATGTCTTGTCCAATTCTTAATTATCTTGTTTCTTTATTTTTGAGTTTCGATATTATTTAATTTGTTTTGACAGGAAAAGGATGTAAACACTAGGGCTAAAATAATCATCTGAGAATTAGATATTGTTTCTGAAAATGAACTAAATGTCCAGCAGATATGTAAAAAACAGAAACAAAATTATTATTCAGATTTGTAAATTAATTATATAGAATTCTCCCAATACCATTGTTTTACATATTTTAGATGAATTAACGTTCTTAAATTAAAACTACCTATTAAATATTGCAGGAACAAAATATGACCTTTTAAAAATCATAACTAGTGCAAGCATTCCATACTTATTAACTTTTATGATATTTATCATCCATTAAAAGCAGCCTTTTCATTGTTGTTAAGGAAGTTTTCATGAGTATATTTTTAAACATATATTTGCTTTATCACAATTCTAACAGCAAAAAGTTTACATTTCATTTCCTAGCAAGATAAAAACAATGCAATAAATCCCCTTGAGGTTTAGTACACATATTCTCATAAGTTAACAAAGAACCTAAATATTTCAAAATTGGCATGGTCAGTGCACACAAGTCAATAATGACTATATATCAGCTTTTAAAAGTTAATGATTTAAGGTAATGAAATAATCTAGATTTAATTTGCATTTACCATAAAGAAAGATTGGATATCAGCCAGTATTCAGATTTATTAAGAATCAAAAATGCTGTCACAGCCCATGTGCACATGGAACATTAGTCATTCATTCTGTTAATCTAAAATAATATGGAATATAATTTATCAGGACATCAAAATAATAGCTTTTACTTCATTTCCTCACTTTTATAAGGACATGCACAATAGACTCTACAGCTATACATGCACTCTATTAGAGTTAATTGAAAATAGATGGTACAATTAACCTGCTTCTTAGTAAAAAGCATTAACACTTAATGTAAAAGTCTAATCACAATAAAAAGAGGTTCACATCAGAAGGGAATGTGGTGAATAATTCAAAATGATCCGATTTTCTCTTACAAAGTAAATTAAAGAAAGAAAAAGTTAATATAACACCACCCAGAGCAGCAATTAGATCATTTGCTTTCCTATTCTTTGCTTTCTCTCTCAGATGTATTCCATTTCAGAACATTTTATAGATGATTTAACACAATGACTCTTAGTATTTAGGTGCAACATAGAAGAACTGAGCAGGTGGTCATGGAACAAATAAGCTGTTAAAGTAGTCCATTACAATACAAACTGCAAAGAGTGAAAATTAATATGCAAACTCTTTTCTAAGAGAAGCTACCTTGATCATTTTTCTTAATAAATTTTAATAAACAGATTATTTTATTAATGTGCTACATTTAAATTCAATAGTTTCCTAAAAGATATGATAAATCATTATTCATTTTTCCTATTAAATAAATACAAATGATAATCATTTGAAATCTACAAGTTCGGTTGTCTTCTGAGACAATTTTTTATGTCTAAACTTTTTAAAAATGTTTTATAACTTAAATTTTTAAAGCAATATTTCAAAGAAATATCATCTATTCTTTCCACCACCATTCCCTTTTTCACTGAGAGTAGATTGCATTAATCAGGATATACTATTTCCTGATAAATCTAGTCTTAGTTCAAGGATTTTTACTGGTGATCATCACTACAAATTCTTAGGGATTACTATAACATAGTAAAATTAAAAATCACAGTGTTGGTCTTTCTTTTCTTTACTGAGGACTGAAATAAATTAATAATATATTAATTTTGAAATTTCAAATTAATTATACAAAATTTATTTCAAATGAGGATGCACGTAGGTCTTGTAGGAACATTATTTTATGTGTAGCATAAAAAATAATATTATTCATTTCAGGAATTTAAGCCAGGTGAGGTAGTACACAACTGTAATCCCAACAACAGGGAGGCTAAGGCGGAAGCATCATAAGTTCTAGACCAACCTCAGCACCTAAGGAACTTAGAGAGACACCAGGATTTAGCAAGACCCTGTTTCAAAATAAAACAAAAAAATGGACTGAGATGAAGCTCACTGCTTAAGCAATCCTGGGCTCAATCTGCAGTAACTATATATATATATATATATATATATATATATATATATATATATATATATATATATATTTTTTTTTTCTGAAAAAGGTAAAATATTAAGTGTTATTAGAATTGAAACTGAATATAAGTGTTATACTACAATGATAGTAGATCAGTTTCTATTTTTGGAAAAATATTCTAATTTATGAAGATGTGAATAAGCTTTTATTAGAGGACATGAAAAAATAGGAGAAAGCTAAGTTTAGACAGAATACTGAAAATCTTCAGGCTATAAGAATTTGGGAATGGAATAGTATGATATTCAAACACAATAAAATCTAAAATGATTTTTAGAACATATGAAGCAAAATAAGAAAATTAAAGGGGAGAATCTCTTCAAACCAGCACCATAACTCATTTCCTCTCTCTTCAGTGGTAGATGAACTCTTTGACATTGTCTAGAACTCCAATAAACATAAGTATAGATTGACTGGCTGAAAGTTAAGATATTATGGGGACAGCTCCATACTTATTTACTTGAGAAGTTTTTTTAATAAATATATTCATACCTTTGAATTTATGAACCTTCAATATACTACAGAATAAACATCATTCTTGTAACTTTTTTATCTATAGCAAATGAAATAGATCTAACTAGAATGACCTAAATCTACATTTTGCTCTTTCTAAACCCAAAATGCTTCCTGGTAAGGAAAAGCAGCAGACTTGGGAGATGAATCAGGTACATAAGGAATCTCACAGATGATAAGGAATTTGTGAAGTAAATAGTCACAACTTTTTTTGTACTCTTTGCTAATCATCGGTAATACAATTTAAGATTTGTATTTTGTGTATATCTATGTTATTATTCAGAACTTTGGATTTACTAATGATTAAAAATTTATGAGACTGACTCTAAAATGATAGAATAACAGGCACAGATTTTGCAATTGGTATAGCTATTAAAAATATAAATTTCATCTTGAAAAAATGTTTAGGATGCTTCACCCTTTAATACCCTAGAGATTTGTAATGAACATTCAAATTCTAGAAACTTATTTCTAGAACTGTATTTCTAGAACCAATTCTAGAACCATATTTCTTTCTCTAAAGGAAATAACAGTTTATTGTGAATAATATATGAGTGACCTATGCCTGGGGACTAAGATTTGAGTATCCTTGGAAAATATGCTATCCCACAGAAGAGGTTATATGAACTTTTAGAGTTGCAGAACAAGAGAAAGTCATAAATAAATGCATTTGCAGAGATTGGTGGTTTCATCAAGTATACAGATTACATACAACACTGCAGGAAAATTTTTTCTATAGGTTTTGGATGTGATTTTATGGCATCCTCAGCTTTGGGGTTGGTGGAACTTGAGGTCTGCTCTATTCACCAATACATTCCAAGAATAAATGTCTATTAAAGGAAATAAGACAGCCCAAGAAAATTTTGACTCTTAACCTGCAATATTCCATCTCTCCACAATCAACAATGTTCTACTCTACTAAAATCAGTCTGTAGGGTTTTTCAGATGGATTTTGCTTCTTCAGAGAACTTCAGCTACATAAACTCAAGAAGTACTTTTGTGAGCTGAGAGAGAAGGCCTACAATTCTTAAGACAGTGCAACTCAAATTCATTTCACCAAGGGAAAATAAATTTTTTTTCACATGAGTACCAGAAAGATTTTAAATAAGGAAGAAAAATCATATGATGCTTTCAGTAAATTGAGAAAATTTGATAAAACTCAATATATATATATATGCATAATAACAATCTCAGGCAACTATAAATAGAGTGAAAATCAATGTTAAGCTCTTTTAAAAAATTACAACAGGTTTGAGGTTGTAGCTTAGTGGTACAGTACTTGCCTAGCACATGTGAGCACTGAGTTTGATTCTCAGTACTGCATATAAATAAAAAAAAAATCCATTGAAAACATATTTTTAAAATCTACAAAAAAGCAGCTGAAATATTAAAAGTTTTTTGGTAAATAAAAGAGGAAACAAAGATTACCACTACCACATATTTTCTTCATTTTAATAGCAGAGGTTCTAGCTTGAGCATTAATGCAATAGAAAATAGAAATTATAATTGTCAGGGATAAATAAATGTTGTTCTCACATTGCATGATTACATATATGGAAAATGCAAAAAAAAGTATGCCCCAAATGTTAGAAGTGATTATGGAAACTAAGAATTTTTCTGCACCCAAGTTCAATGGACATAGTCAATTGTGTGTCTTTATTCCAAGTTAGAAAACATGTTTGAATTCCCATAGAAAGTAGAATATTATTCAGGTAAAATAAAGACACATAAAAGGAGGGATATATGATAAAATGATTGGAAATGTTAACTTTGATAAGATTCTATTTATTTCCAAGTTTATTTATATATCCAGTGCAGACATAATTAAAATTTTATTTGCAATTCTCTGAAAAATGTGAATTAATTATAAGATGTATCTGTATATTCAGGGAGCAAAGACAATCTAAAATGAAGCTGAAAAGGAACAGCACAACTTTTATTATACACCAAGTTAAGGATTAAGCAAAAATATTCATAGACTAATAGAAGAACATAATCTATCCAGATTTATTCATAGAGGATCTCAATAATAATCCATTAAAAGAAAAATGTTATTCTTTCAATCATAGTGCTGTGTATAAGTGACTAGCCTTAAAAAGAAAAAAATATATATTTATCCTGCCTCAGACATCAAAAAATAAATTCTATTGTATTATCACTGAGTATTAATGATATACCATATCTCCCAGATAACATGAAAGTATAATTTAAACATGAAAATTGAAATAAGAGAGGGAAATGCTAGGAGTAGGCAGATTATTAGAGGTTTTGGAAAGTTATGAGAATATTGAGTGTGAAAGAGGACAATATGATTTAAAATAATTGGTTATGCCAGATGAATCAATAAAAGAATCAAAGAGGAAAATCTCTGATAACTCAAAGACACAAAAATTGAGATAAAGGTAAAATTGTGGTCACAGAAATGACTATGATTATTTTTTTAAACTGAAAATAGCATGTGTTTGTAAAGATGTGGGAAAAATTAACTTTTCATTCATTGGTTTGGAAACACAGTTTGTCAATATCTACAAAATTTAGTATATTCATGCAAAATGACCCGGCAGTTCCTTTCCAAGGAAGGTATGCATTAGAAATGCATTTGAATGTGCATGAAATGTCCTGCACAAGAATGTCTTTGGCAGCATTATTTGTAATAACCTTAAAATGGAACCAGTACACATGTCCAGCTATATAAATGGATAATTTTTTTTGTATTGTTGGGTAATGAGATATTACACATTTCATTTAAATAAATACACTACAATAATAAGCAATAGCCAGAATAAATTTTCTAAGCATAATTTTCAGTACAAGTTTCCAGACACAAATGAATAGTTTATGCTGTATAATTCTACTTAAAATAAACAAAACTAGGTTACAGTACCAAAAGGTAGGATAATATTTACTATTGGGGAAAAAAGAACTTGTTGATTGGAAGAATCTTGGGATCGGGCTCTGGCGAGTTATAATGTATTGTGTGATGATTCTATCACTGTGTTCAGTTTGCAGAACTTCATCAAGATATACATTTATGGCTTGTATAATATAAGTGCAAACATGAGGTACTAGTCTTTCTGTTCCTGGCCTATTTCACTTAACATAATGACATTCATTTCAATTCATCTTCTCACAAACGATAGTATTTATTTTTTATGACTGAATAATGTTCTATTTTGCACGTATACCACATTTTCTTTATTCAGTCATGGTTCATTCATTGGTTGATGAACAATTTAGGTTGTTTCCATTTCTTGGCTATTGTAAGTCCTGCTGCTATGAATACAAAATGCAGATGTCTCTTTGATACAATGATTTCAATTCCTTTGGATAAATACCCAGTTCTGGGATTTCTGGATCATTTGGTAGTTTGTTTTGTTTTTCCATAATGGTTCTAATTTACACTTAAATTCTATTGCACATTTTTAAATCGGATTAAAATTTTAATTTATTATTATTATTATTATTATTTGCTACTGAAATTTTGGATGTCCCTATGTGTCTATATATTAACACATTATCAGGTGTATGGATTGAAATATTTTCTCCATTTCTGAAGGATGTGTTTTGACTCTATTGGTTATTTTTTTTTTTTTTACTGTATGAAAGGTTTTTTTTTTAAAGTAGGCTAATCAATTTTGATTGACAAGTAGTTAATAGGATGCCTTTAAAAACCATGTTTTCACAATATATGTTGCAACATAAAAGTTTTTTTTTTTTTTTAATGAAACTATTCAGTAAATCTTTGTGCAGAGGCAGTATAGAAAGTGGTGGCACAACAGGAGAACAAGATTTCCAAACAAATCTTTAGAAATAGGCCTAAATATTTGTTTCTGATTTAATTCTATAAAAGTGACAAGTTTATAACTTTAAAAACATCAAGAGTGCAGTGCATTGATTAGTTTAAAAACAAGTAGTGCCAAGCATATTACTTGGGCATCAAATTTCCCTTTTCAACTATTCAGATTCACATTTTATACTTATTAAATAATTATTTTTAATGACAACCACCAATATCTAAAGTTATTCTCATCTGGATCAAATCATGGTAGAACTGATATTTCTAAAAATTCCAATTTATTAATTCATCAGTGAAATGCACCAGTTGCAATGTCCCCACAGAATGAGGCTTCTATGTATAAGATGATGTTATATCTGCTATTAATTAAATTATTGAGGTAATCAATAATGTAGCAATTTTTTATTGCACTGATGTTTCCACTTAAACATAGTCTTTCAAACAGTCGTTATCATACCTATCCTGAAGAATAAATTATTCCTGAAACAAGAACCATCTTTACCTTAGTATTTGTAGTTTATGCTGTTGAGTTTTGGTATGATTAAACACCAGTGAATTTTTCTTAATGAATATTGGCAAGTAAAAGCAAAAAGGATATAGTGTTTTCCTCTCAGTAGTTTATACTCTGTCCTATTTACATTGTTGTTGAGGCCATACAAACTTCAGATCTGCTGACTGGAATGGTAAAGTTGTCCCTTGACAAACATCTGACCTTTTAAGCATGAGATTAAAATCTTGTTCTCCCAGCATCTTTCCTAGATCTCCCAATAAGACCATTCCTCAAGTAGTATGATGTCTACTGCTGTGTTTAAATGGTTATTTTATTCATGCATCTAACTCTTTGTGTTTAAGGATTTGACATGTGCTTTATGGTGTATTATCTAAATTCTTTATATTAATATACTGCTAGCTATATATACACAATTTAAGAGTTCTGGAAGTATTTGAGAAATTTAAATTGAGTCTAGGCCAGTGAAATTAAAAGAAAATATTCCAGGCCAGTAAATAGATGTGCATCTGTTTATGTCATTACACTTAATAACTCATTACTGAAAAGAATTTGAATATTAAAAAGATTTAAATATTTAAGTTCACTTTATATTTGAGAATTATATAGTTAATATGTAATGAAAATGATATCCCAAAATAGTTATGTTTTTAGAGTTTTCATAAGTCCAATATAATAATGTCTTATAAAGCTTGTAATGCAATTTTCAATTAGATTCTTAAGCTAAGAGTGATCCAATTATTATTTGTCTGTAGAGTTGTCTTATTCCTTAGATCCAGTAATTACATCTTAATACTTCTATTCAATTTGTAATTCCCAGTGATTTGAGGTCTTATTTGGAAGTAATCTTCTCCAAATCAGTTGCCTTCTGGTATACAATTTTAGGCTCTTTTTCTCCCTTAAACTTGTTCTTAATGATAAGTTTTTGCTTAAATGCTAATTGTTTCCAATATTTGTTTTTATTATATTTTAACATTTTGACTATAATTTTATATTTCATCACCTAAGAATAAGTCATTTTTAAACTATGTCATTTAAAAAATATATTTCATGTATTCAAAATGTTCAAAATAGTTTTATTTAAAATGAACTTCTAAAACCAGTTATCTTTTTATTCTGAACTGTATTACACAGCAAGTAAATATAAAAGAAAGAAATATAAACACAATTCTCATTCTTAAATAACATTAATTTTCATTTATTAATTTTATTAACATTAATTATATAGAGGCAAAAAGATAAAGAGAAGAACAATATGGCCTTGGAGATGTTGATATATAAGAAAAGGGACTTACCTACTTGGTAAATACTTTGAGTTTAAAAAAGAAAGAGTATACTTTAGCCACCTGGTTTTGGGGGCAGAAGCCTTTCTGGAAATGAGTCCATTCAGTTAAGCAGAGAATTAAATACACAGATGAGCTACTGCAGAACCAAATGATCTTGTTCTACTACAATAGAAAAGCTCCTAGAGGAGGACTGAAACATGATGCCCAGAAAAATGTGACAAGCCACTCTTGTAAATAGCAGGTTGGAGTCACAGTTATTTCATAAGAGGTAATGAATATGAGTCATGATCTGGCTCAACATAAATACAAGGAAAATGAGAATGATAAAGAAGGTTATATGATTAGTGGCTTATTTATATTATGGTAAGGAATTTAAAAAATAAGATGAAAGAAAATGGGATAAAATCAGAGGATGAAATATGAGATGATAAAACCCAGGAAACATTTAAAAAGACAAATTACAAAGTAATACAAAGAAAAAATAGTCATTGCCTTATTGATTTCTGTTATATTATTATCTATGTCATAAAATCATGCATATGACATTAATGAAAAAAACTAACAGTATGAAACAGAATTGAAGAGATTTTATGTAAATATTGGGAAGTGGTAACAAAAGTTTTCCAAAACATACATTTACATTTTGAATTTTCCAAATACAGAAAACAAAATATTGAAAAAGATCAAATATTCATATATGACTTAAATGATGACGATATTTTCTGAAATAAAAATGTTAAATATATTTCATAAAATACCAAACATGTACCAGACAAAAAAAATTGTTAAAATAAAGTTTATGCTAGTGATGTGACTGCACTATGAAAGTACAAAAAAATTATAAGAAAACACCAGATGTGGTGTCCCATGCCTGTAATCCCAGCAACTTGGGAAATTGCAACAGAAAGATCACAAGTTTCAAGCTAGCCTGGGCAATTTAGTAATAGTGCTTCAACATAAAAAATAAAAGGACTTGGAATATAGATAGCTCAGCAATAAAGAAGCCCTAGGTTAAATCTTCAGCACTGGAAAAATTTATACAAATATATAAATAAATTATAAAAGTATAATCATTGGAGTAGTCGAAGTTGGGTCAGGGGAGGAAACAATAATAAAAGAAGTCCTTAAAAAGTGAGTCTCACCTCACAGTTTCCCAGAACAACATTCAGTGTAATAAAAAAAGAACAAAAACATTGTAAAATATGAAAAAAATATTTAAGCTATACAAGCTATCTGACTGACTTAAAGGCTATAACCCAAACAGTTTTGAGTATAAAATATGGTAGAGAATATTGTTGACAAATAATCTTCTTGAGGTTGATAACAAATGGTGTTTGTTTTATATACTTCTTTGAAGAATTATTGCAAGTAGCTGATGTAATATGTCTTAAAAAGAGAATTTTGGGGAAGTTTTCATCTCACTGAAAATATGAACTGAAAGTACAGACAGTTCCCACACATCTCCTCAAATCCATATAGCATCTAATCTCCTCCATTAGACACATTGTCACCACAGTAATTGAGTTTTGTTTTTATCCATTCCAGCCAGTCTGTATCTTTTAATTGGATAATTTAACTCACTGATATTCAAGATTATTACAGATAAGTAAATGCTTATTCCTGACATTTTGTTAAATTTGTTTTGAAAATCTTTTGTTCCATTCCTCCTTTCTTGTTTAATTTTGTGATTTAGTGGCTTGTTGTATAGATAAGCTTTGATTCTTTTCTATTTCTCATTTGTTCATCTGCTTTTCTAGTAGATTTTTTACTTTCATGTTTTCATGATGGTAGTTATCTTTCTTCTGCTTCTGGATGTAGAACTCCCTCAACCATATTTTGTAAGACTGATCTGGTGGTGATTCATTCCCTTAATTTTTGATTCCCTGGAAAGTCTTTATTTGAAGGGACATCTTTTCTGGATATAGTATTCCCATTTGGCAGCTGTATTAGTTCAGAATTTGGAATATGTTATCTCATTCCCTCTTGAGCTGTAAAGGTTCTATTGATAAGTCATATGTTAATCTAATGGGTATTTTCTTTAAAATGACTTAGAACTTTTCTCTTTCAACTTGTAAGACTTTCTTTTTTCATGTATTTTTGACAGTTTTTATGCCCTATAGATCACAGTGGCAATTTGGAGTCCTATTGGCCTCCCACACCTAAATATCCATAGATATCCATGATTGGGGACACTTTCAGCTAAATAGGTTTTCTATGCCTTTCTCCTTTCCTTACCTTATAAGAAAGCCCAAAATATAAAAATTCACTTATTGCATCATGTCTCAGAGGCTGTCTTCATCCTTTTATTATTCTTGATTTTTTTTTTAAAGCAATTGTCTGTGGGATAGCCCAAAAGACTTGTGTCTAGGTTTAGGCATTCTTTTACTTGATCTAGTCTGTTGTTGAGGCTTTCAACTATTATGTTTTTGTTGTTATTGTTGTTGTTTGTTTGATTTCTCTTTACCTCATTTAATGTTTCATTTCTAAGATTTCTATTTGGATCATTTTAGAGAATGCCATCTCTTTGCTAAATTGCCTACTCATTCCATTGATTGATTTTTTTTCCAATTTTGTTCAAGTTTTTATTTAGATTCTTTGAATATATTTGAGTTCCCTTATAATCATATATTTTAATTCTTTATCAGGTAGAAATTTCACCAATATCCTTTCCTTTGAGACTGCTCCAAGAGAATTATTGTGTTCCTTTGGAGATGACATGTTATGGGTTGATTTGGTTGTCCTCCCATTATCATTTTGTGACCCTACATTGAGATTTATGCATCTGGTGCATGAGTTATCTTTATCACTTTTATAAGATCATTTTCATGGTACATGACTTTCTACTGAACAATTTTCTTGGGATGTTAGATTGTTGGGAGATGTTACCTTTAGTTCTTGCAGGGCCTCTGCTCATAGTATAGGCTCCCTATCACTATTCAGCTATAACTGATGGCTTTGGGTGCAGTATTTTGACAGTGGAATTAGAGAAGCCCACTCTCTTCAGAAGCCACACAGGGGTAAGGATGATGTAGCAGCACAGGCAGGTATGATGCACACAGCAATAGTGGTGTGGTTGCCTGCATAGCCACTCCAGCAGTGAGAGTGGTGGTGCCACTTGTTCCTAAGACACTAGTGAAGCACCTGACCTCAGTATTACCAGTGAGTGGCAAGGGTTCACAAATGCCTATTAGGGACCCAGCATTCTTGGAGTGCAACCCTTACTCTCAGATCTAACAGCAGTATGCTAATTAGAAAAATCTGTTAGGATTCTCCCATTTCACATTCATCTGCAAAGGGGTGTCTCACAGTCTCCAGAGTCAGAGTCTTAGTTGCTGATATACTTTGTTTCTCTTTCTATGCTACCATCCATATCTCCACGTGTTATAATGTCCTGTTCTCTATCCTGCTGAGTTCCCAAATTCTCCCTTCATCACTCACTTAAAAATGCTACTATTCACCTATGATGATGATTTTTTTGGAGAGGTGAGCACTGGGTATCTGTATTTACCCACTTTGGAATTCTCCATTGACAGATTAATATCAAGGCGCATCAAGAAAGTTTTCCTAGGAGAAATAACAAAACAGATGCAGAGACAGTCTCTGTGCTGTAGTTCCTGAGGGCAGAAACCAGGAAGTGAGAGAAAGCACAAAAAGAAGCTCAGCTGCCTAAGCATCAGCCTTCTCCAGAAGTACTCCAAAATGTTGCAAAAATACAAGTAGGGAGAAGAGGGAAAGCAAACCATTTTTTAGAAGCCAAAAAAATATGAAGGCCATGACTGAGCCAGTCATTTCTATAGATACAGAATTTTTGGCTTTCCCATTTAATGCTAATGATTTGAAGTTGGAATTCTTCCCTGCATCTTTTAGTAATCCCATCCTGAAAAACAGCTACCTGATAATCTGGCATGTTCCACTAAGTATAGAAGGGATTATCTTAAAAAGCATATTTATAACTATCTTCAAAAATACACACTTGGCCATATTCAGTGGTTCTTCACTCTCCAACCTATTTCCTTTTGTCCAATTTTTTTTTCTCAAAACCTGGACTTTCATTTCACGGAAAGTTGGCAGATTTTAAGCATGACTGTATTTCCTTTTCAAAAAATAAAAGACTTCAAGAAATTATATTTCAGCTAAATTTTTAATAATTTATATATCCAAAATTATATACTCAAGTGTTACATACATTAGCATTTATTTTAATGAATCATTTTATTTATTTTGGCATTTCAGGAAAATGTATTATTTTGAAAGTCTGTTGATCTAAAATTTTCAGACTATTTTTGTTCTTATAACCTTCTTAAAATTTCATTTCTTTTGATGACTTCCTCTTTTTCTCTTTTTCTAGTAGTATATGATTCCACATAATAGGTGATGCACATAATACTGGTCTTTGTTCAGGCAATTAAAACAAAAATAAAATGGAATGGGTGGCTTAAACAATACTTTTTTTTTTTTCTAACAGTCTTAAAAGCTAGAAAGTCCTGCAATCAAGATCATGGCAAATAAGTGGTGAGGGTTTCCTGCCCAGATCCATAGATAGATATCCCTGTGGTAAAAGGGAGGAGAGGACTCTCTTATGTATCATTTTAAAAGACACTAATATCATTTAGGAGGGCTTCACCCTGATTACCTAGTCACCTACCAAACACCGTACTTCATAAGACTATTGGTTCGGAGTTAGTATTTCAATATATGGACATTGGAGAGAATACAAACATTTAGGATATAACAATTGTATTAAATGATGATGCATTTTTTACACACACACACACACACACACACACATACACCTGAATATAATGAAGTCATGCATAATTTCATATATTTATATGTTTCTATGCTGCTCATGATTCATGCCAGATAAAATAAAATTTATTGTTCTCCACCATAGTGACATGTGTTATGTCTCAAGAGCAATTTTGCAATTTTGTTCGACCCATTTCATTCCTTAAATTAATTCTTATAATAAAACAATAATATATAATTTTCTCAAGTCTATATACATAATTTATAAAAGACTCTAAATGGAAAATAGATTTAATTTTGCTAACTAATTTATAGAAGAACAGGTAAAGAAAATATAAGGGAAAAACAAAAACAAAGAATGTAATAATTATCTCCTTCTCCTCTTCCTAGAAGTCCTTTCTGAGCAGGTTCTCCCTCTTTTTCTCTTTCCACCTTCCATCTTTTCCTCTTTTTAATTAAAGAAAATATAAGTTCAATTTGAGTTAGAAAATTGTTTCTACCACATACGGATGCTTAGAATTAGAGCTAAGTCAGCATCAGTGTTTAAATAAAAGAAAGATATTGAGCAGTGTTAGAGTGCATTTTCTTTTATCTTAAAATAAGAACATTCACCTTTTCACTTGTAATTTGAAACGTTATACTGATAAATTACTGCTTCTTCCACAACACATTTTCACAAAGTAGATTTTATCAAAACTTCAGCTATTAAAATAAGAGTTCATATTTAACAATGTCAACATTTTATTTAGAAAAACAACTTTATAATCAGTATTTTTTACCTTTCAACAAACTTATTTTTTAATAACTTGGAAGTCTTTCACAGGTTATTATTTTCATGAAACAGAGTATAAAGACTTGACTTCACTTACATACTACATTACTAATATTAATGGTATTTTATCATGTTGTTTTAAATTTTAGCTATACTTTTATAATTATTTACAACAATTATTATTTGTGGATTTATGAGTCTTATGTTTATACAAAAAAATAATTTTAACCATTAAAATTCATAGAACTCTAAGTAATTGAATATATGTCAAAAGATAATAAGAGTTAGAGTTTCAGAGGATAAAATAAAATTTATTGTTCTCTGCCATAGTGACATATATTGTATCTCAAGAGCAATTTTGCAATTTTGTTTGACCCATTTTATTCCTTAAATTAGTATGAATGGTTTCTGACTAATTTCATTGCCAACTATTGACTCTGCACTTCAAGCATGTAATCAATATCTATGAAAGAACCAGAAAACCAAGAAATAGCATGAGTTGAAAGTGAACTATTTTCACTTTTTTCTCCTAGTAGAATATTTCTCACCTAAGTTTTTCAAGCCAGATGCCATGAAAAGGGGTGAGATACTTCTGAGGGTTCATTTTTACTTCCCCAATATTCCTATTTTGTTCAGAAGTTGCTTCAATGACATGTTACAGTTACAATTGTATGTTCTTCACTTTTTCTTTTCAAAGAATTGCCTACTGAACATCTATTCAGCTCAGCCCAGAAGAGTTTTCAAAACAGGATTTCAATGAAATTTTGACTTAGTTAAAGAAGTTAAAATCAAAGTAGACAGTACAGAAGAAATAACTTGGTGAGTTTGGCTCAGAAATGTGGAGTTTTACATTTGTGTCATACATGGTGTTCTACATTTTTATTTTGGGCACTGTCTGAAAATGTTGGATTACTCATGGTCTGACCCTAGGAACTTATCTCCTCTACTACTCCCACTACTGAATGTCATCATTTCCCAAAGATGTAACTATAATCTTTAAACAGATGATTTCAAATTCATATTCTCAACCAAAACTGTTTTTCTGAACTCAAAAGTTGAATATACAAAATACTACTCTTATCTTCAATCAGATGTCTTCTAAAGATCACAATTCAAGTATCATGAATTTAACATATATAAAATACAAATCTTGATTTTGGAACCAATCTGTTTCCTTCTTCACATCCACCCTATTAAAAAATGCTATCATGAATCATTCAAGAGAGAAAGCCCAAAATTATCCATGAGTATTCATTTTCTCTAACCCTGTATTCCTATATTTCTCAGCCATGGAGTTTAAGGAAATATATGGAGATTTAAAATAGATGGTGGTGCCAGAGGGAGAGATTATTTGTATTTTCTGCATCTGCAAAGAAAATAATCATTGGTTGGAAGTCATGGTGAGGCAGGTTTTTTTTTTCTGCCTATTAGGGTGAAAACCTACATAAGTCATCAATATCAAAAACAGTTTTTGTATGGATCTTATTTTAAGTTGTATTTCAGTCTCTACCCCTCTTTCCTCTTCATTATTACTGCCACCATCTTCATCTAGGACTTTTAGAATATATCACTACATAAAGTAACACTCTCCAAATTTCCATGTTTGTTTTTTCTAATCTAATATTAGACAATGATAAATCAACCTACTCAAATTTTAATCAAGTCGTACAACTCCCTTCTAATTAAGCATTTTTATTGGCTCTTCGATTGCCCTTATACTTAAAATAAAAGCTCTCTTTTTACTATAGCTTACTGTGTGGCCTATTTTCACTTAATTCCAAGCTTATTTTAATTATCAGAAATCAAGTTGCTCTTCATTAATTGCTGTGGGCACACAAAAATTATGCCTATAATACATTTTGCACAATTTTTTTTCCATGATTAGATCCTTCGCTTTGTTCAATTTCAGTTTAAAGGTCACATTGTCTAAAAGATATTCCCTGAAAAATTAATAAAAATCTGTCTATTGTTTTCATAACCTCTTAATACTTTTAAACATAGGATGGTTAGAAATGGCAATTACTTTAGATTTGTGATAGGTTCTCTACACTTTTTCCTTCATTGTAAGGTAGTTTTCAATACAGAATTATTGATGTCATGTCCACCTTTGTATCTAAAGTATTTTGCTGTTGGCAAGAAAAGTTGCTTTTGATTTTCTGTGGGGTTCCAAGTCAAATTCAGTGCTTCCCATATTCTAGGCAAGTGCTCTAGCACCAAACTATATCCTCATCCTTTAGGAAGAGTTTTGAATGGTCTATTAGATATGCCAAAAATTTGGGGAGAGTTTTGTAGGTAGGTCAGAGACATATTTACTGAGATACTTAGAGATAATATACTGAAAAGAGAAAATCAGCTAATTTATCACATCTGGAATCAAAACAATACATTATTCTTAAGTAGATCCCAGTTAAGGTCTTACTAAAGATCTTTCATTGAGAATTTCCTATGTGTTCCTTAAAAATATGCAACCTCCAATTTTAAAAGTTTGTAATAAAAGGCAGTGTCTCAGGAACAGCTGGAATAGCATTACAGAGAGGAAGTTCATTCTCTATGGTGAATAATAAAACAAGTGCTTCAGGTCATGAAGAGTTGTACCCTGCTACCTCTATCAGGTTTATCTCCACCATTTCTACCTGGAAACTTCCTCTGCTTGAGGTATAAAATACTTTAGTTTCTAAAGATGAGACCTTCAAAAAATGAAGAGTCTTTCTTTTAACAGTGAAATAGTTATATTTAGTTATATTTCTTTCAGAATTTATATGTACTACCTAGCAAGATTCATACATAATTTGAGATCGAGATTAGAAAAGGACATGAACAACATGGAACTATAAATTATGAATTATTGCACAGAACCTGTGAAGCCTGACAAATGCCTTATCCACTTATGGTAGAGATTTTAACTGCTTACCAAATCCTTTAACTTCTCACCCACCCACTTACCCACAATATGCCTTCTATAAAAAAGACATCCCTGGAAGGTGATCAAAATTATGAGTAGACTGAAAGCTATAGTTTTTAGGATGAGTGAAAAGGTTAAATGAAAAGAAGAGAAATTTCACACTAACAAAGGTATTTAGATATATGAGTGAATATGTACATATATATGTAGTTTTGTGAGTGAATATGTGTAATGTGTATATAATTTTGTTCTCATTTCACATGCATATAAAAATCACACAAATCTTATGATTATGGCTGCATACAACTATAAGAGCTTAAAATAAAACATTTAGAGTAGAAGAGAAAAAAAGAGAAAAGAAGGAGGAAACCATCTCAAGGAACACTGGATGATAAATTGTACAACTGTACACAAAACAGAATTTCTCATGAAAAGGGAAATACTATTGGGCAAGTATATGAATACAACTTTGAATTTGGGCAAAATATGAATAAAATACATCTTCTCAGTGCCATGATGCCTTGTGACAACTGTGGAGGGGTGAGATTACTTATATGCTATGTATCTCCAAAGAACAGGATCTGTAACTTGAGATACAGAGAGGTAGGTTTCCGCTAATTGGGAGAAAGTGCATAAGTCAGCACTGTGCAAACTGCCATGAGTATATGCATATTGTAAAGGATTTACCATTTTTGGAAGAATTCAGGCCTGTGAAAAAATTAAGGTCTGTGGTAAAATACAGGCCTGTGGAAGAATACTGCACTGGGAAAACACTGGATGAGACTCTCAAAGATTCATTTTTTGGTTTCTTAGTTCACTATACAAATAGCTTACTTATTAAGCACTTCCTTAACATCACAATGTATATTCTGTATCAACAAATCTCTACTCTTGGGCTAGCTCTCTTTCTTCAAACTTTTATGTAGTATAATAAAATGAAGTGCTGCATTCCATTAACCTAGGAACATTAAAAGGTATCTTTGGTGAATAATAAAACAGGCTTGATTACCCATTTCAGCACAGATTATATGATTTCACAGTCAAGTGGTCAAATAGTGAATTAACTTAAAACAAAGCCATAAGCAAAAGAAAACCTCATGCAAAGAAAAGTTTTTAGTGTTTATAACAGAAGATAATTTGGCTCCAAGATATAGTCTCCTAACTCAGTTGACAGGAAATTTCCTATTTTTAAAAAATATTTCTATCCTTCTTATATTTTAAATAGGTTGTGTTTTCTCATTGCAACTTTGTGAGTTTTTCACTGAGTTAGAGATAGTTATTAATTAGCACTTTTATATGATTCAAGAATATTTTTATTTTGTATGTTTTCATCAAAAAATTAAGTACATGCATAATCATATGAAAGAATTAAGAATTATTTGGGAAAAGTATTTTCATTTCATTATGAAAGCACTAATCCTATAATAAGATGCAATTAAGGAAATCCTAAAATATGCAAGATAAATTGAATTAAAGACAACTTTTAGTCTGGCTCTCTGCCCCTAAAAGGGATTAAGGCAATTTATTAATTACAATTCTCAAACTATTCCTAGGGAAAATATTTAAATCCTCATGTTTGGTTACTCTGAATCTTCAGTAACTATAACATTGTTCCAGTGTGTGTTCATGACCAACTTTGAGGTAGTTACATAATCTTAGAGATTTCCAAGGAATTTCTGTATCATTTATATAATTTAAGATACCTACAGAATCAGATGACTGTAAAGGTGCCCTGGGTGGAATTTCATTCAAGGAAAGAAGTTCGTACTTATTACCTATATTCTAACTATACTGGATTTTTCCAAGTTATGGAAATGTCAAATTATTGATACACCTGAATTTTTAATCAAACTTCACATTGTGCCTAGAAAAATCAGGTCAAGTCCCTTTTTGGTGAAACTCATTTTAACATCTGACTCAATAGTAATGTCCTTTCTTGTTAGCTGCAAATTTTTCAAGTTAAATTTGAGTGATAGATGATGAAAATGCCAGTAGACTCAAGCAAACTTTCCTTAATATAGGTAAGCTTTGTTTTGTTTTGTTTGCTTATTTACAAAGAAAGAAGTCCTATTGTATGTCTTCATTTATTTGCAATGCTAGGGATAAAACCCAGGGCTTCTTGTGTGGCAGGATGACACTCTACCATTGAGCCACATCCCCAACCTGGCACTGTTACAAATCTTAATGTAAATTGAGTCAAGTTTCAAATTGTCTCACCTGAGGTCAGAATCACAATGGGACCTTCAAAACCTCTCTCTACTCTATTATTTGATATGTGTTTATGTCCTCATGGCGTATTTTAAATGTTGGGAAACTCTGGTCACATGCTGGTTTTAGTGAAACTAGATGAATCCCGGGAGTACTATGCCTTTAACAAATTTATATTTTAGTATTTTCTGATCTCCATTTCTGAAGTATCCTACCATATGAAACACAGATGTGTTATATTAACCATGAAATATATTACATTTTCTTATTTACATATCTTTTGGTTCTATTGAAAGTCTATTGAAAGGAAAGATAGGGTCTTTGTATTACCAGTGCCTATCAAAATGACCAGCACATAAAATTTACTGAATTTTTGTGACTGGAATATACCCTAAAAATACATTATTTGCCTTTATTTGCATTATTAGAGAAGATCATCTGTATTTTAACATGTGATATTTTATTATTGTTTACTTTTATCTTGAAATAGTGCACTAAATAAAAGTGCTCTTTCCACATGATTTCACACTAATGATCACCCATCTATCCTTATAACTCTTTACTCACTTATTTTCAAAGATGTTGTATATTTCCACATTTTCCAAAGCTTTCCTTCCTCTAGTTTTACACATTTTACTCTCTTTTCTATGTATATACTCACTCATTCTATCACAATCAATAAGCTACCCTAAGGATTCTAAAGTTAACAAGCGAATTAGCAAACTTTTCGTTCAGTCCCTACTTCTTTTTCATATTTCAGTCTTAAACTTAAAAACTACCAATTAGATATTTAACTCTATATATCCCATTGACATATAAAATTCAATTATATAAAAAATTCTCATAACCTAATATTTCTATTAATAATCCAGACATATTTTCCAGTTATCTACAAGCATTGCTTGATTTTTTTCCCTTATACGTTCCTGAAAGAAGTTGCTTTTTATCATATTGTACAAAGTCTTATTGTCTTCTTATTAAAACTGTTAAATTTTGTGAAAATATGTTTCACTGTGGTTTAATATAATGTCCATTGTGCTCAGAGACTCCATGGCAGAAGGGTTTAGAACACCTTACCTGTGTGGCCTGGAACAAGTGTAACTGGACTTTTTATGTGATAGCTTTTGACTCCAAAGGTAGGGTGCTAGGAAACAAAATGAAAGTTACAATACCTTTCATGACTAACTCTTGAAACATAGCAGCATTTCTCCAACATTCTCTTGGGTACAAACAAAGTAACCAGGCTACCCATATTCAAAAGGACAGGATATCAGGCCATTGTAGGAAAGCATCTGGTATGGAAGGTTTTTTGTTGTTGTTTTTTTTTTTTTAATCAGGGAAAAATGCAAACTGGCACTGTCTGTTCATTGACTACAAGTCACATAATTTATAAATGCGAAAGTGGTTGATTCATTTCCCAAGTCCAGCAAAGTTCTGGCCCATTAAATATTAGCTCAAAGACTGTCCACCCAAGTTTTAGATATCCATGGTCTATATCAGGTCCACATGTGTAAGTGTCTTCTCAGGGATATTTCAACTGGTGAACACTAAAGACAAGATACCTACTGTTCCTATACCCACATGTAATTGTACAACAGTTATGGAGAAACAATCATAGACACTCTATTAGTTGGCTCTGTATGCCATAACAAAATACCACAAACTGGTTTTGCCATGACAATTGAAATTTTATGGTTTTTCATTGTTCTGGAGGCTAAAAATTAAAGATCCATCTTGGCAGGATTCATTCTGGTGAAATCCCTTTCTGGCATGCAGAAGTCTGCCTTCTTGCTACATCTTCACAAGCCCTATTTTCACTCATCCACACAAGTTCTCCTGGTGCCCGAGTAGGACCACTGGCATTAGCACTTGCCCAGAACTCCTGGTTTCCCAACCGTGCAGGAATGCTGGATGCCACTCCCACACAGGACACCTTGCCACTGCCTGTGCAGAGGAACTCCTGATGCTACTCCTATATGGACACCCATCTTCCAATGTGGGCCTCCTATGGTCGCCTCTATCTTGGGGCACTGCAATTACTGCCACAGTGCCCTACATGCAGTAGCCTGAACTTGGGGACACCACACTGGGTCTGGAGACAGCCACAAAATTGTATCTCTGAACATGCCACCCACCAGCACCACTCAGCCCCACCTGACCCGATACCCTGCTGCTGAAAGCAGCCACCTCCATCGTGGAACACCTTCATTACCATCTTCAATTGGGGCAACTCCCAGCTTGGAACATCAGCTGGGGCTTAGATGCATTATCAAGGTACCATAAGTCCCCAACTCTCACCTCTTCCCTGCAGCCACTAACCAAGCACACTGCCTGGAGCTATGCTGCTGGTCTATAGCTTATAAAACCAGGTCACAAAACTGGGTCCTGAGCTGCCCAGTAGAAAACAGCTCTCTGTGACAAGTGCGCAGCTTTCAGAGCACAGCCCACAAGACCTCTGTAGAGAAAGGTTCTTGATTGGGAACTAGAAAGGGAGGGGGTGAGTGAGATACAATTTGGAGACTAAATTAAAGACCAGGAATTGCAAGGTCTACAGATGTTATAAGGAGATATGACTAGGCTCCCACATCACATGAAGGGGCCCCAGAGGACATCCTTGGGTCAACCCATTCTAATAACCTTCACATCCTGAGGGTAGAGATACCAGCAAACAACAGACAAGCCCACTTATTGGATGAGAAGGGAAAGTGGAAAGATTTTTATCTCCCCAAAAACAGTTCTTGTATCTTTTGAGATTTTGTTTTTTTTTCTCTCTCTTCTCCTGCCATCACATCCTCAACATTTGTGAAACCAACTACTTTTCATGAAGTAGACTAATGAGGACTGGGATGTCTAAATAGTATATTACTGTAGTGTTATGTATTCTTTTTTTACTTTTTAAATATATATGTATGTTTTCTGTACTCTATTGTCTTCCCACTTACTTGTCTCCTTAAAATCACATACTACCCCTTCTCCTGCTACTAACCAGCTTTTTTAGATTCCTTTTTCATTTTTTTTCTAAAATCTAATGACTCTACATCCTCACCTCCTGAACCCTCAACATCTCATCCTACAACTCACTCTCATTTCTTTGTCCAACATCAGAAACTGTAGATAATAATTGAACTCACCAGTTCTGTATGTTGTGATGAAACCATACAGGTCTTAATAGCAGTAAGTTGGTTTAAGCTTGTATATTGTTTGTATTAGGATCTGTATTGTTTTTTTTTCCCTTAAAGGAGAGATATTGGAAACATTCAGGGACACTGTAAGCCTAGATGGTAAAACCAAAATGGCTCAGATCCATAGTTCTAGAAGGGAAGACACACAAACAATATGAAAAAACAAGGGAAGAAAGTTCCCCTGAACAAACTAAGACACTACATTATTAAAATCCATGGCCATCACTTGCAGAAGAAATCTCAGGTAACGAGTACAGGATATACATGATTAAAATGTTCTGTGAAATAAAGGGTGATATAAGAGAACAAATATAGGCAGCAAAAAATCATTTTGATAAAAAGCTAAATAAGCAAATATGGGAAGCAAAAGATTACTTCAATAAGGAGATAGAAGTTCTGAAAACAAACAAACAAAAAACAGAAGTCCTTGAAATGAAAGAAAAAATAAACCAAATTAAAAGCTCAATAGAAAGCATCACCAACAGATTAGATCACATGGGAGATAGGACCTCAGACAATGAAGACAAAATATATAATCTTGAAAAAATATTGACCACACAGTAAAGACGGTAGAAAATCATGAGCAGAACATTCAAGAATTATGAGATAATGTAAAAAGACCAAATTTAATAATTAAATTTGGTGGGAAGAAGGACACCATTGTTACAAATCAAAGGAATGAACGATTTATTCAAAGAAATAATATCAAAAAATTTTCCAAACATAAAGAATAAATTGAAAAATCAAATAGAAGAGGCTTATACAACACATTCATAACAAGTCACATTTTAATGAAAATGCCTAGCATATAGAAAGCCACAAGAGAAAGAAATCAGATTACATATAGGAGGAAACCAATTAAGTTATGTGCAGATTTTTCAACCCAGACCCTGAAAGCTAGAAGATCCTTAAACTACATATGCCAATCTCTGATAGAAAATGAATGCTAACCAAGAATCTTATATCAAACAAATTTCAGCTTTAGCTTTAACAAAATAAAGACCTTTCGAGATAAACAAAAGTTAAAAGAATTTACAACTAGAAAGCCTGCACTACAGAACATCCTCAGCAAAATATTTCATGAGGAGGAAATGAAAAACAACAATGAAAATCAGCAAAGTGAGGTATTACACATACCAATCAAAAGAGGTACCCAGTTAAATTAAATAACAAAAATAAACAAGTATTACCAGCAATACAAATCATGTCTCCATAATAACCCTGATTATTAATAGCCTAAACTCACCAATAAAAACACAAGGGCTGGCAGATTGGATTTTTTAAAAAACAATAACCATGTGCTACCTTCTAGGACTCATCTCATAGGAAAAGATATCCATCCACAGAGTGAAGGTGAAAGGGTTAGAGAAACCATGCCACTCACATGAACTATGGAAACAAGCAGTGGTTTTCATCCTCTTATCAAATAAAGTAGACTTCAAACTAAAGTTAATCAAAAAGGACAAAGAAGGACATTTCATACTGCTCAAGTGAAACATGCATCAACAAGACATAACAACTATAAATATATATGCCCCAAACAAAGAAACATCTATGTTCATCAAACAAACTCTTATCAAATTTAAGAGTCAAATAGACCACAACACAATATTTCTGGGTGATTTTAACACATCTCTTTCACCACTGGATTGATCTTCCAAACAAAAGCTGAACAAAGAAATTATTGAACTCAGTAATACAATTGATAATCTAGACTTAACTGACAAATACAGAATATTTTAATCTTCAATGACTTGATACATTTTCTTCTCAGCAGCAAATGGATTCTTCTATAAAATAGACCATATATATTATCGCAAATCAACTCTTAATAAATACAAAAAAATGTAGAGTTACTACCGTAATTATATCAGATCATAGGGGAATAAAATTAGAAATCAATGATACAATAAAAAAATAGAAGCTACTCCAAAACCTAGAGATAAATAACATACTATTGGATGAACAAAGCATTGCAAAAGACATCAAAGAGGAGATGAAAAAATTCATAGAGGTAAATGACAACACTGATACAACATATCAAAATCCCTTGGGCCCTATGAAGGTAGTACTAAGAGGAAAGTGCATTGCATGGAGTCCATTCCTTAAAAGAAGAAAAAGTCAACAAATAAATGAATTAACATTATACCTAAAAGTCCTAGAAAAAAGAAAAACAAATCAACATCAAAAGCAGTAGAAGACAGGAAATAATTAAAATCAGAGCTGAAATCAATGAATTTTGAAATAAAAGAAATAATTGAAAAACATGACAAAACAAAAAGTTGGTTCTTTGAAAAAATAAATAAAATTTATAAACCCTTAGCCATGCTAATGAAGAGAAAAAGAGAGAAAACTCAAATTACTAACATCCTTGATGAAAAAAAGTAATATCAAAACAAACACTGCAGAATTACAGAAGATAATTAGAAATTACTTTGAAAATTTGTCCTCCAATAAAATAGAAAACATCAAAGGCATCAACAAATATGTTGAGTCATATAATTTTCAAAAATTGAATGAGAATGGTATACACAAGTTAAACATATATATATTTAAAGCAATGAAATAGAAGACACCATCAGAAGCCTACTGACCAAGAAAAGCTCAGGACTAGATGGATACGCAGTTGAGTTTTACAAGACATTTAAAGAAGAACTAATACCAATACTCCTCAAATTATTTCATGAAGTAGAAAAAGAGGGAACACTTCCAAAGTCATTCTATTAATCCGATATCACCTGATTCCAAAACCAGACAAAGACACATCAAAGAAAGAAAACTTCAGATCAATATCTCTAATGAATATAGATGGAAAAATTATCAATAAAATTTTGGCAAATCAAATGCAAAAACATATTAAAAAGGTATTGCAACACAATCAAGTGGGGATCATCCCAGGGATGCAAGATTGGTTCAACATATGGAAATTAATAAATGTAATTCATCACATTAATAGACTTAAAAAGAAGAATCAAGATCACCTCAATAGATGCAAAAAAAGCATTCAACAGAATACAGCACCTCTTCATGTTCAAAACACGAGAAAAACTAGGGGATAACAGGAACATATCTCAACACTGTAAAAGCTATCTATGCTAAGCCCCAGGCCAACATTATTTTAAATGGAGAAAAATTGAAATCATTCCCTCTAAAAACTGGAAAAAGACAGGGATGCCCTCTTTCATCACTTCCACTTAACATTGTTTTTGAAACTCTAGCCAGAGAAATTATACAGATGAAAGAAATTAAAGGATCTTGATATGAAAAGAACTCAAACTATCACTATTTTCTGAAGACATGAATCTATAGCTAGAGGATCCAAAAAATTCCACCAGAAAAATTCTAGAACCAATCAATAAATTCAGCAAAGTACTAGTATATAAAGCCAATACCCATAAATCAAAGGCATTTCTGTACATCAGTGACAAATCTTCTGAAGGAAAAACTAGGAAAACCACCCATATAATAACCTTAAAAAAAAAAACTTGAAGTGGGGGGTGGACCTTGGGAATCAACTTAACAAAAGAGGGAAAAGAACTCTAACAATTAAAACTACAGAACACTAAAGAAATAAATTAAAGAAGACCTTAGTTGATGGTAATATCACCCTTGTTCTTGAATAGGCAGAATTAATATTGTCAAAATAACCATCCAGATATAATGCACTATACAGATTTAATTCAATTTCAATCAAAATCCCAATGACATTCCTCATAGAAATAAAAAAAGCAATCATGAAATTTATCTGGAAAAATAAGAGACCCAGAATAGCTAAAGCAATTCTTAGCAAGAAGAGTGAAGCAGTTGGCATTACTATATCAGATCTTAATCTAATCTACAGAGCAATAGTAACAAAAACAGCATGATATCGGCACCAAAACAAATTTGTAGACCAGTGGTACAGAACAGAGACAAACTCACACAAATACAGAGTCATGCAGTCTCATATTAGACAAAGGTGCCAAATATATATATATATATATATATATATATATATATATATATATAGAGAGAGAGAGAGAGAGAGAGAGAGAGAGAGAGAGAGAGAGAAAGGATAGCCTCTTCAACAAATGGTACTTGGAAAGCTGGAATTCCATTTGCAACAAAATTAATTAAGCCCCTATTTCTCACCATGCACAAAACTCAACTCAAAGTGGATCAGAAACCTAGGAATTAAACCAGAGACTCTGGGCCTACTAGAAGAAAAAGTAGGCCCAAATTATCATGATGTCAAATTAGGCCCCAACTTCTTTAATAAGATTCCTATAGCATAAGAAATAAAATCAAGAATCAATAAAGGGCATGGATTCAAACTAAAAAGCTTCTTCTTCATTAAAGAAACAATCAGTGAAGTGAATAGAGAGCCTACAGAATGGGAGTAAATTTAAAGTTTTACCACATGCACAACAGATAGAGAACTAATCTCTAGGATATATAAAGAACTCAAAAATCTTAACATCAATAAAACAAATAACCTAATCAATAAATGAGCCAAGGAACTGAACAGACACTTTTCAGAAGATGATATTCAATCAATCAACAAATATATATAAAAAAATTTAACATCTCTAGCAATAAGAGGAATTCAAATCAAAACTACTCTAAGATTTCATCTTACTCCAGTCATAATGGCAGCTATTAAGAATACAAACAACAATAAGTGTTGGCAAGGATGTGAGGATAAAGGCACACTCATACATTGCTAATGGGACCACAAAGTGGTGCAACCAAAGTGGAACGCAGAATGGAGATTCCTTGTAAAACTTGGAATGAAACCACATTTGACCCAGCCATCCTATTCCTTGGTTTATACCCAAAGGACTATATTACAGTAATGCAGCCACATGAAGCTTTATAGCAGTACATCACAATAGCTAAATCATGAAACCAACCTAGATGCCCTTTGGTAGATGAATGGATAAAGAAACCGTGATATATATGCACAATGGAATATTACTCAGCATTAAAAGAGAACAAAATCATGACATTTGCGTAAATGGATGGACTTGGAGAATATTATGCTAAGTGAAGTAAGCCAACCCCAAATAACCAAATGCTGAATGTGTTCTCTGATATGAGGATGCTGATACATAATGCAAATGCAGGGGGGAACATGAAAGGAATGGAGGAACTTTACATTGGCAAAGGAGAGGGAAGATAAGGGAGGGGGTCAGGGGCAGGAAAAATGGTAGAATGAAATGGACATCATTACCCCAAGTACATGTATGAAAACACGAATAGTGTGACTATACTTTGTATACAACCAGACACATAAAAAAAATTGTGCTCTATATGTGTATTATGAATTGAAATGCATTTTGCTGTCATATATAACAGATGAGAATAAGTTTTTAAAAATTTAAAAATAAAAGTATAACAATAAAAAAGGAATAAAGTTGAAATTTGGGCATTCATGTATTTGTAATTACTTTGTAAAATTTTTAACTTGTTTTAATGAGTTATACATGACAGTAGAATGTATTTACGCACTTTGATATATAATTCATAGATGGGATATAATTTCTCATTTTTCTGAGTGTACATGTTGCAGAATCATATTGGTCATGCAGTCACATATATACATATAGTAATAATGTCTGTTCATTCTACTATCTTTCCTATCACCACATCCTCTTCCTTTCCCTCCCATCACTTATCTCTACCTATCTAAGGTAAGGCTATTCTTCCCTAGTGCATACCTGCCTTATTGTGATTTAGCATCTGCATATTAGAGATAACATTTGGCCTTTGGTTTTGTGGGATTGGCTTTTTCGCTGAAGATGATATTCTTCAACTCCAACCGTTTACTGGCAAATGCCATAATTTTACTCTTCTTTAAAGTTGAGTAATATTCCACTGAGTATATATACCACATTTTCTTTATCCATTCATTTATTTAGGGACCCCTACATTGGTTCCATAGCCTAGCTATTGTGAATTGAGCTGCTATAAACATTGGATGTGGCTGCATCACTATGGTATACTGATTTTAATTCCTTTGGGCATTTTAAAGCCGAATCTGCTGGTAAAGTTTTTATGGCTTAATCTCATTTTGGTTTACATTCGATGTACATACGTTATAATCTTTTATTAAAGATATTAAAATCTTAAAACTCAAATGATGTTAAAATATTCCAAAATGATATGTATAAATAGAAAGTTAATTTAGATTTTTAGAGTAGTTTCAGTGATCTCTGAAATGGTATACCAATTAATTCAGTTGAAGCCCCAAAGCAGATATTAATAACTTTGTCATTTTTATTTGAATCATCAGATAATGAATGCAAAGATCTTTTTTTTCTATCTCATAATAAGAATCAGCTAACCAACACTAAAATAATTTAATTGAAAAACTAAATAATCATTTCTCCAGGGTAGCTTAACCAACAGACCTTGAGAATTGTTGAGACTAGAATTAATTATATTTAAACTTATAACTAGGTGACACAGCTTAAAATTATATCAAACTTCCAGACTTTTTAAAAATTTGTATATTTTCTTTTAACCCAAAATTTCAGAATATAATTTAATAACAAGAGTGCATAGAATTAAGCAAGACAATTTTTTCTTCTTAAAAGAATATTGTAGAATTCTAAAAGTAACAGATATTTTAAAACTCTTTAAAAACCCACATCCCTATAAAGTTAATACATAACAAACCTAAATCAATAAATTCATGAGAGATGCACAATTTCAAAACTATCATATTTCTAACTTGTTCAGCTAGCTCAATAAACTTTGATGATGGGAAATTAGATATTAACTAGCTACTCATTGGCGACTATAAGTCATGATGATATTGATTCCTGAACCCAACAATATTCTTTAGTCTTATTCCCCTTCCTCTGGTTTGGTGATCCTCATTGTCCTTAAGTTACCCTGAATAATAGCCTTTTTATAATTACAAAGACAGAGGGAAACTACCTGATAATTACAGGCGTGAATATTTCTACATGGCTGCATATCATGGTAACATCTATCTGATTTAAATAATAAAACACTGATATAGCATAGTATATATGTGGTATACATATATATACATATATAGCATATATATATCATAAATATATATATGTGGTATGTAGATATATATTTTACGCACATTTGCAGTATATATATATATATATATATATATATATATATATATATACAAATCACCAATGAATCTCTCTTTACATGACAGATAGCTTTACTTTAATTTTATTATATATATATATATTATATATATATATACTGTATGGTTGCATGGTAACACATACTAGCACATGCAATTAGAAAAAATGATCTGGACTTTAATATCACGTTGCTTGAACTCTCCCAGAAAACCATCTTTGAAGCAAAATTTTAAATTTAACTACTGATAATAATATAAAATAATAGGAAAATGAATTAACATGGCTATTAAACAAATGCATACAGAATATCTCAAATAGCTCTTAGTCACCTAGTCACCTAACTGGTTTATTAAATGTTTATTTGAAGTATAGCTGTATATCAGGAGCTCTGTTCCACTGAATAAAATTAAATGCATTATATACTTTCCAGATTGTACTGATATTTCAATGTGAATTGAGGATATTTTGTTCAAAGTAGGCGTAAGGTAATTTTTATACAGCAGAAGTACATAGTGTGCCAAAAAGAGAAAGGTACTATACCTTTAGATAACATGGGTAAATTGATGCATTATAGAAATTCTGCACATCATTTATACATGTCCAAATGTAATAGCATAAAATGCATCACCATAAATCATTTTTATTTCATTATTTAAAGTATAGTAAGGTCACCTTCAAAGTTAAGACAATATTAGACATTTTATTTATTAAGGGGTAAAAAAATAAAACCAGTAATCTCTTATAGGATTGCAAGTACATTTTTCTTTTGAATTTTGTCTCTTCTTCCTCTCTTTTATGGTATTTTGATGCTGGTTTTACCAGAAAAACAAAACACATGATAATGTGAAACATAAATTTTCTGAGCTAAATGGAGTCCATTAAGTGAAACACTGAATGCAGAGCTGTTAGATAAGGAATGGCAGGTTACCATAAATTAAGCAATAGCCATTCAGGAGAATGTGAAGTAGAATTTTAAGATTCTCAGTAGCTCATTTATCAACAACAAAGAATATATCCTGTTTGCAAAGATCGAATATTAACAAAAGAGTATACAATGTTCTTATAAAAACCTTTCTTTCCATTTTTGTCCTTGTAAAAGAACATGTTCTAATCAGTTAGTTATTGAGTCTATACTGCCAGTTGATAATGCAGTTATTCAAAGGCAGGAAATATGGATTCCTTTTTATTTATATTCTATTAAGTTAATCTATTTAGTGGTCATTTGAAGAACTTAGGCTATTGTAAGAAGACAAGGGAAAGATTTTGTCAGTCAATATGGGAAATTAGCATCTAGTTTTCACATATATGATGACAAAAAGGGATGCAAAGAGATGGTAGGTAGATTCAGAGATGAATAGCCAGTTCCATATTTTTATTTCATACCAAACATGAAATTTGTATCCTAAAAGGTATGTGCATTAAAACTAAGAAGGAATGACAATACAGATTTACAGATCTTGAATTCATGACTTAGAATAGAAATGAAATTCATCTACCTTTAAAGTTGATGTTGATGTTGATGATGAATTTTCATAAGAAGTGCTTGCTTCCCCAGATACTAAAGGAAAAGGAAAAGAAACTACAGAGTTGGGTAAGGGGCTGAATTTAAATGCATGCAAATTCACTTTTCGTTATTATGATTACAATTCATTTCTACCTCTCCTTCTGTTTCAAGTGTCATGAAATCTTAGGTAAATACAGCTCTCATTTCCCTTATTTCAGAGTTATGATTGAGAATATTCCATGGGTACCTTAGCCCTCACTTGCTTATAGTTTTGGCAACTGTCCTCCATTTAACCTCATATTAAACAAACTATTACATGTAACTTCATAAAGAAAGAGAGTCATCATGACTTTTATATCATAAAAATCAAAACTCAAATGTGCTATTACTAAAACTTTGTATCTATATTTGTTTCATATCTTTGACAGGTATTATATTGTTTGTAGACCCAACCAAGGGATCTCTAGTTGGGTGACTAAGAGCTTGAACTATATTTCATACATATCAGAACTTTTCTTCCTGTTTCTCTTTTTTTTTCTTTTTTCTGTCCCCTCCCTCCGTCTCTCCCTCCCTTTTTTCCTTTCTTCCTTCCTTCTTTCGTTCCTTTCTTTGTTTTTTCAGAGCTAGGCATTGAATTCAGGGCTTCATGCATGATAGGCAAGCACTTTACCATGGAGCCACATCCTTAGACCCTTTATTGTTTATTTCTATTAGATTAGAAAACATGAACAGCTATAAATCTTTAGAATTACATTTTTTTATTTTATCTGAGAATTTTTAACTATCTTGAAAAATTAATTTTGATAAGTTAAAGAGAATTCTTACCAAAATAGCCAATTTCTTGAAAAAGTAATAACCATATCATAACAAAACAGAAAACTAAATGTTTTAACTAAGAAGAAAATGTATGAGTCTCCATTATAGGTTGTAAAATTATCATTTATGATGCATATTATCTTAATTGATCTTCATGCTCTGCCCCAAAAAGCAGATTCTGAGGGAAGAATTAAACTCATGGTGTTAACATGGGAGATAAAGAGCACTAGAGGAGAAAAGGCAGTGACCTAAGAAAGCAGAAGCAGCTAGTAATCGGAGGGCTATTGAGCCAGTCATTGCAATGCGTTACTAAAACTAGTCTTCATGAAAATCGTGGGAATGGAATAAAATGTATTTTTTTAAATGATTGTGGAGTGAAAAGGCTAGGCTAATTATAGTTTTATATCTTTAGTCATTACTGGTCAAGGGCTGCCTCCAAAGGGACATTAAATCCTAGTCACTTCCACACAGCTGTGCTTATAAACACAGCATTTTCTGCCAAACTACAGATCACAGTCTAACTGTGATTAGGTGTTGATCATCATGAGTCAGGCTGATGAACACAGAGATGTTAAGTGGATCCGAGGGGACACTAGTAGAGCAAAGACAGCATCTGCTACATTTCTCAACAGAATTTACATTTCATATCAACCTGAAGGTAATGTTTGTTGTCAGCACTTACAAAGTTTTTTTATCTTACTTTGTGTGTGTGTGTGTGTGTGTGTGTTACTATGTTTTCAGTAATTTGGTATTTCAATTATTCAGTTTGAAGACATTGATAACTCTCTGATTTACAGAGAAATTGTATAAAACAATATTAATGTTCAGGAATAGTCCATAGAAATTGCATGAAAACACAATAACAAAACTCATTACACTTTTTATAACAGGGTGTGCATTGAGTAAATTAACTTCTCGTTATATAACTGTTTAAAGAGGAAGTGCAAGTTCTGTACTATTTTTCCAGCTTTCCTAGAAATTTAAATATGATTAGTTTTTATAGTTAAACATATAATATTCACATTATGTTTGTTCATACTTTTATTTCTTCCACTTAAGACTATGTTCTATTTATTTTTAAAAAAAGTTTTAATTGTTTAGTTTTAAATTTTAGAAATTTTTAGAAATTTAAAATTTAGAAATTTAATTTTAGAAATTTAAAACTAAACAATTAAAACTTTTTTTAAAAATAAATAGAACATAGTCTTAAGTGGAAGAAATAAAAGTATGAACAAACATAATGTGAATATTATATGTTTAACTATAAAAACTAATCATGTTTTTAATTGTAACAAATGTGTCATTTCCTTAACTCTTTTTATCTCAGAACTGTTTGACTTCTAATAGATTTTCAGAAAATACCAGTTTTTATGGGCTTTAATGTAAGAAACACATTCTCAAACATACATTATACAAGGCCAGCCATAAGGCATCTTCAAGCTGAAATTGTAGATAAAGAAATGATTTGTTCTGTGTTTGCTACTCTTCCAAAACTAAGATTTAAGGGGAAAAAAAGAGTAGTGGTAAACCAAAGATCAAATATGGACTGTTTACAACATCTGTTATTAATTACTATCTTCCCTGATGACTGTAAAGCAGATGTTACAATTAAAAGACAGAAGTGTCATACTTCAGGCAGAAGGAAAAGTATCCTCAGTATTACTCCTTAGCAAGTGAAAATGAATGCATTGTTCAGAAGAAATTAGAAAAGCTTATTTGTACAGACCCTCACAGGATGAAAAAGCCTCCTTAGCTGGGGCTTCTTTGGTGTTGTCCTTAAGTCCTACCCCCATACTGACTGCAGGATGCCCTGCTTGCCCCTCCTGGAGCACTCAAGGGAATAGACAGACTAAAATGTTGTGAGGGATTTTACCAGGCTTGTAAATGTCCAGAAGTAAAATCTTACTTTCATTATGGACTCCTACATACATCAGAGTGACTAAGGCATTTAATAATGAAATAAAAATGAAATAAAAACTAAAACAACAATACCATTAATTTAAAAAAAAGAATTATTCACAATACGACCTCTATTTTCCCATGTGTATCACCATAAGATGCAGACAGGTTGTATAGCTATGAGGAGAATGAAATATTATGCTAGGTGACCTACAGTTTATATATTGCTTGATAATGTAAGGATTCATAAGCTTATATCTATTTATATAATTTACAATATAATAAAATAAAAATAAAATAAATAAAAATAAATCCCCATTAGCCTATTTAAAATAGACATGTCAGCATGTTTATAAACCAAATTATATGATGCAGCTCTTGCAAGCTATAAAACACTCTTTGACTAGTGCTCTTATTTTTTTCTGTCACAATACATTATCTAAATAAGGCATAATGTTTATAGTAGTGGAATATATGAGTCAATAAATAGCTCTTGAAGGTGATGGAATGCCAAAACAAAGCAGAGGTGTTTGATAACCTCCAAATCACGTTTGTAGCATGTGTCAATATGATGGACATTATTCCTACTAGTGTAAATTTTCATACAATAAAGAAATCAACAAATTAATGTGCTCAAATTCAAAACCCTACTATTATTTTGAGTTGCTGTATATTCCGTGAGTAAATAAAATAAGCAAAACATGTTATAGCAAAATTCAGTATAAGAAGACATTTTTATTGTGAATTTATAGAGAACTGATTTTTTATTAATATCTAATATTGAAAATTCCCATCATTTAAATAAATGTACTATTACATTGCTTGCTGTTACACAGGTACCTAGTCATTCCCTTTGATTCCTATTACCACATTTTGAAATTTTATTTGTGAACATTTGACAATTCCTTCCTTAAGGACAAAAAAGAACAGTGAAAAATGTTATTATAATTCAGCAAATGTATACAAACAAGTATAAAAGGTATACAAACCAAAATGACATGTTTCTTAACTTACTTAAGGGTCAAAGTAATAAATATAAGTTAATTATTTTTTAAAGATTTATTAAATTTTCATTTTTTATTTAATTTTAAATTTTGTAATAAAATTTCATTATACTTTATGTTTTACACAATAAGTAAATAAGCAATATGTTTTACACAAATAAGTAATTCTATAAATAAAGCTTACATAATTATTTTTATATTTTACTTTTGTAGTAACAAATATACATCATGTTTAATATATGTATATGCACTTTTTCATGGGTAAAATTATAAATTAATGATGTTCTTTCTACAGCTAAAGTGGAGTATGATCAAAACTTACTGTTCCAAGAACATTACACATATTTCAGTATTTATACAGCCAATACCTTCAGCATTTTTGAAAATAAACTAGAAAGGGAAGAAAAATAAATGTATATCTGCATAGTGAATCACAGAGAAAGAAAACAAAATTTAATTCAATGTATCAAGTGCAGAAAGTAAAAGATGTAAAGAAGTATTATTTTTTTGACTAGAAAGTTAAGTTTCTCTTTTCAAGCAATATAGCATAATTTTTGATAGTATAAAATGCAGGCAAACAGGAATAAATAATATGAAATTCATAACAACAGAATTTATCAATGAAATCAGAATACCACATAAAAATATTGATAGTAAACTGTTTCACATTCTGTCTTAATCTTTGGAATTACTAAATCTATAAGACAAACCATATTGGGATCATATTTTTAATTGTAACAAATGTGTCATTTCCTTAACTCTTTTTATCTCAGAACTGTTTGACTTCTAATAGTTAAGGAAGAAAACTACCAGAACCTATGCAGCACAATGTGGCTGCTGCCAGTTTAAACTGGTACCCAACCTTTCTTACCTGTGATCACGACTGGTGAATAAAAGAGCATTGTTTGTATACTTGTGGGAACTTGTGTCAGACTTAGTAAACAGAAGGAATAAAAGTCCACCATGCACAACCTAGGGCAGTGGAAACTAGAAGCCAGGTGAACCACCTGAGTCCTTTCACTCCAGAAAGCAGCATCAAGGAGGAATATTTTTGCACTAAAGAACACCCATGAAAAACCAGAGTTCCTGCAGTTACAGACACATACCAGTATCTTCAGTACCACAAAAAGGATCCTATAGAGCAGATCAGACATATAGTAACCCACAGCAATAATAAGAACATACCTTCATCCCTAACTCTTAAACACAATAGAAACAGCCAACCCTAAACACTGAACACTCTGAATGTATTGGTAGGAGGTTCATAGCAACTATGGAATTGGCTCCTGTGCCTCTGCAACTCAGGAGAGATCCACAGTCAAAGACTAAGGGACATCTCCTAAAAGTCTAACCCTAAATGAAATCCAAACCAAGATTTAACAAGTATTTTCTTCACTTTGACAATGTTCACTATAAATCACTTGTATGTGAATTTTAATAATATAAATGACTTTTTAATTAAATGATAATTGTTAACCCAATAACAAAGCATTTGGATGTTTTTCATCTAATGGTTTGAAGTGTTAATTAGAATTAATCTTCCCATCTTTTTCCCCTAGTTCTAGTTTATATTTACTCCTCTTACCCCCTACTCATCCTCTTTATCTATTTCTCCTTTTCACTTTGCTGTAAATTATTCCTTTATATCTTTCAATATTAATTTCCATCTTTATTTTTTCCTCGTCTTTTTGCTCAATCTTTCTTCCTCTTCCTTTTTAGTCCTCACTTAAGGTTATAGTAAATTTACTAAATTTAACAACTAATTATTTGACCTACTCCTGAATATTATTACAAGTTTATACCTGAATTTGAGGCACCATGAAGAATAATAACAAATTTTTGTTTCTTATAAGGTAGAAGAGAATGAGGCTTGACTATGAAACAATTATAGTAAATAGGTATTACTGGCATCCCTTCAAGGGGTGATGACATTGGAAGCAGCAGAAGTCACATATTGAATTAAACATTATTACCTGTATTACCAGCCAACCCAGGGTTCTTAAGCGTAAGAAGATTAAAAAGTAGTCTTAGTTTAAAAGAAGTAGTGAAAACTATAACAATAAATGGGTAGACAGACAAACAATATAAAAAATCAAAGGAACAAACTATCCCTAAGAGCCCACAATGCTGCAAAAACTGATTTCATTGTCAAGACAGTGGAGGAAATGTCAGAGGAGAAACTTAGAAATTTTATAGTTAAAATATTCTATGAGTTCAAAGAAGATGTAAGGCATGAAACCAGAGAGAAAATATAGAGAATGGAAGAACATTTTGATAAAGAAAAAAAGATTTTTTAAAAAAGAATAAAATAGAAATATTATAATAAAAACTCAATCTAAATTAAAAATTCAATGGAAATCATCACAACAGATTTGATCACTTTAAAGATAGATTTTTCAGACCTCAGATATAAAGTTTGTAACCATGAAATGAAAATTGACCATAAAGAAAAGGTGTTAAGAAAACATGAACAGAATCAGATCACATATAGAGGGAAACCAGTTCGTATCTGAGTAGATTTTTCAACCCAGACCCTCAAAGCCAGGAGATCCTGGAACAATATATACCAAGCTCTGAAAGAAAATGGATGCCAACCAAGAAACATATCCAGCAAAATTAGGCTTTAGATTTGATGATGAAATAAAAACCTTTCATGATAAACCAAAGTTAAAAGAATTTACAGCAAGAAACCCTGCACTACAAAGCATTCTCAGCACAATATTCCAAGAGGAGAAAATAAAAAACAACAATGAAAACCAGAAAAGGGAGGAACTACACTAAAGGAAAGGCCAATCAAAGGTGAAACCAAGTCATGTTAAACACCAAAATATCTGGGAATATAAATCATATTTCAATAATAACACTGAATGTGAATGCCTAAACTCACCAATCAAAACACATAGACTGGCAGATTGGATTAAAACAACAACAAAAACAACAATATGCTGCCTTCAAGATACTCATTTCATAAGAAAAGATATCCACAGAATCAAGGTGAAAGGGTGGGAAAAAAACATACCACTCAAATGGACCACATAAACAAGCAGGGGTTTCTATCCTCATATCAGGCAAAATGGACTTCAAACCAAAACTAATGAAAATGGATAAAGAAGGAAATTTCATACTGCTTAGTGGATTCATACATTAAAAATCATAAATATCTATTTCTCAAACAATGGGGCATCTATGTATTCAAACAAACCCTTTTAAACTACAAGAACCCAATAGACCATAATACAATAATACTGGGTGACTTTAATATACCTCTCTAACTACTGGATAGATCTTCCAAACAAAACCTAAACAAAGAGATATAGAACTCAATAATACAATCAACAATTTAGAATTAACAGACATATATAGAATATTTCATCCATCAATGAGCAAATGCAATTTTTTCTGAGCAGCTCAAGGATCCTTCTGCAAAATAGACCATATGATATGGCACAAAGCAAGTCTTAGCAATTATAAAACTAGAGCTACTACCCTGCATTTTATCTGACCATAATGGAATGAAACTAAAAATAAATTATAAAATAAAAAATAGAAGCTACTCCAACACCTGCAGTCTAAACAATACATTATTAAATGACATGTGGATACCAGAAGCCATCAGGGAGGAGGTAAAAAATTCTTAGTTGTAAATGAGAACTCTGATACAACTTATCAAAATCTCTGGGACTCTATGAAGGCAGTGCTAAGAGGAAAGTTCATTTCATTAAGCTCATTCATTAAAAGTAGAAAAAGTCAAAAAATAAACAACCTGAAATTATATCTCAAAGCCCTAGGAAAAGAAAAACAAACTAATACCAAAAGTAGTAAAAGACAGGAAATAATAAAAATAAGGCAGAAATCAATAAAATTGAAACAAAAGAAACAATTCAAAAAATTGACAAAACAAAACCTGGTTATTTGAAAAAATAAATGAATTGACCAATTCTTAGCCACCCTAATGAAAAAAAAGAAGAGAGAAAACTCAAATTACTAAAATAAATGTCACAACAAACACTATTGAAATACAAAAGATAATTAAGAAGTATTTTGAAAATTTATACTCCAGTAAAATAGAATACCTCGAAGACACCAACAAATTTCTACAGGCATACAATCAACCCAAACTGAGTCAAGAGGACATAATAATTTAAACAGATCAATTTCAAGCAAGGAAATAGAAAATAGCATCAGAAACTTAATCAACTAGGGCTGGGGTTGTGGCTCAGAGGTAGAGCACTCACTTAGCATGTGTTAGGCACTGGGTTCAATCCTCAGCACAAATAAAAATATAATAAAGGTATTGTGTCCACCTAAAACTAAAAGATAAATGTGGGTTTTTTTTTGTTTTGTTTTTTGTTTTTAAAAAAAGAAGACTACAACCAAGAAAAGCCTGGGACCAGATGAATTCACAGCTGAGTTCTACACGACCTACAAATAAGAATGAATACAAATACTCCTCAAATTATTTGATAAATAGAAAATAAGGAAACTCTTCTAAATTCATTCTATCAAGCTAGTATCATCCTGATATCAAAACCAGGCAGAGACACATTAAAAAAAGAAAATTTAGACCAATATCTCTGATGAACATTGGTGTAAAAATTTTCAATAAAATTCTGGCAAGTCACATACAAAAACATATTAAAAAGATACTGCACCATGATCAAGTGGTGTTCATTCCAGAGATACAAAGTTGGTTCAACATATAAAAGTCAACCAGTATAATTAATCACATCAAAAGACTTAAAGATATGGATCATATGATTATACTATTTGATGCAGAGAAAGTATTTGACAAAATACAGCACCTTTTTATATTCAAAACACTAGATAAACTAGGGATAGTAGAAATATATCTCAACATTCTAAAAGCTATCTATGCTAAACCTGCTGCCAATATCATACTAAATGGAGAAAAATTGAAAGCATTCCCTATAAAAACTGGAACAAGACAGGGATGTCCTCTTTTACCACTTCCATTCAACATAGTCCTTGAATTTCTAGCCCAAAGTAATTAGACAGATGAAAGAAATTAAATGATACGAACAGAAAAAGAAGAACTCAAAGTACCAGTATTTGCTTATGACATAATTCTAAACTTAGAGGATCAAAAAAACTCCACCAGAAAACTTCTAGAAATAATAAATGAATTCAGCAAAGAAACAAGATATAAAATCAATTCTCATAAATCAAATGCATTTCTATACATCAGTGATGAATCCTCTGAAAGAGAAATTAGGAAAACTATCCCATTCATAATAGCCTCAAAAACATTTTTTAAATACTTGGGAATCAATAAAAGAGGTGAAAAACTTTTACAATGAAAAGTACAGAACATTCAAGAAAGAAATTAAAATAGACATGTATACCAATGGTAGAGAATAGAAGACACAGAGACAAACCCACATAAGTACAGTTATCTCATACTATACTAATGTGCCAAAAACATACAAAGAAGAAAAGATAGTATAGCCTCTTCAACAAACAGTGCTGGGAAAACTGAAAATCCATATGCAGCAAAATTAAAATAAACCCTTACCTCTCACCATGCACAAAACTCAACTCAAAGTCAATCAAGGACCTAGGAATTATACCTGAGACCCTGCACCTAATAGAGGGAAAAGTTAGGTCCAAATCTTTATAATGTTAGGTTAGGCCTTGACTTCCTTACAATACTCCTACAGCAGAAGAAATAAAGTCAAGAATTAATAAATGGAATGATGTAAAGTAAAATAAAACCTTCTCAGCAAAAATATCAATCAATGATGTGAAGAGAGAACCTACATTTTGGGAAAAAAAAATTTTGCCACTACAAGAACCAAATAGACATGTTACAGCACTAATCTCCAGGTATATAAAGAACTCAAAAAACTTAACACCAAAAAAATCAAACCACCCAATGAATAAATGGACGAAGGAGCTGAAAAGACACTTCTCAGAAGAAGATGTACATTGGATCAACAAATATATGAAAACAAATGTTCAGCATCTCTAGTAATTAAAGAAATGCAAATCAAAACTACTCTAAGATTTCATCTCATGCCAGTGAGAATGGCAGTTATCAAGAATACAAGCAACAATAATTATTGGTGAGGAAAAGGCATACTCATACATTGCTGGTGGGACTGCAAATTGGTGTAACCACTCTGGAAAGCAGAATGTATATTCCTTAGAAAACTTGTAATGGAACCACCAGCTATCCCACTTCTCAGTCTGTATACCCAAAGGAATTAAAGTCAGCATACTATAGTAACACAGCCACATCAATGTTTATAATAGCTTAATTCACATTAAATTTAAACTGTGGAAGCAAACTAGATGCTCTTCAATATATGAATGCATAAAGAAACTGTGTTTTATACACACAATGGTATATTACTCAACATTAAAAGAAAATGAAATTATGGAATTTGGAGGTAAATGCATAGAGTTTAAGAACATCAGGCTAAGCAAAGCAAGCCAATCCCAAAAAAACAAAGGCCGAAGGTTCTCTCTGATAAGTAGATGCTGATCCATAATGGAAAATATAGAGGAGTTTTGATTGGGCAAAGAGAAGGGAAAGGAGGGAAGAGAGTATGGAGGCAGGAAAGATGGTGGAATGAGATGGACATTATTACCCCAGGTACATGTGTGAATGCACATATGGTGTGATGTTACATTGTGTACAGAGAAAAGAAAAATTGTGCTGCAATTGTGCACAATGAATCAAAATGCATTCTGCTGTCATATATGCCTACTTTAAATAAATAAATAAATATTTTTTAAAAAAAAATCAAGACACAACAATATGCTGCCTGCAAGAGGTTCACCTCATAGGCAAAGAAAGACATCCACAGAATTAAACAATGGGAAAAAAACATGTCATTCACATTGGCTTGTTAATAAGTAGGGGTAGCTATTCTCATATCAGATAAAGTGGACTCAAGCCAAGATTAATCACATAGACAAAGAAGCTAACTTCATACTGCTTAAGAGAATCATATGTCAACAAGATATAACAATTATCAATATTCACACCCCCCAAATTGTAGCAACCATGTAAATCAAACAAATCATTCTATAATATAAATAGATATAAAATAGTATATCTATTTTTATATTATAGAATTATATTTTATATTATATATGAATATAATATAAAAATAGACCACACCACAATAATACTGGGTCCTTTTAACATGCCTCTCTCACCAGTGGATGGATTATACAAACATAAACCATGTAAGATTCTACAGAACTAAAGCATACAATTAATAATATGGACCTAACAGACACCTATAAAATATGTCACAATCGACACATGAATTTGCTTTCTTCTCAGCATCACATGAAGAACTTTCTAAAATATATTCTATTTTAGGTCACAAAACAAATCATAGGAAACACAAAAAAAGTAGTAATAATAGCTTTCATTTTTTCAATTATAATGGAATGAAATAAGAAAGCAGCAATAAGACAAAAAGCAGAAATCACTCTAATACCTTGAAATTAAGTAATATATTCTTGCATGATAAATTGATAACAGAAGAAATTAGGGGGGAAATTTTTTAGAAGTAAATGAGAATATTGAGACAACATATCAACATCTCTGGGCCAGTATAAGGACAGTTTTAAGATTAAAGTTTATAGCATTGAGCTCATACATTAAGAGAATATAAAGATGCCAAATATATAATCTAACACTACATCTTAAAGCCCTGGAAAAAGGAGAACAAACCAACACCAAAATTGGTAAAGACAGAAAATAATTACTATCAGAACTTAAATCAATGAAATTGAGATTAAAAAAATACAAAAGATCAACAAAATAAAGTTGTTTTTTGAAAGCATAAACAACATTGATAAACCCTTAGCAAAACTAATCAAAGAAAGAAGAAAAAAACCTTCAAATTAACAAAATCTGAGATGAAAAAGAAAATATTACCAGCACTACTAAAATCCAAATGATGATCAGAAACTATTTTGAAAATTTGTACTCCACTAAGTTAGAAAATCTTCTAGATACTGAAAATTTCTACAGACATATGACCTACTCAAATCTAACAGGAGGATATAGAAAAATTCAACAGAACAATTTGAAGTAATGAAATTGAAGAAACTGTCACAGCCTTCCAACAAAAACAAAAAAAGCTTAGGATAGATGAATTTTCAACCAATTTCTATGAGATATTTAAAGAAGAACTAATACTATTCCATAAAACAGAAGAAGAGGAACACTGCCAAACTAATTCTATGAAGCCAGTATCGTCCTGATTTCAAAACCAAAGACATCAAGGAAAGGAATCTTCACACCAATATCCTTGATGAACATAGATGTAAATTTATTTATTTATTTGTTTATTTATTTATGTATGTATGTATGTATGTATGTATGTATTGTACAGGGGCTTGAGCTCGGAGGCAATCGACCACCTAGCCACTACCCAGCCCTATTTTGTATTTTATTTAGAGACAGGGTCTCAATGGGTTGCTTAGTACCTCACTGTTGCTGAGACTGGCTTTGAACTCGTGATCCTTGTCTCAGCCTCCTGAGCTGCTGGGATTACAGGTGTGCACTACCACACCTGGCAGCAAAAAGCTTAATATGGCAAACAACATACAATAAAAAAAGAAAAACCTTAGAGAATGAAATAAGATCAAGTGGGTTTTATCCTGGGAAGGCAAAGCTGGTTCAACACATGGAAATCAATTAATGTAAAACATCATAAGAATAGATTAAAAGACAAGAATCACATGATTACCTCAATAGATGCATTAAAAGCATTTGTCAAAGTAGAGAACCAGTTTGTATTTAAAACATTAGAAAAATTAGGGCTAGAAAGAACTTACCTCAAAATTATAAAAGCTATTTCTGACAAATCCCAGGCTAACATTATCCTGAATGGAGAAAGACTAAAAATGGTGTCTCTAAAAATAGGAATAAGACAAGAATGCACACTTTCACAACTCCTATTAAACATAGTTCTTGAAACTCTAGCCACAGCAATCAGGCAAGAGAAGAAATTAAAGGGACGCAAATAGGAAAAGAAGAGTTCAAGTTATCTGTTTGCTGATGACATGATTCTATATTTAGAAAACCTAAAAAACTACACCAGAAGCCTGCCAGAACTCATTAATGAATTCAGGAAACTAGCAAGATACAAGATAAATACTACTAAATCAATTATAGTCCAATGGTAAAGCTGCTGAAAAAGAAATTAGAAAATCTATCCAATTCACAAGAATCTCTGAAGAATAAATACTTTGAAATCAATCTAACAAAAGTGATAAAGGACCTATACAATTAAAACTAAAGAAAGAAATTGATGAGGACTTTAGGAAATGGAATGACCTCCCATGTTCTTGGATAGGCAGGATTAATATTGTCAAACTAGCCATAATACTGAAAGTGCTACACAAATTGAATGCAATCTCATTAAAATTGCAATGGAATTTTTCACATAACTAGAAAAAACAGTAATGAAATTCATTTGGAAAAATAAGAGAACCAGTATAGCCAGGCAATCCTTAGCAAGAAAAGCAAAGCAGAAAGTACCACAAAACTGAATCACAAATTATATTACAGAGCTATATTAACCAAAAACTATGATACAGGCTCCCAAACAGACATGAATACCAATGGAATAGGAGAAACCCTGTGTTAACACAGTTATCTGATACTAGACAGTGATACCAAAAACTTATATTGGAGAAAAGAGAGCCTTTTAAACAAATGGCACTGGGAAAACTGAAAACCATATGTATTGAAAAGAAATTTAACCCCTATCTCCAACCTGCACAAAACTCAACTCAAAGTCTATGAAAAACCTAAAAATTAGATCAGAATCCCTACACCTGCTAGAAGAAAACATAGACCCAGAACTCCAACATGTAAGTTCAAGAACTGACTTCCTTACCAAGACTCCTAAAGCACAAAAGTGAAACAAAAAAATCATTAAGTGGGATGACATCAGATTATAAACCTTCACAGTAAAGGAAATAAAAGCATGGAGAGCCTACAAAATGGGAGAAATCTTTGCCACCTGCTCCTCAGGACATTAATATTCAGGATATACAAAGAACTCAAAAACTTAACACCAAAAATGCAAATAACCCAATTAATAAATGGGCAAAGAAACTAAATAGATGCTTCTCAAAAGAAGAAATATGAATAGTCAACAATATATGAAAAAAATGTTTGACAACTCTAGCAAACAGAGAAATGCAAATTAAAACTACACTGAGATTTCACCTCATTCTAACAAGAATGGATAATATCAAGAATATAAGAAAAATATATATTGACAAGGAGGTGGGATAAAAATGAATACCCATACATTTCTTGTGGGACTATAAATTAGTGCAACTACTCTAGAAAGCAATGTGGATATTCCTCACAATAACTAGGAGTGGAACCACCACATATGACCCAGAAATCTCCCTCATTGGAATAAATCCAAAAATTTTAAATCAGTATATTTCAGTAATATATCCAAAACAATGTTGATACAAGCACCATTTATGGGTCAAAAATGAAGTTCAAAATAAGGTGAATCATGTCCAGAAACCTTTCCAACTGGTAGAAGAAAAGGCAGGCTCAACACTCCATCTGTTGAGAAGGCCTCTGAAATAAAACTGAGAATCAATAAGTGGTATGTCATCAAATTAAACAGTTTCTGCACAAAAAGGGAAATTATTAAGAGTGAATAAAAAGCCTAGTAAACAGGAGAAAAATCTCTTCCATCTATTCCTCTGATAAGAGATTAATATTTAGAATATATAGAGAAACAATTAAAAATGCAAAAAATAGAAACAAGTGGGCACAATAACTACACAGAAATTTCTCAAAAAAAACATATGTACAAGAAATATCTGAATAAATGTTTAGCATCTCTAGCAATTACAGAAATGCAAATCAAAACTACACTAAGATTTTATCTCACTCCAGGCAGAATGGCAAATATCAACAGCACAAAAAAATAATAATAATAAATGCTAGTGAGGATGTGGGGGGAAATGTACACTCTTACGTTGTTGGTGTGACTGCAAATTAGCATAAACACTCTGGAAAGAAGTGTGGCCATTTCTAAAAAAAAGCTAGGAATGGAGCCACCATATGACCCAGCTATCTCACAATTTGTTATATATCAAAAAAAAAAAAAAAACCCTCTAAAATCAGCCTATTATAGTAATGCAGGCACCTCAATATTTGTAGCACACAGTTCACAAGATTCAAATTAAGGAATCAATCCAGATATCTGTCAATGAATAAATGGATTCAGAAAATATGGTAGGTATGCACAATCGAGTTTTACTCAGCCATAAAGAATGAAATAGTGGCATTTGCCAATAAATGATGGAAATGTAGAAAATCATTCTAAGTGAAATAAACCAGACCCAGAAAATCAAGGGCTAAATGTATTCTCTCATACGTAGAATCTAGAACAAAGTAAAGGAAAGAGGGAGGCTGGGGAGGGAATCAAGTATTATAAAGATACAAGGAAGATCCATGGAGTAGAAGAAGGAGAATAATGAGAGTGAGGGAGGAAGAAAGGGGAAGGGGGAGATAAGTGAAATTAATTTTTAAAAATTATGTTCTATTTATATATACAGTTATCAAAGGTAATTTCACCTTTATGTATATATAGAAGAAAGGAAGTTTAGTAGGTAGGGAAGAGGGAAGGAAAATGGGGACATTACTGAAATCAAATTCCTCACATTTATGATTTTGTTGAAATGAACCTAAGTACTATGAATAATTATAATATTCTAATTTTTAAAAACTGGGTAATATAAGGTACAAACCATCTGAAGCAATTATAACACAGACATTAAAATCGCATTTTCATCAATTTTATTTTCAAACTTTTCACAGAAAATCAATATCTTTTCCAACTTCTTTTAAAAATAACTAAAGTTTCATTTTACAGCTAGCAATGTATCTTACATTTTTAAAAACTTTTTTATGGAACTGTTTTTAAGGAAAATGTTGTTTGAAGTAAAAGTGAACATCCTGAGTAGGATTTCATCAGTTTAATATTATTGAGTGATATTATGTAAGAGTATTTTGGACTTTTCTATATTTCCTCTTTTTGTATTATAAATTTTTAGTTTCTCATAATGACTTATATTTTGGAAAAGTGTAAAAATAGTCAAGTAATTGGGACACTTATTAACTATGTTCAAGTAAGACCTTTTAGTTATACAAATCTCTGTATTCTTAATTGAAAACTGAGAATGTTAGTATCTAATCTGTCTCCATGTCAGAAATGTTTTAAGGTTCAAATAAAAAAGTACAATTGCAAAAGAGCTTTGTGAAATTTGAACTATTTTATTTTATTTATTAATGCAAAGAACATCTTTTTATAACTCAGACTATATTAGATAATTAAAATTGCCCAAGACTCTACTCATTACCTAGTATTGACCAGACACCTACCATGCTATTTAAAATACTTCATCTCAGGTGGGGTTACATAGAGTGTTTGCCTACCATATGTGAGGCACTAGGTTTAATTCTCAGGACCACATATAAATAAATATAATAAAGGTCCATCAACATCTAATAAAAAAAAATAAAGTACCTCCTCTCCTATCAGGATATGAACTTTAGAATCAGGCTGATCTGAGTTCAGTTCTATTCCTGAGCAGCTGTGTCATCTTTAACATTTATATTATATCAGAAAGCTGCAGTTTATTTATAGAATGAATGAAATAATGGTCCTTAGAAGTTTATAAAGAAAAGTGATTATTGCTATTCGGAATGTGTCAGATTTATGTCTTACAATTCTGAAACACAAGGAAAACCAACATGAGGTGAAAATAGGTGAAAAATAAATTGCATACCTAGAAGGTGAAGAGAGAGAAAACTAAACCCCAAAAGTGTGTGACACCACAGACTATAAAATCCATTAGATTTGTCTAAAGACATCTTTCTATAAATAAAAATTAAGAAGAATCCAAATACAATTGAAATACTGTTATGATGGAATACTTTGGTTGAGGTGTTACTTCTGAAGTCTATGGACAGATATTCATATAAGCCCATGCTGAGGACCCATGGCCCTCACCTGCCACAGCAGTCTTTAATAGACTCTACATCACCCCAGGAGCCCTGTGCAGCAGCTAGACATCTACTGTATATGCTACAACAGAGTATCAGCAAAAGTAACACTTCTGAGAGTTCCCTTGATATCTATGCCTTCTTAAATGACTGACATAATCTTTTAAAAAAAATCTTCCAAAAACAGCACCAGAAAGCCCCATAGGCCACATTTAATTTTGATGAGAACATTTATCCCTGAGCTTCTGTGCACTGAAAGGAGACAGACTGAGGAACACAGCACCATGAAATGTTTTCTTCATGGACTATTCATTTTGTCTCTCAAAATGAATATTAAAAACTTCTGGAAGACAAGTTGTGTGATAGTTTGAAAAATAGATGATAGATATAGGTAGGTGCTCATCATAGCTCAGCCACCATTATAAATAATACTTAAAAACTCATCAACAAAAGTAAGTAAGGGAAGTAAATAAAAACCAGACTGTTGAGGATTGAATTGCCCATCAGTCCAGAGAAAAGGAAGACAGTGTTCACAGACCCTCAATGAAAGCTTGACTGCATGTCATGCAGGAAACAGAGTTTGAAAGGTAAATAATGAATGTGACTACTTGGCTTAATGAAATACATTGGAGCCTCTTTATTTCAATACAAAGAAAAAAAAAACATGTTTAATACAGGAGTTTCCCAGAAGAGACTGGAGAGACCAGGATGAAATAAAACCAGGTGATGATTTAAACTTCAGAGGAACAGGTTTTCATTCATTGCAGAAAAAACACAAAATATCCATTGCCATAACATGACCTGCACAGCTAAACATCGTGTACCAGCGAGGATCAATGTGGAATTAAGAAACACACACACACACACACACACACACAAATATAAAGATAAAAGCCTGGAATCAGGTGGGACACCACACAGCAAGTTTATTTATATGGATCTCATAATCAAGAATAAAGGACTATAGAAGCATTGGTCTTTGGGCACTGGAAAGTTACAGGACTAGAAACATTTACTGTTGCAATGCTTGGAGCTTCCTGCAACACTTAGGAAACCCATTGTTTAAAGTTACTGTAAGCAGGCAGGCTTGGAAGTAGTAGCACTGGTGAAACATTGTAGTTGTCTTGTCATGCTCAGAATTCCTCTCTTCTGGGGGAATTACATGCCTGAGATCCAGGTCCAGACTTATAAGACTCTGATACAGAGCCTCTTTGGGCAAGGTGTCACCATAGTAACTGGGTATCCTGTACCCTAGCACAGAAACATTCACAAGCAGTAGGTGCGTCAAAGACATGACATGAGGCAATCAGGAACCCCCAATCTCAAATCACTGCCCTCCACAATACATGAATTCAACTGGAGATTAATTTGTACATAGGAAAATTAGGAAAGTGATTTCTGTTTTCACTTTATATTGTGAAGCAGGAAAACAAGATCATCTTTGGATAATGGGGGAAAGAGGTATACAGGAGAATTCAGAATACAAAGAAAGTTTCAATCACCACCAAAAGGAATACTAAAGGCTCTCACTAGTGATCTGTAATAGAATTGCTAAGCAGTGCAGAACACAGGAATTTCTAATGACTCTAGAAATATTTTTGTGTGTGATGTTTTTTCAGCAGTACTCAGGACTGTAAGAAATATAAGTACAGATGAAATTATATTGGAATTAGTCCACTTGGTATTTTGCTGCATGGATTCAAGAAATGACATACTAAGCAAGGTAGAGAGAAGGCAGAGTAAATATAAAGATTGAAGATTCTTGGTGATTATTGGTGAGAAAAGGAAGAGAAATAAAGAAAGAACTAATTTGGAGACTCGATAAAATAATAATAAAACAATGATAATATGAATAATATATTTAAAGAGTTACAAATTATTTAGTAATTGTTGTGTGCTGGGAGCTACCCTTGTCTCTGCTGAATTCTTACAGCAAACATGTAAAGTTAATTCCATTGTTAACTCATCTTAGAGAGTTAATTGAAACACAAAGAATTAATAGCCCATATCACTCAAATACAAGTGGTTAAAACAAACTAAAGAGATGAAATGCCAATAAGTTTTTTAAGATATGGTGAACTGAGAGTCAAAGAGTAAAAAGATAAAGATATATCAATTGTAAGGTATAATATTAGAGTCTAAGATTTCAAAGTAGAGAATTTCAGATAATGAGATGCACACGTACTCAAGGGATTGTATTGGTAAAATAAAAAGCATTAATATATTAGAAAGTCTTAATACTTTCTGCTTTGAGCCTTAACATTAAAAAATAATTTATGATAACTGCTGGTAAGATGATTGCTATTTAAAATATATCTCCTTTTCATTCAAACTAGATATCTTGGAAATTTTTCCTCAACTTGTAGGTTTTTAAATGGATTTCCACATAATATATTTTCTTAGGAGAAAATCATCCATATTTTTCCTTGTCATAAGGGATGTGTGTAGGATATGCCTATGTAGTTTAATACAATAATGAAGTTAACACTGGAAGTGTCAAGAAATTATGAGAAGTAAGGAGAGGAAAGCTCATTTGAGCACTAAGTTTCTTGGTCTAATAGTTGGAGTTCACATGAAATAAGATAAACCAAATATTAAAGTCTTCAGAACTCAAAGAATGTGCAGGATATGCACAATAGTAATCAAGTGTAGTGATTGTAAATAACAAAGCAAGGGGTGGAAACAGAAGAGTTTGGCAGAAACAATAGGTGTATACTGAGAATTACTTTTTCTATATCCAAGATGACACCAGATTGAGTATCCCCAAGAAGAATTTTCTATAAAGATGATGCATAATTTGTTTAGACAGATAATAATAAAAGTATTCTTAAAGAAAAAGGAAGGAGAAAGAAGATAGTTTAATGGTTTCCTGTACGCATAGTACTGAGTAAACATGAAGATGACACTAAAGAAGTAAGATAAAGTTGACTTGAGACACATTGAAAAATCTCACTCAGATATAGATGTTATTGCCTGCATATTTGTGTGGCTTGAGACTAAGATTTGTTGTCCAGTATAAGTGAAAAGATGATAAGCAGGAAAAAAAAACTTAATTTTCTTTTTTGCAATGGAGATGCATGACAAAAATGAAGAATATGTAATTAACCAGTCCAATATTTTTTTTTTTTTTGCTTTTTGTTCTTTTAATGGTACTATGCTATTTCCTCATTTGAATCAAGGAAGGTGGTTAGAATTAGATTAAATCTTATTTTTTTTCTCAACCTTACTCAGGTAGGAATAATGGAAATGAAATTAGAACTCTAGCTAAGGAAGGTGCTAAACCCATCCTGCTGTAATAAGTAGAGATTTTAAAGACACTCAACGCTAATACAAAAGAAAACTTATACACTACAACATCTTCCATGCAGTCTTAACAAAGCAGTGTAGTCCATGATAAAACATGGCAGTAATTATCAAATCTGTCCTTTACAATTGTGCAGAGAGTTTTAAAGTAATTTACCCAGACTCAATCAACAATGCAAATTTGTATACTGGGGATATGTATAAATGACATAGAGCAAGTCATTTGTTAAACAGAACTCAACAATAACTTCATTACTATCACGTGCTTAAAACTTGAGTTATATATGGGCAGAGGTTTTTACTTTCATAAAATAGACATTATTTAGGTTTCATTGATATTTTCTAGGTTATGATGAAGTGTTAGATTTAATTATGTGATTGATGCATCCTTGGAGATTTAGATCTCATCCTCCCTATAAAATGTCAGTGTCATTACTAGGCATGGAGTCATGCTTGACTTATGATGCTATTTCTATGACTGAACAGCTGTGAAATCCTAGACACCTGTGCTTAACTAAGAAATACAGGTAATATTAACACCTATTTAAGAGCAGGAATTAAAATATAAATTTAAGTTACATAACAGCATCTATTACATTCCATGGCTCACGAAAATAATATTTCTAATTTATTATACAGATGGCTAAAGAGATACTAGAAAATGTAAGATGTAGCAAAATGTAAGCCAAGTTAAAAGGTTCCTTATGAACTCAACTAAATTTAATAAATTATTCTATAAACATCAATACTCTAGGAGGACACCTGATGGTTGAAAAAAATTTGCCAGAGCTCAGAATAGGACCAGTACATCAGAACACATGGAAATGGAACTGTGGCACCTGTTAAAATACAGGTATATAGTATCATAGTATCTTATTTTCTATTAAACAAAAAGACTGTATAGGGCTCTTTGAGTATGTTATTTTAATAACTATAAAGACCTTTTTGTTAAAATAAGGTATAGTAAAATTGATATTTTTTTCTTAAAGTACACTAGAATTCAATAATGAATGGTTATAGAAAACTTTAATAAAGGTAAAATTAGGCTGATAAATATTTGTTATGGCAGGTAATAGAATCATCATTATGGGAGATTATAAAGTCAAATAATATGGGATGGATTTAAAAGCAGCTTATAAATTAAATATTCCACACAAACCACATAATTGCAACCTAATTGCAATTGAAATTTTAAAAACTGAATGTTCATTATACTATAACAACTAGTATACTTTATATTCTAGATAACACCACTAATGTTGTATAATGATGAGAGGACTGTGAGTATATTTATGGAGACTATTATACTGCATCTTGTTCTCCTTTCTTTATTTTTTGAGGATACTAGATATACTTTCTCTGCAGAAAGAGATATGGATACTCCTCAAAATATAATGATATTATGTATCAATAAACCCATTTTAAAATGAAAATATTATAAGTTGAAAGGGCACCATAGCTTAGCAACATAGCACTCAGTAGAGTATCACTGTTGAGTTTGTGGTTCTGAGGGTGTTGAGGAGCTGTGGCTCATGGCTTCTGACCAGCTGGCATCATAATAGAGTATCTGCGTACATGGAAGTACAGTTTCTATTGAATGTGTACCACTTCTGCACCATCATAAAGTTGAGAAATCCTAAATCAAATTTTTGTTAAGTCAGAGAATATTTCTATTTCATTTATTATTTTGTTCCAGATTTTCTCCTTATTACTATCTTCAGTGGAATATACAACATAATAACTGATAAATTTGTTACAAAATAAAGGCATAAAGAACAATTAGAGATTTGAAGGAGAGATTTTCAGAGATAGCTGAAGTATTACTAGAAGACTACAATCTGTTTAGATGCAGAACATTGGTTTTAGGTAATACTTTTTTGTTGAGTTCTTCAAATACATAGAATTTCTAAATGAATCATTATGAACAAAATATTCTTCTGGATTTTTCATGATATAACAGTGAACCAAATTTCTTGATTTCATAATGCTTTCTCTTCTGGAACCTAGAAAATAAATTAATACATAATATATAATCAAAGGATAATTTTAGCATTTGGTAATCTCAGGCTCATATAGAGAAAGGCAGATAGGAAGACAGGTAGAGCATTATAACTTTGTTCTTGAGGATGAAGCATTTTTCAAAAATGAGGAAATAATCAGTGAATATCAGTGAGTAGTATCATACACATAGTATGATAGATACCTGAGATTTCATGATTCTTTGGTACTTTATCATTAACCATTCACTTTGTATGGTAACCTGAAGTAAACAAAGAGCAAATTCTCAAAAGAAAAAAAATAATTATTTAATGAAGAAAGACATGATCACATGTCTTAAACCTAGGGGTTCTTACTGAGTTTCTCTAATCAAAACATGCACATTCAACAAAATGAATATATTTATTTGAAAGGCTCAAAAGATATGGATCCTTGCAACTTACTCTGAAGAGCTAGAGATTTACTAAGGCCAAATGTCAAAAAGGAAGACTTTGAGTACTTAGTAAAAAAGTCCCAGAAATATACCCAAATGTGTCATAGTTAGCCTTCAAAAATCCATAAAAACTCCCCCAAAAGACCTGTCTCCCTTTAAGAGGTAGTGAATAAAAGCTATAATGACATGTCATTCAGATGATTTTTATGATGGCATTTAAACTGAGGTTTATTTTGTCAAGCCTGTCAGCATACTTTAAATTTCTCTAAATTTGAATCTCAATTCATAATTATGTCCTTCAAGGAAGTAAATAAAATTAAATAAGGTCAAATATTTGGGTCTTATTTCAAGATGACTGTTATATTTATACAAAGAAACAGTTTAGGTACACAGAAATGACAGGGGTGCAAAACAGAGCAAGAACAAATCAAGAAAGTATCTTTTTTTTTTTTTGCAATTCAAGGGGTGGACTCTCAGGAGATACCAAATCTGCTGAAATACTGGTCTTGATTTCCAGGTGAGCACAAGCAAATCACTGTTGTTTAATTTAATCAGTTCATGGTATTTTGTTATGACAACTAATTTAGACAGCTGCAATTTTTGCTGCTGTAACTAAAAGCCCTGACAAGAAGAATTGAAGGAAGAAAATTTTATTTGGGGGCTCATGGTTTCAGAAGTCTCAGTCCATAGATGGGTGACTCCATTCTCTGGGGTTCAGAGTGAGGAAGAACATGGCAGAAGTAAGTGACAGAAGAAAGGGGCTCAGGACATTGCACCAGGAAACAGAGAGAGATTTCTGCTCAACAAGTACAAAATATGTACAGCTCCAAATCATGACCCCAGGGACCCACATCATAACCCAGTAATTTCACCTCTAAAGCTTTTTATAATGTCTCACACATGAGCTTTTGGGAGACACCTAATATCTAGCTGTAGAAAATTAATACAGATTTGGTATCATACCCAAAAGTGGGGTGCTTCTGTAACTAATGTATAAAAATATAACAGTAGCTTCAGAACTAGGCAATGGGTAGAGGTTGGAAGTCCTTTGAGGTGGATATTAGATAAAGCCTAGACTGGATCAAAGCAATGGATGATAGCAATTAGAATGTTAAAGGTGATTCTGTTGATGTTTCTGACAGAATTGAAAAATGTGTTACTGGAAACTGGTATAAAAGTGACCTTTTAAAAAGATGCAAGGAACTTGGATGAATTGTGTTTTCTTGTGTTTTGTGGAAAGTAGGGAAAATGCATCCTGATTTCCCTTGCTGTTGATAGTAAAACAGAAGAAGAAAAATAACTCGAAGAAGAAATTGTTGCCCAAAAAGGAACAAGAATTTGAAGATTTAGAAAATTCTTAGAGGATCCATAATTTTAAAAAAAAGAAAGAAAAGAAAAAGTGTGTTCTGGAGGGAACACCATGGACAAATACTCATTAGATGGTGAGGGTGAGCATGGATCTAATTAGCACATGGATTTCATCAGCTGTTTCAAGAGTTCAGGAAAAAGGATGGACCTATACACAGAAGCAGCGAAAACTTGTATAAAATGAGACAAAGGAAGGTTCTGTAATATGGGACAATGTAGCTTCATGTCTATGAATATTCATATTACATGAAGAAGAAAGAAGAATGACTCCAAATTTGATTCTGCTGTCATCAGGACTGCCAGTTCTAGCTTGGATGCAGAGAGTACACAACCATGGGGTGAAGCTGTCTCTCCCTCAGTTTCAGTAGACTTGCCTGCCCCTGCCCAGGGCTGCAGGGTTGAAGCTGCCACTGCCAGAGGCCTGAATAAGAGAACACTGGGCGAAAAGTATTATTCCCAAGCTTTAAAATCTAATAAAAATTTCGCTGTTAGGTTTTGGACTTGCTGGGACATGTGATTCCTTTCTTTTTCTTAATCCTCCCTTTTGATTTAGGAATGTCTCTCCTGTATCTTTCTCACCACTCTATTTTTAAAACAGATAGCTTGTCTAGATTCAAAGTTCAATACCTGGAGAAGAATTTTGTCCTAAGATGAGTTAAACATGAATCTCATACAGGTTTGGTAGAGATAAGATTTGAAACTTTGAATAGGTGCTGGAATCAGTTAAAATATTTAGGAAGTTGGGATGTGGCTGTATGTGATCCTATGTTGAAAGGAAAATGATTTGTGTCCTTCCTCAAATTTACATATTGAAGCTTTAGCTCCATACAGATCATACAAAATCACACTGACTAGCCTTTCTTTAAAATCAACACTACAGTGTCTCAGTACTTCAAAATGTGACTTTATTTGGAGATAGAGCCCTTAAAGAAGTCATAAGATTAAATTAACTCTGACTGGTGTCCTTATAACAGAAAATTTGTACTCATGAACAGTCAGTGGGGATTCATGTATATGGAAGAGCAGGAGAGGACATAGCAAGAAGGTGGCCATCTTAAGAAGAGAGGACCTCAGGAGAAAGCACACCTGACAAGACTTTAATCTTTGATTTATAGCCTAGAGAATTATGAGAAAATACATTTCTGTTGTTTAGGATACTCAGTGCTATGATTTAGACATAATATGTTGCCCGAAAGCTCATGTGAGAGACAATACAAGAATTTTCAGGAGTGAAATAATTAGATTATGATAGGTGAGCCTAATTAGTGGATTAGGATTGTATGGATTAACTAGGTTGTAACAGTATGCAGGTAGGGTGTGGGTGAAAGAAGTAGGTCACTGGGTGGTGTGCCTTTGGGGTTTGTATTTTGTCCCTGGTGAGCTGGGCCCCCCCCCCCCCTCTCTCTCTCTTTCATCCCTGCTTGCCATGTTCTGTGCTGCTTTTTTTCATCTGTGAATTCTTTTGCTGTGATGCTCTGCCTCAGCTATGGACTCAGCAGACCTTGGACTGAACTTCTGTAATCATGAACCAAAACAAACTTCTCCTCTTGTATATTATTCTTTTCAGGTCTTTTGGTCACAGGGACACTAAGCTGATGAAAACACTCAGTCTGTGGTATTTTGTTATGGCAGTCTTAGTAAACTAATACATATAGCAAATCATTAAAATTACTTTCACTTACCAACTTTCATGTCTCTTTTATCCTTATGCTTTATTTTATTTGCTTAGCAAAGCTACACCTGGTTAAATCCAATATCTGTCTATTCTACACATGTAACATATCCAAGTATGTCTGGAAGGAAAATAAATCATACAAAACCACTTTGGCTGGTCTTTCTTTAAAATCAAAACCACAGATGTGAAGTGGGTCCTTAATTGCATTACAGTTCTGCTATATCCCCTTATGCATTGACTTTTCTACTCTAAGATATTATTTCATGTATTCTCTTTTTAACTCAAAGTTTTAACACTTAAATAACCTTTCTTTGAGACTAAGGGTTTCTTCTTATTTTACTGAGAAAGTTGGAAGCAATTTAAACAATTTCAACCATTTTCCATCCCAACATTTCCTCACCTACTAGAATTAATACTGAAAGCACTGATCAGGTGGACTGTCCTTGGGGAAAACGGAGCATGTTTTAAATGTACTATTTCATTATTACTTCGGTCATTAAAATTTGTTTCATTTTAGCTTTTGTTTGTCTGATAAGATCAAATGAATTTTAAAAATCAATCTTCTGTTATAAGATCAATAAAATATATTTGCATAGGGTTTGTAAAAAATATAGAATAAACATTTTATCTTAGAGTGCAAAACAAAAGGAAAAGCGAGGCAAGAAAAACTAAAAAAAAAGAAAACTGGAAATTTATCTTTGTGTATCGGAGCTGGAGTCACTTCTTTTTTTTTTTTTTTTCCCCTCTTTTTCTGTATATTTTAAAGGATTACATATCAATTTTATAGTATGGAAAATGTCTTTAAAACACTAAGACAGGCCCAAAGGCATGTGCTTCTTTTTTCAATTACTTGGGAGACTGGGACTGGAAGATGATTAAGTTTGAAGCCAGCCTGGACCATGTAGTGGGAAACTCTCTCAGAATAAAACAATAAGGGCTGAGAGTGCTCCTAGGTTCAGTTACCAATACCACCAAAAAAAAAAAAAAAAAGTATCTGTCTACCCTTTAAAAAGCAAACCAGTCCTTCCCTCAGTCTGTCACTTGGCCCATTTAATCCTTATACCATCTACTTCTTGTTTTTCAAAAGTACTTACTGAAGCCAGATTCAAAGATAGGTAGTTAGTGTAGTTAGGTAAATCAGGTCTAATATTGAGTCCAATTGAGACCATATCGAAAATGGAGTCCATAAAGACATTGGAACCTGACGTGAGCCTGGGAAAACCAGAACAACAACTGGAGAAATTGAAACGTTAATGTTACCAAAGCCCCCCCTGCCCTTGCTCCTTTGAAACAACTGTTAATGAAGTAGCTCCCAGCAAAACAGGGAGATGCTAATCAAACCACTCCAGGCCCTTCCTGCCCAGATCACTCCTCCCCACCCCATTGGTCCACCTGTTTCTCACCTTTTGGCCTTCCCACCTGCATTCCCCATCACATTCAGGAAAGAGGGAAATAAAGGACAGGAATGTGGGAGGACAAAAGAAGACTTTAAACATACAAGGGGGGGGGGAATGTCTTTTCTGCTATTCTTCAATAAAGCCTTCCACTTTCCACTCTATACTTGCCTTGATGTGCTTCTCTGGTGTTATCTGGTATTGTAATTCAGCATTCAGGGATACAAGGACCTGTCAAGATAAACAGTGGAACATTACTAACTTAAATATAGGTTACTTATTTTCAGTTTTCACCTATATTTGCCATTATATTAATATCATACTCGAAAACACTGACATGTTAGTACTTAATTGATATTATTGAATTAATTAAAAATGCTATGTCATTCTCCAAGACTTGTTTGTGTTCTCAATTAAAAAATAATAATAATAACTTCATTAACCTAAACCCCAAGTAGTCTGAGTTATATTTCTTGAAGTCTCCACTATTCTGAATAAGCTTATTTTCCTAAAAATAGTCTATATATTATACCTCATTTTTGATTACTGTACAATTTGTGGAATATCTATATCATACAAGGTGTTTTGCACCTCTCTTAATTCAGTATCTGTACAAGATCCTATTTGGACCTTCTATGCCTCTTTCTTTGTAGCATCATAATTATAGCCTAATCAGTTTCCCAAACTCCATTCTAAGATGGACCTTTCCTTCCCTCCCTAAAAATCAGTGCTTTTAGCCATGCTTCACACTGACAAAAAGTTTCTGTCCTAAATGTAAGTCCATTCTAATCAAGTATTGTTTATACTTGTTTATCCTGGAGATACAGCCTCAGCTGGTAGCAGTTGGAAGTGAGAAGGGAATTGTCTTCCAGGAGGCTACAACTTTTCTTTGAGCTCAAATATATACAATAATTAATGTATTCTTTCTGAATGTTGAATGATGAAAAACACGACATGGGATATGTGAAAATGGACTATATTTAATTTCTGTCCTGATTATATTTTCTGAAGTTTCACAATCTTCATATTCAAAAAGTTACTGATATTTTCATAAGTGATTTGGGCTAGTAAGTTCACAAAAGTATTTAACCATAAAGAAAAATATGGGTGAAATATTTTACACATGTCCCAAGAGAAGCTATTATTTTTAGGGATTTTTCAATATGTGTACTATAGCTTATCAATATAAATTTTAGTTTATTTTATTGGTTCTTCTTAGTTGTACATGACAGTAGATTCAATTTTTATAAAATTATATAAGCATAGAATATATCTTATTTTAATTAGGCCATTTTCCAGTAAATGGATGGATGTGGAGAATATCATAAATTATTTTACATACAACTTAATATATACTACATCTGTATCATATACTTAAATATATAAAATGAATGTAAGCCTGATATTTGACTTATGCATATGTTTTTAGCTTGCAGAGAAACAGAAGGACAAGAAGTAACAGATAGAACTCTATAGTTTTTAATTCTGCTAATAACTATTTAAAAATATATTATTACTTAAAATATCAATTTAAAACATATTTGGTACCATGAAAATGGATTGCAGTTTAAAATATCCTAAATGATATAAAATCATGTGGTGGAAATATATGTGCTATACTTGCTATTACCAGTGTATTTCAAATCCAGATGGATTTTTATAGTCAGTTTTCTCTCAGAAAAGGATAAATTTTCTTTTCTTGAGAGTACCATAGTCTTTAGAGTGATTTTCATTTTTGTAAGATATCATGTGTATGTCCATTCATATATTATTTAAGAACATTCACAAGTCAAATTCTTAAGGAAACCAAAACAGAAATTGAATTTTTATAGCTAGAAATACAATAATTTTTTTGATGATTTAAGAGGAGGAAAAGGAATTTGGAATAGTTATGTATGTAGACATGCATAGAGTTTCAAATTTTAGCACAGTCAAAACTAAAAGAAACTACATGCATTATGGTTTGTGCTAAAATTCATCCAAAACTAGAAACATCCAAGCAGAGCAAGAAATAAAATTTAAAGATTAACAAGAATAGTAAAATGAGTCAGAATAATCTTGTACAGGAAACAAAAAATATAGATGAAATATATTTGATATGATTTATACCCAAACTCACTAATTATTGTTCACATTTTTCCTCTTTTAATATAATCATTTGGAGTGAGCATCATAAGCAGAGCTCTATGTCCTGATTTGAAGTGTTTTCTTTTAAACAAAACAACAGAATTAGTTTTTCAGCTTGACAAAACAAGCTATCTATTTCAGCACTACAGGAATGCTGCCATTTTAATAGGATCGGAGGCAAGTGGGTTTATTCTCAATCCTTTAAGCTTCTACTTCAGGAGACTGAAATGTGCTAAAAAAGTTTCTGATCCAATTTTAGAAAACATTTTAAATCCACTGAGATTCTCCATTCTCCACATCTCTGGAACATGATTATTCTGAGAACATCTGCACTTTCACATGGCTGCCTGCTTCTATGTGGAGAAACGAAAACAAGAAAATTGAGCAAACAGATTTATGTGGTTCACGAGAAGAGGAAAAAGCAAGAAGCAAAATGATTTTAGGGTGTCAGCTACACACCTGAAAAGTACAACCTCATTTGTTAATGAAGTTAATTCGATTTTATTTGTAAGAAATTTCAAATTTAGCAATCTCATCTAGTTTCTTCTGTTCAGAAATTGTGGTTTTAAATGGATAAAAGTTAAGGATTGCATTCTTAAAACAAAATCATTTTTTATTTTAATTAAAAAATACATATACATCCTTTTGATAAACATTTTCTGTAATTGACTATAATAAAAAGAAGAGGAAAATACCAACTGTTATCATTTCAAATAAATACATTTTGTTATATTAACACAATTATTTATAGTTTTAAAAATCTCTGTAAAAAGATTCTATAAAATATACATATTATTTCCTATGAATTTTAACTGAAATATGAATTATAGTTTTTGAAGTTCTGAAACCATTTTTTAATTTTTTTCTTTATCTACCTTATTTTCTATATATTATATAGATTCCATAAGGAGCGTTTAACTTTGATTTCAAATGAGATATTTCACTTTATTTATGATGTTATTAATTTTTATTCTATAAAAATCAGGATTAAATAGCAAGCGCACCCAACCAGGATAAGAAAACTTTGCAATAAAGAGAAGAAAAAATAGTTAAAATATATGGCAATGAGAAACATTGTCACTACCTTCCTGGAATAGCCCAGGCCTATATATTATATCTACATATATATATATATACATATATCTATATCTACATATTAGAATTTGTCCTAATTCTAATATGTAGCCATCTGTTTTCATTGATTATTGTAACTTTTATTTAAATTTTGAAAGTGAAGAAGTAATCTACAATTGACTGTGTATTAGAAGCGAATGTCATGCATGAGAAGTAACACAGACATTAGAGGAAAGCCAGAATAAACCTCCATGGAAAAGTGTCAGAATATGTCAGCTCACCTCAGTATTTTCTGAAGTTGTAAACGTGCCGAATAGTTGATATTCCTTTCCACGTTCTGTGACTACATACCACAAAAAGGTAAGTGAAAAATGCTGTGGAAGAGTGTTCATTATGGCTATAATAAATATTAATTAACTTTCTTGTATGTTTATACATATATGTACATGTATATCTACAAAACATATTCCTAAGTATTCACAGTATTACTATAGTATTTCTACAACTTCTAGGCAGCAATAAATCTTTCACTCCTTTTCGAATATTCCCAGGAAAAGCTAAACTTTCTACAAAAGCTTGCTCATATAGAAATGTCCTAGAGTTGGAGTTACGGTTCTCTTGGCTCTTTAACGTTGCTCTCAGACTGGTTTTCTTCCTTCCTTGCTATAATAAACAACATGGTATTTTATATCATTGTTCCATATTACTACACCTCATTGGTTCATATCACTATGTTTAATACTTTCTTCTGTATCCACAAATCAACTCAATTTATGTTGTGATTACTGTAACTTATCCCAACACTAGTATATAATATACTAGTATATTATCAATGATTTCATTAAACATTACATTAAACAAAGATGATCTTTCTTTGAATTCTTCTCTTCCCATACCCAGTCCTTCATACTACTTCAAGCATTCTCTTTCCTCAACAGGCCTTAGAATTTGCTATTATTCAGTAATTTTCTCTCAATTTTAATTTTGTACTTTCCCACACCTTTATGGGATGAATTGTGCCCCCCACCAACTCTTCCAAATGCATATGTTGAAGTCCTAGTTCAGAAAGTGACTCTATTTGAAGATATGTCCTTTAAAGGGTATTAGAGTAAAATGAGGCAATATGGCTAATTCAATATGATTGGTGTCCTTTTAAGAAGAGATTAGGATACAGAAAAATATGTGCACAAAAGAAAGATCATATGAAGACAGAAGGAGAACGTTGTCATCTACCAGCCAAGGAACAAGGCCTCAGAATGAAACCAACATGATTGAAAATTTGACTTGTAGTATGAGGAACTATAAAAAAAATAAAAGTTTCAGCCACTCAGTTTGTAGTACTTTGTTTTTAAACTCCTAGAGAACTAATCTACCTACAATCTCTTATCTTTCCAATGCATTTCTTTGATTACATGATCAAATATAACCACATTGTGTGATAGATCTATTGACCATATGATCTTTTATCATCCTTTTTATTTTTAAACTGCTTAACCTTCACATTTAATGACTTTTCATTTTTCATTGAACTGTAACATCAATACTGGAATATGTACTGTATATATGGCTTGATGACTTATTATTATATGAATGATCTCATGTAGCTCCTGTAGATAATTAAGAAAGTTCCTCCTTGTCTATCTTTTACTTCATTTTACTTATTTGGCATTAACCACAGTCCTGACTAAATCCAATTTTTCTTCTACTTTGCACATGCACCTGTATGAATAAATTATTTCAGAGATATAATTCACAAACACATGGACCATTCTTATTTTGAATTTAGGAAAGGACGTGATGTTAATTTTCTCTGCCCATTTTCTCTTCATTCCAGACAAAGCTTCTGCAAACATTTTACATAAAAGCCCAGATAGTGAATGTTTTAATCCTCATGGACTACATGATCTCCTCACAACTACTGAAATCAGCCATAGACAAAATGTAAAGAATATGCATGGCTGTGTGCCAATAGCATTTCATTTGCAAAAAAAAAAAAAAAAAAAAAAGACAACAGTATAGACTCTGTGGGTGGCCACAGTTTACTGACCCCTGCCCTATACTTTATGTAAAACCAGCTATCCTTAGACAAAGCCTCCTAGACCATTCAGATTTTCAGATGATAACCTTAAATCTTAATCCAATTAGAAAAATGAAGCAATTTTTTAAGTATGATTGAAATACCTCTACCATTTTCCGCCTCTTGACACATATTCCATGTTATCTCTTGTCATTATAGATTATCTGTCTATGCTCCCACTTAAGATCAGTACTTTCAGTTGCACAATAGATACTAGATCTTATCATATACTAAGAAAACAATCTCAAGCAAAAGCTCAAGCCCTCTTTTTTTCCTTTTTTTCCAATTCATCAATTATTCTTTTTTCCACTGGATCATTTCAATTAACCCCAAACCACAACCACAAAAAACAAAAAATAACAATAAAACACACCTCTCTTAATTACCACATCCCCCATGAACTACACCAATCAATATATTTCTATGTTACTTTTTATTTACTGTGACAGGTATTCTCCATTATCTGAATTTTGAAATGTACCCATATCTTTATACTCCAGATCATTTAATATCAGTTAAGAATCTTTTATTTCAATTTCAGAGTCATATATCTATTGTCTTCTAAATATCCTACTCACATAGTAAATATATATTTTAATTGATTTTTTATATATTTGACAGCGGAATGTCTTACAATTAATATTGTACATATAGAACATATCTTTTCATATCTCTGGTTGTATATAAAGTTATTCACATCAATTCATGTCTACATACATGTATTTTGGATAATAATGTTCATCACATTACACAATCACTTCTAAACCCCTCCCCTCCCTTCCCCTTCCACCCCCTGCCCTATCTAGAGTTTGTCTATTCTCTACCCCACTATAAATCAGCCTCCTTATATCAGAGAAAACATTCAGCATTTGTTTTGATTTTTTTTTTAAATTGGCTAACGTCGCTTCGCATTATCTTCTCCAACTCCATCCATTTACCAGCAAATGCCATGATTTTATTCCCTTTTATTGCTGAGTAATATTCCATTGTGTATATATGCCACTTTTTTATCCATTCATCTATTGAAAGGCATCTAGGTTGGTTTCATAGTTTAGCTCTTGTGAATTATGCTGCTATAGACATTGATGTGGCTGCGTCCCTGTAGTATGCTGTTTTTAAGTTTTTTAGGTATAGACAGAGGAGAGGGATAGCTGGGTCAAATGGTGGTTCCATTCCCAGTTTTTTGAGAAATCTCCTTACTGCTTTCCATACTGGCTGCACCAGTTTGCAGTCCCACCAGCAATGTATGAGTGTACCTTTTTCCCCACATTCTCCCCAACACTTATTATTGTTTGTGTTCTTAATAGCTGCCATTCTGACTGGAGTGAGATGAAATCTTAGAGAGATTTTGATTTGCATGTCTCTAATTGCTAGCAATGATGACCATTTTTTCATATATTTGCTGATTGATTACATATAATCTTCTGAGAAGTATCAGTTCAGGTCCTTGTCCCATTTATAGATTGGGTTATTTGTGGGGTTTTTTTAGTGTTTAGCTTTTTGAGTTCTTTATATACCATAGAGATTAGTGCTCTATCTGATGTGTGAGGGGTAAAAATGTGCTCCTAAGATGTAGGCTCTCTATTCACCTCACAGATTTTTTCTTTTGCTGAGGGAAAAAAGAAAAAAAAAACTTTTTAGTTTCAATTCATCCCATTTATTGATTCTTTCTTTCTTTCTTTCTTTCTTTTTTTTTAAACCCCTGGCAAGTGCGTTACCACTTGAGCCACATCCCCAGCCCTTGATTCTTGATTTTAATTTTTGCAGTGTAGAAGTCTTACTGAGAAGTTGGGATCTAATTCAACATGAATTAGGACCTAGTTCTTCTTTTATTACATGCAGTGACTCTGGTTTAATTTCTAGGTCCTTGATCCACTTTGAGTTGAGTTTTGTGCATTGTGAGAGATAGGGGTTTAATTTCATTTTGTTGCATATGGATTTCCAGTTTTACCAGCACCATTTGTTGAAGAGGCTATCTTTTCTCCAATGCATGTTTTTGGCGCCTTTGTCTAATATAAGATAACTGTAATTTTGTGGGTTAGTCTCTGTGTCCTCTAAACTGTACCATTGGTCTACCATTCTGTTTTGGTGCCAATACCATGCTGTTTTTGTTACTATTGTTTTGTATAGTTTGAGGTCTGGTATAGTGGTGCCACCTGCTTCACTCTTCCTGCTAAGGATTGTTTTAGCTATTCTGGGTCTCTTATTTTTCCAGATGAATTTTATGACTGCTTTTTCTATTTCTGTAAGGAATGCTGTTGGACTTTTGATGGGAATTGTATTAAATCTGTATAGTGCTTTTTGCCGCAGTCCGGCTGCAGCAAAATAACCGGGGGGTAACAAACAACTTGTATAGATTGAAACAGCAGGAGTGGAAGCCGTTTATTGTAGGACAGGAGGGGTATATATACATTCCACACAGCTTATTTTAATTAACATAAACTAGATACAGCAGTCAACCAATGGCTCCCTGGCTCCACCTCATAAACCACTCCCTCTGGCATTTTGCCAGGCACCATCCAGACTTGTTTACAGACTTTAACACTTTTGTTAGTATGGTCATTTTGATAACATTAATTCTGCCTATCCAAGAGCAAGGTAGATCTTTCCATCTTCTAAGGTCTTCTTTGATGCATTTCTGTATATCAGTGACAAATCCTCTGAAAGAGAAATGAGTAAAACTACACTACTTACTTACAACTGTCTTAAAAAAAATGTAAAATACTTGGGAATCAACTTAATGAAAGATCACATGGTAAATATAATTTAAATAAAATGTTTAGGGTGAGAATATAAAGCTACTTTACATTTTCCTACTATAACAAGGATCACAGAACTTCATTTAAACATTGTGTTACTATGTAAATAATAACAAGACTGAAACAAAAATATCTAATATTTGTTCTAACTGACGCACCCACAGTCTTTCTCATCTCAATCATTGGTGTGCAATTTGTCTGACTCCTTGGACTAAAAAAATAAAATAAAATAAAATTTCTATGTTTAACTCTTTGCTTTGTTTTCACATTCCACATCCAATCCATCTGAAAATCCTATTGATCTGTCTTCAATGTATGTGCAGAATCCAAGTAATTCTAATTGCTGCTAAGCTCCAACCCAACATAAGGATTTTCTTGGTTTATTGCAAAAGCTTTTAACTAATCTCACTACTTCTACCTTGCACCCCTATAGCTTATGCTGAGTTTATCAAGATAATTATTTAAAAATATAATTCACATCATATTACCTTTTCTTGTGTGGGATATATCCTGGAATGGTTCCAATTTCTCCAAGAGTAATTTCCAAAGAACTTACAATGATCTGAAAGTGCACCAATTAACTAGATTCTAGTTTCTTTATTTACTTCACCTTCTACTTAACTTCTGACAACATTTGCTACACAAGGCCTTTTGATTTCCTTAACACACAATCACATAACAATGTCAGGGTCTTTTCTCTGCCTCCTTGCTTTCATTAGAAACATCTTCCTTCAGATAGATGTATGTTTTGTCTCTTCACCTTTTTGAAGCCTTTGCTAATTTGACATATTTTCTTTGGGTGTCCTACTCTGATACGTAGGTTGCAGTACAGTATTCCTTACCTACCTACCACTGTCTTTCTCTTTAGTTTTATATTTTATATTTTTATTGGCATTTGTCACTTTTGAATTTTCTATATAACTCAAACATTTATTACATGGAGTGATTCTCTAATATTTTAGAATGTAAAATGCAAGAACATAGGAATTTATAAAAATATACTTTAATTTCCTCTATACTTAGCAGTACTTAGCACAGGAACACAATCAGTAAATATTTGTTTTATGTTAAGACTGGAAATAAATAATCTATACAACTGACAATTTAAAGAAACCAATAAAAAGCCTACCAATATGAAAGTTTAGTTTCTGAAATTATGCATGGAAACTTTCAAGTGCTTTGGGGAGAATAAAAACAGCTTATGTTTAACTTGAAGGTAGTTTAAATAGTTTTATCAAAATACTCTGCTCTTACTTAAACAGCCTGCAGGTCTATTTCAGTGGAATATGTAGAAATCCTAGAAGCTTTAAAAAGTTTAATTTCTTCACCATATGCCATAGTGTTAACACATTTCCCTAGTTTTCAGAAGACTATCTCTAGCAGGGTTTCACCTACACACAATAATTCTTTTTATCTGTAGGTAAAATTTTACATCTACCCAGAAATTTAATAACATGCACTTTTTATATGTTTTCTGATAAATTATTCCTCTCACCACTTTTATTTCTGTGTATCCTATTTTAGTTTTACTCTACAAACACATTAAAAGTTCAAAATCATGAATGTGCTTCAACCACATATACACCTACATATATAGGTATATACCACACTGACAGATTACAAAGGTAAAAGCTCTCTTCTACGTTTAATTTCAAGAACTTAACAGATAATCACATGCAAAGTAAATTAGGTAACTATCTTCAGGGTGGTCATTCTGTGTTTTAGAAAGCATTTGCAAACAAATTAAAGAGTGATTTTCTGTCATTTTAATTGAAAAAAATGAGTAATATACTTACTCTATATAGAAGCTATATTAATATGCATTTTAATTATTATTGTATTTAATAATAGCAACATTATGACACATATCACTAATATTCTGTAATGTAAGTAAAGTAAAGGCGAAGCTTGTGAAATCATGTTGTGTGGGACAATAGAAGTTTATTGGGTTAGGCAAAGAGGAATGAAAGGAAGGGAGAGGAGATGGGAATAGGAAAGACAGTAGAATTAATCGGATATAACTTTCCTATGTTCACATATGAATACACAACCAGTGAAACTCCACATTATGTACAATTGCAGGGATGTGATTCTAATTATAAAAAGTTATCTCCATATATGTATGATATATCAAAATACACTCTACAATCATGTATTCTTAAAAAGAACAATGAAAAAGGAAATCCATGCAAAATAATGTAAGTAGTAAACAGTAAATCAACTCAAACCTCACCCCAACTGCATAATTTAGTGAACTGTGAATTATTATGCTACATATTCACTTCAGGGAGTTATCCCAATGTTAAAAGGGAAAAAAAGAATGTATTTTTATATTTTTTGTACAATTCCAGATAATATCTAACCTCATTAAATTCATTTCCTATGGAATTTCTTCAGCTGCTGGAAGAAATGTTTCTTTTACCTTTATTTTCTTAGCTATATTGATTTTGACATTCAGGTCCTGTTAGGGCTTAGGATATAAATTGTATGCCTGTAAAAATTTCCATTTTGTTAATGTCTTTTATGTGGCAAATTCCTCTTGTTCCTTATTATGGTCTATGAGTGTAATGATTGGGTAATGATATCCAATATTCTGAATCATTTTATGTATATACACCATATGCATGCAAATTCAATTTGCTTAATACTCTGTTCTTTAATTTGCATTTTCATAGAACTAGTTGAGTATTATTAGGTAAAATTATATTGACTGGTTTCAATATCTTAGAAAGTTAAATCATCATTATATGAGAAATGTTTGAAGGCATTAATTATAAATGAATCATGAAACATATTCTCAAGGCACATCTTGAGTTATAATGTGATAATAGCTATATGTCCTGAAGATTTATTTTAGAATTGTGGTACATACCCAATCCTTTGATTACCAATATTAAGCTGAGTGATTTCAAAAGGAATGTATTGTTTCGTTTATTCTTTTTTTTTTTTTTTTTTTACTGGAAATACCAATCTGAATATCTTTAAATAATTTTAAAGCTTACACACAAATGACCCAGGTATATAATGGCATAAAAAGTAAAAATATAGCAAGTGAATGGTAATGTAAATGAATTAGTTTTCAGTCAACAAAAAATATTATAATATTCACTGGGCAAATTATTTGTAATAACTTTTATCAGCTAGGCTCCTAATCTGGGTTATCAGAAACCATACATGTCCTAGAATGAGACTCTTGCACTTTAACCTATAGTTAAAAATGAGAGCATTTTAAGGCCAAGGGGCTGAAGTTTAATAGAACTACATAAACATACTATTATAAAAACAAAGTCCAAAAAAATAAGCACATGTGTGTGATTTGAGGAATTAAAGGCAAAAAGCATTATTAACACAGGTCATTGAACATGAGGGAGCACCTAGAGGGTAGAAGCCTCTATGCACTTGATATTATTTGATCAATGTTCCTCAGTTCTGCCTAGGCATCAACAACATTCTTGCATCTTTTAAGATCTGACTTGAGCATTATTATTAATCAACATCTTCAGAAATGATATCATTGAGTTTACATTTTTTCAACTTTCACAGGTGATTCCTTGGGTAAGTCCTACTTACGCAGAAAATGATATAAGAAGTGAACAAAGACAAAGCTGAAATATAGTCCAGATCAGCTACAAATGTGCCACATGTCTGAAAGAAAATCAAGAAAAAGTGTGGCTTCACAAAGCAAAAGTTTCAGTGAGGGAAAATTTAAGCAAAAGGAGGACAGAATATTTTCATTCTAATTTGATGATTAGAGGGGAAGAGTTAACTTCAAAAGAAGAGTTACAATGGAAGATTGTACTGAAGGATGCACCTGGAATTCTGTATGTGAAAAGAACCAAAAGCAAAGCTGATAAAAAAAAAAAAAATGGAGTCTAATGTGAGCTTATTGTTTGGAGAATATCTGGATGTGCTAGATGAACTAGAACATTGTGTTGAAATATAATTTACGTATTTGTTTTTATGTATTTTAATGTGTCTGCTAGTGAACTTTTATTAGTGTCTATTAGACACTGTCAAACTAAATCTTATCTATGACCTGATTAAGTTTGACTTTCTGGAGAGTAGACATATGAACAGGGTCAAGTTTGATCCAGAAAGATTCTACCACTGTTCCCCTACTGCAGACCTGGGGTGTCCAACATCACTAATGACTGCATAAGGATAAAAGGGGAAAAAAGATATTTAATTTGAAAGCACCACTTTGTCCAATACCCTATCATAAGTGAAGTATTGTTTAAGAATCTAAAGCATGCCTTGTGTGATTTTGAGGAGATATTTTTAAAATATTAATAACTCCCTATTTTGTTTTCCTTTTCTTAGCTTACTTACCCTATTCTGAATTCTCCAGGCATGGTTGTTTGTCTGTATTGCTTCATGCAAGATTATGACAAATATGCTGGAAAGCAAGAAGTTACTAATAATCGGAGTATTTAGATACAGAAAAGGGACTTGTTGGGAAGGGGTGCAGTAAATTTAAGGCAAATTTATTTTAGTATTCAAGAAAAGATATGTGTATTCTGTTCCCTAAATGAAGCCAGAGGAGGGGGAAAAACAAACAGACACACACAAATAAATGATATGTATGAAAAAAAGACAAAAAAAATTTTTTTTCAGCTTTGAGTAGACAAGAGTCCAATAGGGCTTCAATGGATATATTCTTTGCTGGGCACATCAAGAATCAGAATATAGTGTTTCCCCCAAACAACAGTAAATGTGTATGTACAAAAATGTAAATCTCCCTTTAGAAAGAAAGGGGAAGTAAATAAATCTGACATCATGGTAAAAATGTCTTAAACACTTAAAACATCATGGCAAAGAACAAGTTTTTTGATCTCAAACTGCTGGTTTTGAATCTTGAAGGAAAGCTGCAATAAACAAAACATTGTGCTGCTGACATTAAAACCCAACACAAGGCACAATGGGAAAGATCAGAGGACTCAATGAAGGCCCTCAGGTACATGGGCCAGAAGATTTACTTAAGAGAATAAGGACCACTCACAGGGAGAACAGCATTTTCAATGTTGTAAAAACTGATATCCACACTCAAAAAAAATAAGAAATTATACTCTCCCTCCTAATATTACAAAACAGTACCTAAAAATTGATGAAATTCCTAAACATTTGAATTCAAATTGTGACACTATTAATAGCAAAAGTAGGGGAGGAAACATCATGACATTACATTGGCAATCTTTTTTTTTTTTTTTTTTTTATATATCTGACACTGAGAGTTAAGCAACAAGAATAACACAAATAGATAAATTGGATTAAATTGAAATGTAAAAGTTTTGTGCATCTGACACTATTGATAGTGAGAGCAAAAGCAACCTATGGAACGAAAGAATATATTTTCTTTCATTATATATATATATATATATATATATATATATATATTCAATAAAGTATTGATTATCTATAATGTATAAAGAACTACTATAGTTCAACAACAACAAAAAAAATCCATCTCTTTTACTTAGGTATATTTTACCAAAATTTTAAAAAGTAAAAAAATATTATTTGCTCCATACAGATACATTAATTACCATTTACACATTTTAATTGTTTGGAGAGTCAACATTTAGAGATTGGATTATGAACTAGTTGTCTTTAGGGAAAAAAAAACAGAGAACCTCAAGTGATCACTAGGGATTACTTTGAAACAAGTGTATACCAATAAATTGGAAAATATAGAGGAAATGGACAAATTTATGGACACACATGACTAAAATTGATAAAAACCCTAAATAGATTAGTAACAAATAAAAAGATTAAATCAGTAATAAAAAGTTGTTCAAAAAGAAAATCCTCAGACCAGATGGTTTCACAGCTGTATTTTACAATACATTTAAAGAAGAACTGACATCAACACTTCTCAAACTGTTATATAGAATTTAATGGAAAGAAACCCTTCCAAAGCACTCTACAACACCAGCATTACCCTGCTACCAAAACCTGACAAGGACATACAAACACTCACACGCGCGCGCGCGCACACACACACACACACACAGAGATAGAAAACAACCCTGTAGGTTAATATTGCAGAATTGTAAAGCCCTCAACCAAATACTTAAAATTTAATTAAATAGCATATTAAAAGGATCCTACATGATGATTATGTCATTTTCATTCCAAGGAAGCAAGGATGGTTCAGCATATACAAATCAGTAAACATAGTTAATCACATAATAGAATGAAGTATAAAAATCACAATATTTGTACAAAAAGTATTTGATTAAATTCAACATTCCTTCATAAGCCCTGAAAAAATGATTCTAGAAGAATTATATCTCAATGTAATAAAGATTATTTATAATAAACACATAGCCAACATCATATTAAATGGGGAAAACTGAAAGCATTACCTTTAAGATAAGGAATAAGACAAAGGTGTCATTCTCACTCTTCTTATTCAATATAGTACTAGAAATTTAAGACAGAAAAATTGGGCAAGAGAAATAAATAAATAGCATACAATTAGGAAAGGAGGAATTGAAATTCTTGCTGTATACAGATGATATGATTCAATACAACCTAAAGATTCCACCAGAAGTCCATTGGATTGATAAATAAATTTAGAAAAGTAGCAGATTAAAAAACAACAACAACAACATAACAAAAGTCAGTAGTTTTCTGTGCACTAATAATGAATTTACTGAGAAAGAAATCATGGAAGCAATTCCATTCACAATAGCCTAAAAGATAAAACAGAATAGGTAGGAATAAGTTTTAAGTAAGAATATCAAAGACCTCCACAATGAAAATTATAAATGTTCATAGATTAAAAGAATTAGTATAATTAAATTGCTATACTACCCAAAGTAGCACTAAGGCACTCTCCATCAAAAGACCAATTACATTCTTCCTGTAACTATAAAAAGAATCCTAAGATCCTTATGGAAGTAAAAAAACCCAGAATCCTCAAAGCATCTAGAGCAAAAGGAGCAAAGCTGGAGGCATTTCAATACAGAATTTCAAGACACTACAGAAATAACCAACCAAACAAACAAACAAACAAAAAAAAACAGCATAATATTAAAGAAAATGTACTCCATACACAAAATGAAGTTATATTAAGCCATAAAGAGGAATAAAATTATTTGGACATTTTCCATATAAGGAATTTGTTACCTATTGTCATCAGAGATGACTAATGTTTTTCAGAATATTATTATGAATTCATGGATTTATACCTACTTTATGGTCTTAAGTGTATTACAACTTTTATTTTTATTGAAGTCACCTTGAGCATTACCCTAATAATCTTTTTATCTAGTATACCAAGTTGCTCCTGCACTAGATATGTTATCAGTCATTTATCAGGAAGACTTGTTTTGATTTGCTTTGAATAAGAGATGCTATTTGAGGTTCACATTGTTGATAGATAGGCTTATTAGTAATGTTTTAAAAATTATTCTATGGACAAAACTAAAATATTTTGTTATGCTGATATTTCTAATTCAATTTCAAGACTACATACTCTATATAATCTTTTTTTATATTAATGAATATGTCTTCTTTTCTAGGCAGTGGGATTTTGTAATGCATTCCACTATTGTCATGTATTTAAAAAAAAACAAAGAACAAGGGTTGATAATATTATACTACTGCACAAGTATTTTCTGCTGGAAATTTGCCACACAACAGACTTAGGTTAACAAAACCAATGCTATTGCAACCAAGTATGATTACTAGAAATAGCTTAAGAGATTTCCAATCTCTCCCTACTGTTTTGACTATATAGTCATTTGGTCTATAATAATTTCTTTTACTCTCTTTAATCTTAATTCTACCGGTAATTCAACATTTAATGCTCACTAAGACTTATTATATTTATGCCTTTTTAACCTATTTTTTGTTATTCAAATCTTCCAATAGATTTCAGAAAAGAATTCATAGAAAAAAATCCATTGAAGTTTTATATTTTCCTAAGTTGTCACATGCTCCTCCTATAGTTGAGTGTGTTTTTCAATTGTAAAATCATTACCTCACAGTTACCTTACTTACTATATTATTAAATTATATTATTTTGTCTTTTTCTGAGATAAAATATGGTTGCCAAAATATTTGATGACCAATATTTTCCTTTTTAAGTTGCTGTATGTATTTTTTTCTTAACTCCTGGTAAATTTATTAGACTCTCCCTTTGATGTTAGTATTTTGGGTATACATTCTCAAATGTTCATTCAATATGCAGTGACAAATCTTTTTTTTTTTTTTAGTAACATTAAATTTTTCAGTTCTTTCTATATTCCTTTTCTCATAAGGCATAACTTATTGTGTTGACTTGCTATTTTGGTTCCTCTCATTTCATCTTTATGTCTAAAGTGAATTTTCTTTATTCCAAATTATTTCTTGAGTCATGTCATGTCACTCCTTAGTGCTTTACTAATTCTGGTGTATTTTTTCTCTCATTTATAATTTACTTAATGTCTTTCAGTTTGTTTTGAAATTTGCTTTGAAATACAACAGTTCTAATTTGCTTGTGAACATATATCTCACAGTCGGTTGTGGTTCATTCATCTTCAAGATCTTTTTCTCTATAAAACATCACAGGGACGTGATGCTCATTCTTTCTATTGCTCACTTAGAGGGAGGAAGGGTTCAGATAGCTTTACTACTTCCTTTCAATTGTTTTGATACTGTGTTCAAACTGTGCTTGCTGAGTCTTCCTTGCTTTGTTTCTCTTCTCCAACTTTCTTCCAGTAATATCTACTTTCTTTGGGAGGCCTTTTCTGGAGAGATCCTGGGTGGATCTGTTTTGATAGTTCACAGAACGTCCACTGGTGTTGACCCCTCTGTACCTGTCACAGCTGCTTCATTCTCCTCCACTGGAATGAGTAACTTTCCACATAGGTGAAGCCTATGTTCTCCAATTTTCCCACTGTGCATTCCTATGTGCCGCAGTCTGGCTGGGCACAAAATCACGAGCCACTCACAGCCTTGTAGATTCAAACAGCAATTCTTTATTCCCAAAACTCTCACTGGCACTCTCCACCCACGTTCTGGGGAAAATCCACCGGCACTCTCCACACCTCCACCAGGCTCTGCATCCCAAATACTCTCTGAATCCCACGAGAACTCAAGGGGAACTCAAGGAGTGGGCGGGCGCCTGAAGCAGCAGGATACTCCCTATTCCCAGCAGGATACACCCTAAACCTGGACCCACCCCTAATCCAGAAGGATCCTCCCTAAACCCAGATCCACCCTGGTCCTTGAGCAGGGTCACCTTTCTCAAACATTCATGCAATGTCACTGCAAATGACCTGGGTCCAAGGCAAGCGCATTTCCACAATGGAGAGTCCTCCCTCTAAGCAACATTGGGTAGGCTGACAAAGAAATTGCCATGCGTCATTCCTACTTGGCTATGGCTCTCAGCACCTATGAATATCTTTGAACTATTTTGAATCTTCTTGAGGTCTGTCAGTTATCCCTTTGTTTTACTGTTTTCTCTTGCACCTCCACTGACAATAGTCTTTGCTTGTGACCATAGCTCCTGATGTTTTGACGTTCATAGGACTAGCTGATCACTAATATTCATGTGAATGCAATCCGTTAGGTTTTTGTTGTTATTTTTAGCTTCATGATTTCCTGTTATTTGCTATCTGGTTACTTTGTATGTTTATATGTGAGCATTCATTAAGATACAAAAACTATATTATCACCACTGGCACTAACTCCCCAGAATTTCTAAAATATTAAGTGGATATTTTTAAAATAAAGTACTTTTAAAATAAAACAAATCAGGTTTACAGTTCAGGGACAAGCAGTACATTTCTAAAATTTCACTTGTTTAACCCCAGTGGACCTAAAAGTGTAGCCATGTTTTTGCAACTCAAGTTTACTTCCCTCTGAGAAAGTGGATAGGAAATCCCCAGAGTTTCTGTTTATCTTATTACTCCAGAAAGTAAACCCAGTTAATTGCCTAAATGGTTTGAAAAATTCCATGTGATTATTCAACATAAAATTTCTAAATACTAACAAATAAAGGATAACAAAGGTGTGCAAATATCTTCCCAGTCTTCCTATTTTAGATATATATGAGGATCCCCAAGGGTCAAGAATTGAGCTCTGGGGATTCAATCCATATAGTACTAAAATGTTCCTGGAAAATATGTTCCTTGTCATTGTCTGGTCAAAAATGTCTGCATCGAATGTCTTTCGTTTTCACTAATAAAGTGATTCTACTCTACTTAGGTATCTCTTGTAACCAAAGGTCCTTAATTACTGAGTATTTTCCTAAAATTCTTATGAAAATTTGCACATTCTGATTCAGACTATCTATTTTTTATCAAGCAGATTATTCAATTCCCTACTGACAAATCTGCATTCATATTTGCCTGGAAGAAATAAGATATTGGACAGAATTTTTACCCTGACATATCAAGGCATGGTGAGTCCAACAAAACATGTCAGATGTAAGCTCAGGCAATAATGGTTATTGCACATTCTTTATCTGATGATCTTGACATCTAAACTTCCACAGGTCTATTGTGAATTGACACAATGCAATGTATGGATTTTCCTTTAGGTCCTGCTAAATAACTAGTGCAGCTGCAAAAGACCCATGAATATCACATTATAAGCAATCAAATATAATAAGAAGCATCATTAAAATTTTCAGCCAATTTCTTGGCATATCAAAGTTCTCAATATATTTTGATTCTTAATTCACTTATGTTTCAAGTATAAAGTTATTATTACTTCAATATAAAACTTTACAGTGCATTCTAATTGGCTTCAATTTTATTGCAGTTTCAAGTTCAAAACAAAGTATAGTGGAAAGTATGGAGAATTCACATGTATCTCTGTCCCCACCCACTCAACACAAACTCCCCCAATATCAATATCCCACACCAGAGTAGGCCATTTGTTTCAGAAAATTAACCTGCAACAATTCACCATTTCCAAACCTGCTGAGAGCCATGGCCAAGTAGGAATGACACATGGCATTTTGGGTTAAAAGGTGACCCTGCTCAGGGATTAGGGTGGCTCCGGGTTTAGGGTTTAGGGTGGATCCTGCTGGGAATAGGGCAGCTCCAGGATTAGGGTGGATCCTGCTGGGATTAGGGCGGATATTACTGCCTCAGGCGCCTGCTCCTTTGGAGTTCCCCTTGTGTTCTTGAGGGTTTCTCAGAGAATTGATATGCAGAGGCCGGTGGAGGGAGTGTATTTCCCAGGTTGTGTGTGTAGAGTGTCGGTGAGAGCTCGGAATAAAGAGTTGCTGTTTGAATCTACAAGGCTTTTGTGGTGGCTGGGTTATTTTGTGCCTAGCCAGACTGCGGCACAAACCTATAGCATTGGGATTTATTTTGAGTGTTCTGCATTTGATTGAGTTGACAAATATGTAATAACATGTATCTAAGATTACAGATAATATCATACAGAATCATTTCATTACCCTAAAAGTTTTTTGTGCTCTGCATATTCATCCACCCTTCCTCTAAAATCCCTCATAAACAACAATATATTTACTATCTTCATAATGTGGCCTTTTCAAAGTGTCATATTATTGGAATTCTATATTCTTTAGCCCTTACAGACTGGTTTCTTTATTTAGCAATATGCTTTTAAGGTTCTTCCATGCCTTTTTATAGATTGGTGATTTGTTTAGATACCTTTCAACAGATGAATGGATAAAGAAACTGTGGTACATATACATGTGGAACATTATTCAACATTAAAAGAGAATAAAATGATGGCATTTTCAGGTAAATGGATGGAGTTGGAGAATATCATGCTAAGCTCAGTAAGCCAATCCCCAAAAACCAAAGGCTGAATGTTCTCTCTGATAAGTGGATGCTGATCCATAATGGGGGAGGGGGCAGAGAATGGAGGAATTTTGGGCAAAGGAGAGGGAGGGAAGGGAAGGGGGCATGAGGGCAGGAACTATGGTGGAATGAAATGAACATCATTACCCTAGGAACATGTATGACTGAAAATTTGGTGTGTCTCTACATCATGTACAACCAGATAAATGAAATGAAAAGTTGTGCTCCATTTGTATGTGATGATTGAAATGCATTCTTCTATCATGTATAACTAATAAGAATGAATGAATGAAGAAATAAAGAAAGAATGAAAGAAAGAAAGAAAGAAGGAAAGAAAGAAAGAAAGAAAATATTCCATTGTCTGAATGTACCACCATTTATTTTTCCATTGATCTACAAGAACATCAGGGTTGCTTCTAATTTGGGTTGCTTACAAATAAAATTTCTGTAAAAACTCATTTGTAAGATTTTTGTATGTGTAAGTTTTCAACACCTTTAGATAGCAAACAGTGCAATCTCTAAGCTTTTTTTTTCTATTTTCATCACATTAGTTTACTATACTATTTTCAATTAGTGTAGGTAGATTTTTGAAGTCATAGAGTGTGAATATCCAGCTTTGTTCTTTGTCATTATTGTGCTGCCTATTCTGAATCTTTTGCCTCTCCACATAAACTTTAGAATCAGTTGGTCTGGATCCACAAAATAACAGATGGAATTTTCATTTGGATTGCATTGAATCTATTGGGTAAGTCAGGAAGAACTGACACCTTGATAGTATTGGCTCTTTTATCAACAAAAATAGACTATTTGGTCATTAATTTTTACTTCATTCATCAGAGCGTTTTACTTTTACTTATAGCAATATTGTTCACATGTTGTTAAAAGTATAGTTAATTATTTAATACAAGGGATGCAAATGTAAGTGGTATTGTGTTTTGAATTCAAATTCCACTTAATTGCTGAAATATAGGAAAACAATTAACTTTTATGTATCAACATTGTTTTCTGAAATTTGTCTATAATTGTATGCCAGTTGAAGAAGGGTTTTTTGTTTGTTTGTTTGTTTTTCTGTATGTGTTAGTTCTTTTGGATTTTCTACATAGCTAATTATATAATTTGCAAACAAAGATAATTTTATTTCATTCTTCCCAATCTAAATACATTTTAATTCCTCTTTTCATATTTATGTAGTCATTTACTTTTAATATGATATTGAAAAGAAGTAGTTAAAATGGACATATTTGCCTTTGCATGACCCTGTTTAGAAAGCTTGGAGTTTCTCAGCATTGAGTATGATGTTAGCATTAAGTGTTTTTTTCTTTTGTAGATAAGCTTTATCAATTTGAAGACTTTCTCCACTGTTTCTAATTTACTGAGAGTTTTTAATCATGAAATAGTTTTGGATTTTGTCAAGTACTTTTTATGCATCCATTCATATGATTCTGTGATTTTTTTTTTCTTTTCTAAACTGTTAATGCAATGGATTGTATTAACTTATTTTCAAATGTTTATTCTGTCCTACATATCTTGGGTAAATCCTACTTTTTAATCTATGTTAATAAGAGCTTTTCTATATTAACAATTTTTTATATTAATATTTTATATAATAAGAGCTTTATAGTTTCATTATGTATTTTTGGAGGGTTTTCTTTCATTTTTATAATCTTTCTCTAATTTTGGATTGAGGTCATGCTGTACTCATAGATTGAGTTAGGAAGAAGGTCCTCTGCTTCTATCTTTTGAAAAAGAATGCAAGAAATTGGTATAATTTCATTTTTTTTAAATTGGTTATTCAAAACATTACAAAGCTCTTGACATATCATATTTCATACATTTGATTCAAGTGGGTTATGAACTCCCATTTTTAAGCCAAATACAGATTGCAGAATCACATCGATTACACATCCACATTTTTACATAATGCCATATTAGTAACTGTTGTATTCTGCTACCTTTCCTATCGTCTACTATCCCCCCTCCCCTTCCCTCCCATCTTCTCTCTCTACCCCATCTACTGTAATTTAATTCTCTCCCTTGTTTTTTTTCCCTTTCTCCTCACAATCTCTTATATGTAATTTTGTATAACAATGAGGGTCTCCCTCCATTTCCATGCAATTTCCCTTTTCTCTCCCTTTCCCTCCCACCTCATGTCTCTGTTTAATGTTAATCTTTTCCCCCTGCTCTTCCTTCCTGATCTGTTCTTAGTTGCTCTCATTATATCAAAGAAGACATTTGGCATTTGTTTTTTAGGGATTGGCTAGGTTCATTTAGCATAATCTGCTCTAATGCCATCCATTTCCCTGCAAATTCCATGATTTTGTCATTTTTTAGTGAGGAGTAATACTCCATTGTGTATAAATGCCACATTTTTTTTATCCATTCATCTATTGAAGGGCATCTGGGTTGGTTCCACAGTCTAGCTATTGTGAATTGTGCTGCTATGAACATCGATGTGGCAGTGTCCCTATAGTAGGCTCTTTTAAGGTCTTCAGGGAATAGTCTGAGAAGGGCAATAGCTGGGTCAAATGGTGGTTCCATTCCCAGCTTTCCCAGGAATCTCCATACTGCTTTCCAAATTGGCCACACCAATTTGCAGTCCCACCAGCAATGTACAAGAGTACCCTTTTCCCCACATCCTCGCCAGCACTTGTTGTTGTTTGACTTCATAATGGCTGCCAATCTTACTGGAGTGAGATGGTATCTTAGGGTGGTTTTGATTTGCATTTCTCTGACTGCTAGAGATGGTGAGCATTTTTTCATGTACTTGTTGATTGATTGTATGTTGTCCTCTAAGAAGTGTCTGTTCAGGTCTTTGGCCCATTTGTTGATTGGGTTATTTGTTATCTTATTGTTTAATTTTTTGAGTTCTTTGTATACTCTGGATATTAGGGCTCTATCTGAAGTGAGAGGAATGAAAATTTGTTCCCAGGATGTAGGCTCCCTATTTACCTCTCTTATTGTTTCTCTTGCTGAAAAATAATTTTTTAGTTTGAGTAAGTCCCACTTGTTTATTCTAGTTATTAACTCTTGTGCTATGGGTGTCTATCAAGGAATTTGGAGCCCGACCCCACAATATGTAGATCAGAGCCAACTTTTTCTTCTATCAGGCGCAGAGTCGCTGATTTGATATCAAGCTCTTTGATCCATTTTGAGTTAACTTTTGTGCGTGGTGACAGAAGGGGATTCAGTTTCATTTTGTTGCATATGGATTTCCAGTTTTCCCAGTACCATTTGTTGAAGATGCTATCCTTCCTCCATTGCATGCTTTTATCCACTTTATCAAATATAAGCAGGTTGTAATTTTGTAGATTGGTCTCTGTGTCCTCTATTCTGTACCATTGTTCCACCCGCCTGTTTTGGTACCAGTACCATGCTGGTTTTGTTACTATTGCTCTGTAGTACAGTATCGCTATACCTCCTGATTCACACTTCCTACTTAGAATTGCTTTTGCTATTCTGGGTCTTTTGTTTTTCCATATGAATTTCATGAATTGCTTTATCTATTTCTACAAGAAATGCCATTGGGATTTTGATTGACATTTTATTAAACCTATAGAGAATTTTGGGTAATATCGCCATTTTGATGATGTTAGTTCTTCCTATCCATAAACAGGGTATATTTTTCCATCTTCTAAGGTCTTTTTCTATTTCTCTCTTTAGGGTTCTGTAGTTCTCATTGTATAAATCTTTCACCTCTTTTGTTAGGTTGATTCCCAAGTATGTTATTTTTTTTGAGAATATTGTGAATGGGGTGGTTGTCTTCATTTCCATTTCAGAAGATTTGTCGCTGATATATAGGAATGCCTTTGATTTATGTATGTTGGTTGATTTTATATCCTGCCACTTTGCTGAATTCACTAATTAGCTCTAGTAGTTTATTTGTAGACCCTTTTGGGTCTGTTAGATATAGTATCATATCATCCGCAAATATTTGGTATAATTCACCAATGATCCCATCTTGATCTGGTACTTTCTCTTTTGAAGAGCTACAATTATTGGTTTATTAATTTATTTTTTTTATATAATAGATCTGTTTAAATAATCCATTCCTTCTTGCTTTAGTTTTGGTGTATCATATAATTTATCAAATTTGGAGACAGAGTTTTTCTTGATATCCTTTAATTATCATTTTAATAATTACAAAATCTATAGTAGTATCCCATCATTAATTTCTTATTCTAATAACTTATATCTTTTGTCCTTTTCTGATAACTACCTTGGCAATATTGTACATTTTAAAAACATAAAACAACACCCTTGGTAGTCATATTCCATTACCTGTTTTTACTCATAAAAAAGAGAATTGCAAAAGTTTTTTTATTCTTTTTTTTTTTTAGAGAATTTTGCTTAGTTTATTTTTTGTCTGAAATACTGAAACACATGCTCTAATTTTAATTTATGTTAAATCAAGTTATCATTTTATTACCATAATACTTATTTCCTTTCATGAAATAGGAATTTTGTTGTTTTTTTCCTGAAAAATATAAAAGTAAATATTTTTGAATTATTGATACTTGGTCAATGACTCATTCATTTAATACATCATAAATGTTAATTAAACACTTTGACAAGTAAACTATGCTAGCTTCTGGAATCAGTAATCAATATACAATAACCAATTCCATGTGACCTAAATAATGGTGGGTAGATAGAGAATTGAACAATCAACTTTAGTACAGGTAAACTTAGTATTATGAATGGATTAACTATTGTTTCATTTTGCTGATAAAATGCAGATAAGCTCATCAATAAAGAAAAAATAACTATCCCATTTTTTCTACTAAATAAAGAATTGTTATTTAGTTAATTGAGTTTGACTTTATTAATTTCCTAACTTAGATGCATTCTGTCTTAGAATGCAGCCTGATTAAATTACATGCTTAGGCCTTGACTTCTCCTGTCTCATCTCATATATCATCTCCCTGATTTTCGTTCTTCAAATAAACTCTCTCATTTGTTCTTTCTTTTCTATATTCCAGGAACTCTATTTTTATATATTATTGTCCACTAGGTTTTGATAAAAATATCTATCTTCTGAAAGAATTCTTCCTTAAGAACTTCAAAGCACTCCTTGATCTTCTCCCTAAGTTTTTCTCTATCTAGTGATATAGGGATAGAGAAAAACTTCAAAATTCCTTTAACTTTTCCCGCTTATTGTCATCTTTTTGATACCATGACAGCTTCATGAAGGTTGATGTCAACTTCATTTTCACCACTGTTATTGGTAACAGAAACATCTCAGTTTATACCCAAAGTTCAATGTCAATTTGTTGCATGACTATATTATGGTGAGAAAAAAAATAAAACATATCACATAAGGAAAAAAATTCATATTATTTCTTCCTGATCATGTGAATGTAATTTATGATTAAAAGGATTGCATCTCTCTTTTCTCTGAATGCCTATTGTTTCTCCAGCCCTGGGGATTTTTTTTTTTTTAATTCTAAGTAGTCTCTCTAAGCCCTGCTATCACAGTCATCTCCTCAATTTGTAAAGTGTTTATTTCTAGTATAAAAATATTTATATTCTTAGAATTTTTATCTTCAACCTTGTGCAAAAAAGGTGATATTAATTACATAAAGCATATATAAAATATGTCAATGAGGTTACTACCAATCTTTTGTAAAGTTTGTGATAGTAAAAGCAGTAAAAAACTGACTTCTGTGTATGTGTGACATAGGTAGGAAAATAAACTGTGTTGATACTTACTGTTTTTAGGGTCAAAATGATATTTTTAGGTGACCACATGGTCTTTATTACTTACCTTAGAGGTCACAAGGTTAGCCTAAGAAGTATATAGAGTTTGCCAACAGCTATTGTTCCCAGTCCAACCTCATTCCCATAAAACTTCAACTCTCTGAATGGTTATTTTAAATGAATTTCTATCAACATAGAAATTTCTGATACACAGATATTTAGAAGGAAGCTGTTCCAGATGTTGTGTGTGTGTGTGTATACACACATTTCATGTATACCCCCCCACATATCTGTACACATACTCTGTGCATGTGTGTGTGTGTGTGTGTGTGTGTGAGAGAGAGAGAGAGAGAGAGAGAGAGAGAGGGAGGAAGGGAGAGAGAATGTGTGTGTGTATACTTTGGGTGGTATAATTCTTTTTACAAATATATATATATATATATATATATATATATATATATATATACATATGTATATATAAATATATATATATATATATATGACATTAGATACACACACACACACACACACACACACACAGAGACAGAGAGAGAGAGAGAGAGAGAGAGAGAGAGAGAGAGAGAGAAACATAAACATTTAAATTCGATGTGGTTAAGAGACCTGTTCCTCTTCTATAACATTATTCAGAGTGATAGTCTTAAACCAGTTTTATTAATCGTTTCCTTTAATCTCTAGTGTTTTTCATTTGATTTAAAATAAAATCTAAGCCCCCAAACCTAAGATGCTTCATGGTCTGAACTGAACTAAAAGGAGCAAGACACACAAATTGTTGCTTTCCTTGGGCTCCTAAATTATTTTTAAGAGCTATTGTTAAGAATCTTTAAAAAACTTTAAAATGTAAAACAAACTAAGACTGAATTTGAAAACTATTTCCAACTTTGGCCAGGGATATCTTCAAAATAATGGCTTAATAGAATGAACACTGGGGTGTATGAAGCAATATGTGCCAGTTTTAGTCCCAGGGAAGTCACTAATTTATTATTAGTGTGATATTAGTCAAGTTTCTTTATTTTCTGGGCCCAAATTTTTTAATCTGAAAATGAAGGTTTATTTATGGAGTATTTTCTATCTTTCCTTTCTGTATGATTCAATAGCTAAAATGTCATGATTGTGGAGAACAATCTTTAGAACTAAGGTATTCACAGTAGAGTGTCTATGAGTTATGACACTTTGGCAGCTGGAAAGAATTTAATAAAAACATCACATATAAGAACTGTTCCTATGCTACAAACAATATTAAGAGAAAAGTAACAATGTAAATATAAACGCAACTATAGCTTTTTTTTCTGTAAGTACAATGAGTGGACTTACACAAAACCAAACATTTTTATCTTCCATTGTATTTCTGATATTATTGATATATAAAATTAAATATTTATCATCTTTATACATATGGGATGAAAATTTTCTCAAGTTTGGATAACAGAAAATATGAGTTAGTATGCCAATGATCCTTATATCTTTCATATAATTCAAAGATGTAAATTCAAAGATGAAATTCAAAGATGTAAAAAAAATACCTGGAAATAATTTAGATAACAGGAAACAAAGTACACAATTATACTTTGAATTTGGGGTTGAAAGGATGAAATGGGTTCTAAGATGATGTAAACTGATTCTCTACTAATTCTTCCTACATTCCTCTTCTAAAAATAAATGATTCTGATTTAGGAAGTTGAGTTTTGGAGTGCAATATCATTTTCACATCACCTATTGAAAATTACTACTAAGATGCCCCCTACTAGAGCATAATAATCAGTAGAACATTTTTATCAGTATTATTGAGTTACAGAAGAAAAGAAAAAAATATATATATAGGCATTTGTGTATATACATACATATAGATAGAGGAGTTGAAAGTCACTTTCTGATGCTGAGATATTATTCTCATGCTAAACCAAAGTTTCTCTACCTGATAAAGCAGCTAAACACATTAGATAGCAAATTGAAGAAAATATTTGCATGTGTTAAAAAATATTTTACTTATGAAGTATAAAAATATATAGTAAGCTACAGTAGGAAATGGATCATAATGGGAAAGAGAAATGCAGTCAAACCTTGTAAGCAAGGTTATTGGCTCTTATTAAGATTATAAGACAAAAAAATAAACACTGGCATGCAGCAGAAGACTATACCCCTCTATATGTTAATTATGAATCAGCTACTTAAACAGTTATGTGATTTTTCCTCTCCTCCCCCCACCAAAAAAATTGTTTGCAGTGTGGCTTTGAACACACTGCTTTAGATACTTGTCTATTAACTTTTTCTCTCTGTTAATATCTTCCAAGGTCAGCATTACTTTACTTCCTTTTGATCAATGGCCATAATTGTGAATCTATGCACATAGACAGCACTCAATAAATAGTTGATGATGGTGATTTTCATCATTTTTCTTATAACCTAGATTTATTTTCTTTCACTTTCTATGGGAAGATAAAAATGAGTTCAATATCTCAAGCTACTTAGAGCTCACATTAAATCCCAATTATTCTTTCTTCTTTCAGTATTTTTAACAACATGCCTCATTTGTAAAATAGATTTCTTTTTTATGCTATTTTACTAACTTTGGTTAGGTTTTCAATTTTTCTGTCTCCTTTATTATTTGGATTTAAAATAAATTAATCTTTTCTGTATTTTTGTTTTACCACCATCATTAAATTTTATTTACATAGTAAGAGTGTAGTGATCAGATTAATGTTTTAATGACTCTATGTGGAGATGAAAACCATGGAGAAGGCTAATGGTGGTAGTGGTAGTGGTGGTGGTGGTGGTGGTGGTGGTGGTGGTGTGTGTGTGTGTGTGTGCGTATGTGTTTGTGTATGTTCCATATTCTGCAGTATAAATAGTTTCCTTTTCCATATAAATTGACAAATTAAATTATAATCAAATGCAAGGTCGTGGCCTTCAGAAAATCAAAGAAAGAAAAGTGGTTAATCTCATACAGGTTACAAAGTCTTGTCAGATAGTAATTCTAGCTTATGTTTCTCAGCAACAGCGAAAAGGAAGAAAGTACAAGGTCCTTTATTAATCGTTATAAAATAAATCTGCAAGTTAAGAACTACTGAGTAGAAACAAGAATAATTTCATGTGAAAGGATGCAGAATATAAATATTTTACAAAAATCAGTTATGAGTGTTATGTTATGCTGATTGTATAAAGCTATGCTTTAGGAAGACTCTGTAGAAGGAAACATATTTCCAGTCATTCAAAATTTTTAGAAAATTCTGCCACTGTTGAATGGACTGCCGTCTCTTAAATTCTCATATGTAACTTCTTTTCTGAGTGCCTCAAAAGCTGTATAATTTACTGCCTTTAATGCATTCATAAAGATAAGTAGTACACTTGGGATGAACTGTGACCTTTTGGTAAAAGGATGACATCTCTTTGTAATATGTTCTTATACCCATCTGACTTAAAACACATCATTATAAAAGGGATTTGGCAGTTGTTGAAATGTTGTTAACATATTCATAAAAAATAATGTGTGAATTATTATTCCACTTACCCCCCAGAAAGGTCATTCAATTCGCATTTGGTGTTGGGATGTTATTTAATATTGCATAACTTTAATTGACAAGCTCCAGATACATGTGCATGTGTTGCATGTCTTTTATGATACTGTTTATTTTTTCCTATTGAGTTTCATAGAAAGTTTAGCTTATTCATTTATTTGTATGAATATTTCCCTTGGGCTGATGTATTTTTCAAGGGTTTTTAATATTATCATTGTATTTGATGCTCTATCTTATTTTTATTCAGTAGAAGTTCCTTCAAGATACTTCCTATGTGTTAACATGCTTTCATGATCCTTTAAATTAAGATTTTATTGATAATTGTAGATCTAATTACATTTGTAAGAAATAATATATAGAAAAAGGTTTCATTTACTCTTTAATCATTTTTCCTTACTATCTTCCTACAAAACTGTAATTCATTGTCAAAATGAAGATATTAACATTGATAAATGTGCCATTTTTTGTCAGATCTCTCCAGTTTTATTTATACTTACTTGTGTTTGTACTTAGGTATGATAGTATCACATTATACATTATTGCATGCAATGCCACAGTAAAGTCATTGAAAAATTCCATCACCAGAAAAGTCCTGGGAAAACCCCAGGAATTTATAAATATTTTTACCTCTTTACATGTTATTGTGGCCACCACTAATCTATTATCCATTTCTAATCTTTTGCTATCAAAACTGTTATATAAACAGAATCCTATAGTATATAAAAGTGTAGTATTATTTCTTTTTTTTCTCAGAGCAATTTACTGGGAATCCATTTGAATTATTGCATCTATCAGTAGTTTATTCCTTTTTATTGCTCAGTAGTGGTATATAGCATGCCTGTATTACAAATTGTTAAACAACTCACCTGCTGGAAAACATCTGTACTCCTTCTAACTGCTCTGAACATTTGTATACAGGTTTTTATGTGAACATAATGTCCCTCTGGGATAAATACCCAAGACTGTGAATACATGAATGGTAATTGCATGTCTACTTTTCAAAGAAGGCCCCAAACTCTTTTCCAGAATGGCTGTGCCATTTTACCTTCCATCTGGCAATATATGAACATTTCATTTTCTCTGTATTTGACAAAACCATGGTTTGGTGCCATTGTTATTTATTACTTTAGCCATTTTTATAGCTGTGTACAATGTCTCAATTTGGTTTTAATTTTTATTTCTCTCATAGTTTATGAGGTTTAACATATTTTCATGAGTTTATTTGCCCTCTGTATACCACTTTGTTGAAAATATGTGTTTTCTCATTCTGGATCTCAAACATTTTATCATATTATTTTTTTAAAACTTTTTTTAAACATCTTTTCTTAATTCTGTTTTATATAATATCTGTACCATTTTACATTTCCACTAGCAACATATGAGTGATTGACCAGTTTCGTGTAGTGCCATAAGTGAGAAGTTTAGGACAATTTTCTTTTCTTATTTTTCTTTTCTTTAAGAAAGCTCAGTGACATTATTATCAATTGTTAAAAGGCTATTCTTCCTCCACTTAATTACTTATGTAAATTTGAAAAAGAAAACAAGTGAGGATATTTCTGTGGATGCATTTCTAAGCCTCTATTTTGTTGGATTTATATGTATGTCTACCTCTCCACCACCCCCATATTATGCTCCTTTAATTACTGTAGTTACATAGTAACTACTTTATTCTTCCTTATACACATTGTTTAAGCTTCCTAGAGCCTGTGCTAGTCCATATAAATTGTAGAATGCATGAGAATTTGTTTATAAAAAATCTTGCAAAGATTTTGATAAGAAATGCATTCAGTGTGTAGGTCAGTTTGGGAAGAATTTAAATTTTTATGATGCTGATTCTTCCAAACCACAAAAACATCTCTCTCTATTTTTAGGTATTTTATTCTTTCCATAGTAATTTTTAAATCTCAGCATACAGATCCTGCAAATGCTTTGACAAATTAATATCTAAAAACTTCATTTCCTTAGAGAAATTGCAAATGATATTGCTTTTTCAGTTTCATGTTCATTGTATATGTATAGGAATATGAGTTATTTTGCTTATTGATTTTTATTCCTCAAACTTTCTGAACTCATTAATAGTTCAAGAAATGTTTTTTAGATTCCAGGAAATTTCTTAGATAGGCAATCATACCATACTGCAATGAGGGCTATTTAATTTCTTCCTTTCTAACCTCAGGTCCTGTGTTTATTTTATCTCGCCTATTGCAATAACTAGAGCTTTCAGTATTTGACTAAGAATGATGAAAGAAGTCATCCTTTACCTTTTTTTCAATCTAAGAGGGAAAGCATTCTATATCTCACCATTCAATGAAGCATTAACTATATGCTTTTCATATATTATCTTTATCAAAGTTGAATTAGTCCCCCTTTCCAAGTTTGCTAAAAGGTTTTATTATTAGTTAATTATGAATTAATGTTGGGGTTTTCTAAATACATTTTTCTGCATAATTTCACATGATTATACCATTTTATTTACCCTATTGGTATGATGGATGGAATTAGACTCATTTTCTACTGTAATAGGCTTGCATACTTGGAAAAACATCTCAATATTTTTGCATAAATGTTTTTATATGTTATTAGAGTAATATTTGTTTTAAGAATATTTTATTGAGAATTATAGCTCACTTGAGATGTTAGTGTATAGTTTCCTTATTTTATTTATAATTATCATTTTTTCCCAGGGTAATTTTGAACTCCTTTCTTTTCTGAAGGGTTAGAAAAACATGGGTATTAATTATTCCTTACCATTAAGTAGTATTGTTTAATGAAAATATTTGAAACTGCATAATCCTATAAAAGGCACCTTAAATTTATAATTTCGAGTTCCTAATGATTATAGGACTTGTGATATTGTCTATTTCATCTCGGTTGAATTTTGATAGTTTCTAGTTTTCAATATTTAGTCTACTTTTTATAGTTTTCTTATAGCTATTGAATTAAGTTGTTTAATGTTTATTGTCTTTTTTAAAGCTTCATTATCTGTAACAACATAAATATTTTTAGTTGGTGACTACATATTCTTTATTTTTATTTATGTTGGTATTGATAAAATTTATTACTTCTGATTTTTTAACAATTCACCTTTTCTTCAACTGATATTCTACTGCTTTGATTTCTTAATCTTATTGATTTCAGCACTAATATTATTTTCTTCCCTCAGCTTACCTTCAGCTTATTTCTCAACTTTTAGTTTCTCAAAGAAAGAATACATTTATTTATTTAGATTATTTTCCTCTTTTCTACTTTAAATATTTAATGATATGAATCTCCTCTTAGCACCTGGTTTTATTTTATATATTTTCACATTTTATTTTGTTCTTCTTTCAGTTCTCCATGTATTTAATTTTTAAAGACTTTCTCTTTTTGATTACTCAGTGCAGACTTTTGAACTTTTTGTCTTTAGAGATTTTTCTGTTATTGTTTTGTTATTGGTTTGTAGTCTGATTGCATTATGGTTAGAGAATGCACATTGTAAGATTTCAACCCTGTAATTACAAGTTGTTTTTTTTTTTTACAGATCATAATATGGTCTATCTTGATTAATATTCTCTGAGTGTTATTGCTTCCTGGAGCATTCTATATATTCCACTTGGATACTATTGGCCTATTACATAAACTTTTTTAATACCCTTGCTGCTTTTTCATTTAGTAGTGCTATAAATTGCTGAAAAATAGGTTTTGAAGTTTCCATGTATAATACATGGTTATCAATTGTTTTCTTTCTTCTGTAACAATTTTTACTGAATATATTTTGAGGTTTTTTAACATATTTATTCATTTAAGATTGCTGTATTGTATATTCCTGGTTGATTGATCCTTTTATTATTATATAGGGTTTATAGGGGTTTTTATATACCAAAATATTATTTGCCCTGAAGTTTACCTTATAGGTTGTTCAAACAGCCACTCCACCAAAAGACCCACATTACAGCAAATGCTTAAGGGACATCAACTTAGAAGCAAAAGAATATGCAGGAAATTACAAAATTTAGCACTACAGCAGATACTAAAAAGAGAAAAAGTAAACAGTCAAAATCTCATATATAAAAACACAAAAACACAAAGGTGAACAAAAGAATGGGACAAAGGACACACAAACCAACAGAAAAAAAATATTGATCAGAGAATGTCTTTTCTTGTCAATATAAACTATGATTATAAGCATATTAAATTCTCCATCCAAATGACGTAGACTCCCTGAATGGATTAATAAGACAAAACTCAAATATATTCCACATAAAAGAAACACTCCTACCAATAATGACACTTATATATTTAAGATAAGTGATAAAAAAGAGGTATTATGCAAAGAGGAACTAAAATTTGCAGAAGTACCTATACTCCTATATCAAGAAGTAGATTTTAAATTTAAAAAATTGTAAAAATAGATAAGATTAATTTATAAAAAGAAAGGACTCAATTTAACAAGATGAAGTAACAACTGTAAACAAATATACACCCAATTCTGGAATACCCAAATATATAAAAAGTTGAAGTCACACCATGTATTATCACAGTGGAATAATACTAGAAATCATAAGAAATATTTTGGAAGTTGTACAAATATGAGGAATTGAAGCAATGTCTTCTAAGAACAGTGTTTCAATGAAGAAATCAAACATAAATTTAAAAATTCCTTGAAACAAATAAAGTTGAAAATGCAATATAAAAAACCTGTAGAATACAGCAAAAATTATGCCAAGAAAAAAGTTTATAGTAACGAGAATCCTACATGAGAAACAGAAAAATTCGAAGAGGACCCAAGATGGTGAGCTAGAGGGAGGCTGCATTCTTTATTGCTCTGTGACCTAAGATTCAAACAGTGGGAATACTGTTTTTCTGTAAGCTATTAAAGGATCCTCAACATCAGTGCCTGCTCAGGACCCTGGGCCACCATTCCTGTGTGGACCCCCATCTACCGAGTTGCCTCCATCTTGAGACAATATAACTGCAGCCATAGTCAGCTGCATCTTGGGGCACCAGACAGGGTCTGTAGACAGCCACCAACCACAACACTGTATGCCACAGAGCTGCATCTCTGAACATGCTGCCCAATGGCACCACCCAGCCCAACCCAACCTGACACTGCATCTCTTAAAGTAGCCACATCCATCTTGGGACACCTTTGTCACCATTTTTAGTTGGGGGCAACTCCTAGATTGGAACACCAGCTGGGACCTAGAAGCAACATCAAGGTATCTATAGTCCCCAACTCCTCTCTCTTCCCTGCAGCCACTAACTGGGCACAGTTCTTGAGGCTATGCGGTTAGTTGTAAAGCCTGGCTCTGAACTGCCCAATACAAAACAGCTCTTCAGGACAGGTACGCAGGTGCCAAACAAAGCTCATAAGGCCTCTGGAGAGAGAGGTTCCTGACTGGGAAATAGAAAGGGAAGCGGTGAGTGAGAGTTTAGGGACTAAATTAGAGACCAGGAATTGTGAGGTCTATAGATGATATGAGGAGATAAGACCAGGCACCCACATAATATGCGGTGTCCTCAAAGGAGATACTTGAGGTGCAGTCTATCAGTGGAGACCAGGGACCAGCAAGTGCTATACCCCTTCGAGGAGTTTTGCTCCCATGACCAACCCTCCCACCCTAATAACCTTTACCACCCTGAGGGTAGAGATATCAGCAAACAGACAACCCCACCTATTGAATGAGAAGGAAAGCAGGAAAGATACTGAACTCCAACAAAAGCAATGCTTATATTTTCCTTTGAGATTTATTTTTCTTTTCTTTTCTCTCTTTCTTTCCTTTGAGATTTTTTTTCTTTTCTTTTTTTCTTTCTCTTTTCTCTCTCTTCTCCCACTGTCACATCCCCAACATTTGTAAAAACAAGTACTTTTCATGAATTAGGCTGGGATGTCTAAATACTATATTAGAATTGTGTTATATATATATTGTGTTATATATCTCTTATTTTTACATTTTTAAATTTTTTCTTAATTTTTATGTTTGCTTTTTGCACTCTATTGTCTTCCCACTTACTCATCTCCCCTAAATCACTCTTTTTCTTTTCTCCTGATACTAGACAACATCTTTAGATTCATCTTTCATGCTTCCTAAGGTCTAATAACTGCATGTCCTCACCTCCTACCTTCTTAACATCTCATCCTATACTCCATCCCCAGTTTTCTCTTTCTCCACTATCAGAAACCATATATTGTAGATAATAATTGAGGTCACCATTTCTGTATATTTTGACAAAATCATAAATGTCATAATAGGAGCTATTTGGTTTAAGGCTATATACTCTTTGTATTAGGATCTGTTAATTTTGATCTCCCGCTTAAAGGAGAAGTATGGGAAACCTAAAGGGACACTATAAGCCTGCAGGGAAAAACTGTAACAGTTCAGATCTGCAGTGCTAGAAGGGAAGACACATGAATAACATGAAAAAGACAAGAAAGTGCCCCAAACAAACCAAGATACTACATTATTAGAATCCATGGCCAGCAGAAGAAAAGTCAGAGAAGGAGTTTAGGAAATACATGATTAAAATGTTCTGTGAATAAAAGTATGATATAAGAGAACAAATACAGGTGGCAAAAGATCATTTCGATAAAAAAATACATAAGCAAATAAAGGAAGCAAAAGATTACTTCAATAAGGAAATAGAGATCATTGAAAAAACAGAAATCCTTAAAATTAGAGAAAGAATAAACCAAATTAAATGCTCAATAGAAAGTTTCACCAACAGATTAGATCACTTGGAAGAAAGAACTTCAGACAATGAAAACTGTTAGAGTCTGTAAACAAGTCTGGATGGCCCCTGGCAAAATGCCAGAGGGAGTGGTTTGTGAAGTAATACCAGCGAGCCATTAAGTGTGGAGATTCCTTATTGGTTGACTACTGTATCTATTTTATGTTAATTAGATAAGCTGTGTGGAATGTATAAATACTGTTCCTGTCCTACAATAAACGGCTCCCACTCCTGCTGTATGAATCTACACAAGTTTCTCCGTCACCCCCCAGTTATGGTTATTTTACCCAGCCAGCCAGGCAGTGACAGAAAATAAAATATATAATCTTGAAAATAAAGTTGACCACACAGTGAAGATGATAAAATATAAATAAACAGAACACTCAAGAATTATGGAATAACATTAAAAAATAAAATTTAAGAGTTATTGGGATAGAGGAAGGTATAGAAATAAAACCAAAGAAATGAACAACCTGTACAATGAAATAATATCAGAAATTTTTCCAAACATGAAGAATGAATTGAGAAATCAAATACAAGAGGATTACAGGACACCAAATGTACAAAATCACAAGACATCTATACCAACATACATTACAATGAAAATGCCTAGCATACAGAATTAGGAGAGAATTTTAAAAGCCAGAAGAGAAAGGAATCAGATTATAGATAGAGGAAAATAAATTAGGATCACTGCAGATTACTCAAACCAAACCCTAAAAGCTAGAAGAGCCTGAAATAATATATATTGAAACAAATAAATGAATAAACTCTATAATTAAAATTTTGAGGCAATGATAAAATAAATAGATAGAAGACTCCTAAAATATGTATGGAACCAAAAAAAGACTCCAGATTACCAAAGTAGTCCTAAGCAAAGAGAATAAAGCTGGTGGCATTACAAAAACTGACTTCAAAATCAATTAATAGTAACCAAAGGAGCATAGTAGTGACCTTTGAGCAGACATAGACACAAAGAAACAGAATAGAGAAACCAGAAATAAATCAGCATATTTATAGCCAACACATTTTTGACAAATGTAGAAAGAATATTATTAAAGAAAAAATTTTCTTGAAGAAATATTAGTTAGAAAACTGGGTTATCCTATGCAAAAGAAACTTGACCCTTTTCTTTCACCATAGGAAAAACAAGCTGGAAATGAACCAAACACCTAAATGTAAAACTATAATCTGTGTAATTAATATAATGAAATATAGAAGAAACACTACAGGACACAAAACTGGGCAAAAACCTTTTTGATATACCTCATATCAAAAAACACAGGCATAAACCCCCCCAATATTTGCAATCAAACTAAAAAGTATGGTACAGCAAAAGAAAGAATCAACAGAGCGAAGAGACAAACTATACAATGGGAGAAAATATTAGCAAGATATTCATCCAACAAAGGATTAACTTCCCAGGACATATAAGGAACTTAAACAACCCATAGTTGAAACTCATAGAACTCAATTTTTAAAAGCGGACAAAGGACCTGAATAGGACTTTTTTTTCAATGGAAAAACAAATGACCATCATTAAATGGTGCAAGATAGAAGTTTGGTTTATTTCTTCTGTGGATATTCCGTTTCTCCAGAAGAATTTTTTTGATGATAATTTCCTTTCTCCAATGTATGGTTCTTGCTGTTTTTGTTGAAAATCAGTTGGCTGTAAATATGTGTATTTATTTCTGAGTTATCTATGCTGTTGCATTGGGAAGTGTATGAAAAAAAATACTATCAGTAATCATCATTTGATGTAAACCATTTATTATCATCATTTGATGATAATAAATTATCATCTGTCCTCAGTTAAATTGCTTATTCAAAATAAAATTAACAAATCCTAGTGAGGATATAAGGAAATGAGACCTCCTATACACTGTTGGTAGGAATGTAAATTAGTATAATCATTATAGAAAACAATATGGTGGTTCCTCAAAAAAAAAAAAAAACTAGTAAAATAACTACATGAGCCACTACTGCATATATATCCAAGGTAATTGAAATCAATATGCCAAAGAGATATTTGCATTCTCATGTTTATTGCAAATTTTTTACAATAGCCCAGATACGGAAGCAATCTGTATGTCTATCCGTGAATAAGTGGAATGTGGTTTATATACAGTAGTCAGCTTTATGCCATTGTAACCAAATACCTGTGATAGTCAACTTACAAAAAGAAAACAATTAATTTGGCTTACCATTCTATGATCAGGTATACTCATTGCTTTTAGACCTTTGATGGGAGAGCAGAGCAAATGGGTGTAGACTGTGACAGAGTAAGAACTGCTAACCTCATGGTCAGGAATCAAAAGAAAGAAAGAGAAAGTCAGGATCCTACTATTCCCTTCAAAGACACTCTCAATGATCTAAGAACATCACATTAAGCCCCACTTCCTTAGATTTCTACCACCCCTCAGCAAAAGTGCCAAGCTAGGGACCAAGCCTCTAACACAAGATTCAAACCATAGCGTTATACAATGAAATATTATTCATCTGTAAAAAGAATTAAAATTCTGTTTACTTTCAGCAGGGGATGGAACTGTAGAAAACTATGTTAAGTAAAATAAATGAGGCACCAATAAATAAACACTGCATGTTCTGATTTATAAGCGGAGACTAAAAAGAATTAGAATAGAGTAGTGATTACCAGAGTCTGGGGAGAGTCTGTGGGGAAGGGTGGGAAGAGAAAGGATTATTAATGAGTACAGGATAAAACTGGATAAGAGAGAAAAATTCTTGTAGTTCTTTAGGATAGTAGTGTAACTATTGTGGATAAACAATCAATTGAATATTTCAAAATAACAGTAGAGAAGATTTTAAATGTGCCCAACACTCACTTAAAAAGATGTGCATCTGATACAAAAGATTTGCCAATTACCCTGATCTAATCATTATATAACAATTCACACATGTATGAAATGTCATACTGTATCCCAGAAATACATGACAAATATGTCAATAAACATTTAAAAGATTTTTTCAAAAAGTTTGCTTTCATCCTTCAATATCAAATGGAGGTTTTTTGCCTTTTATTTTCAGTCTACTTATTGTGTGTTGATTTTAAATTGGAAGTTAATTTCTTTTAGAAGGCATATATTAAGACATTTTTTCTACTCTACCAGTCTCTATTTTTTTACTGGTATATTTATATTATTTCCATTGAGAAAGAATATCAGGATATTAAAGATTACCATGTCAGTTCATTTGTATTTTTTTCATTTCTTCTGGTTGTTATTCTGTTCTTATTGCCTGACTACCTGTGGAATATAGAACATTTTTTTAGGATTCCATTTTTTAAAAGTGCTTACTAATGTATGATTTTATATATTTTTGATAGGATTGCTAAGAAAAACATATTGATAAACATATGCATATACATACACATATATGTGATAGTACAACCTCTATATTCAACATTTGAGCACTTTGAGTAAATTTTGAATTTGTTCCATTGATGTCCCATTGACATATATCTTTTTCTTGATATCAGGTGGTATAACATGTTGTGATTAAATTATCAAATATAATTTCTAAATCTCATTGAGAGAGAACCGATTCTGTGAGTTCAAATTTTCACTTCCATTGTTTTTTCTTCTTTCTATTACTCCAGGATTTTTTTTCTTATTCCCTTTGTGTCTTAATAACTTCTTTTAGTCAACATTCAAGGATCTGACTGCTAGAGACATACCTGTTTTTCTTTATCTGGGAATATATTCCTTTTCACTTCATTCCTCAAAAACAATTTTACTATATGTACAATAATGATTATTCAAAATTAGCAAAACACACATGATGTCCATCAATAGAAAAATAAACTGTGGTACATCCATACAATGAAATAATTATTCAGCAATAAAAACATAATGATAAATTGTGCCATAAAAATACATGAATGAATGTTTAATACATATTTCTTTTTTTAGAGAGAGAGACAGAGAGAGAGAATTTTTTAATATTTATTTTTTAGTTTTCGGTGGACACAACATCTTATTTTATTTTTATGTGGTGCTGAGGATCGAACCCAGCACCCTGTGCATGCCAGGAGAGCACAATACCACTTGAGCCACATCCCCAGCCAACATTTAATACATATTTCTAATTGAAAGAAAACATTCTCAAGGCATTAGAATATATAATTCTATGATATGACATTCTACAAACCACAAACTTCAGGAATAGTAAGCCCATCAGCTGTCAGTTTTGAGAATGAGAGATTAAAGACATAAAGCATAAGGAACTATTCAGGAAAGAGATACTACTAAGTATGATTCTATACTAGTAGGCAAAGGACATTCTGCATTTGCTAAAGCCCATATAACTTTATAAAATATAAATAGTGATTCTTAATGTGTGCACATTGAGAAACATAAAGTGGGAAGATCATAGCAGTTAATACAGACTGTGACAACATATCCTAACTGCATTACCAATATATGAAAGAAAATCATTAAAGGCAGTGAGGGTGAGGGTTAAGTGAGTATATTTCTAGATAGCCCTGGGAATCAGTGGAGTCTGTAAAAAGAAAGGCAAAAGAAACTATACAAAAGCACTGTACTCTAGTTTAAAAAGTAGTGTGCCATGGACATTTGCATAGGTTAACAGCTTCAAAAACACTATGCCTCTCTACCAGAAATGAAGAATTAAGTAAATGGGTGGTGGGTGTTGAAGCCACGTTTTAAAATGTGAGAGTCAGAGTATACTAATGAGGAAAACATCATACAAATCTGACTGACCTTCTTCAAACACCTGACCAGTACTTCCCCAAGATTATAGCATCATCAAAACAAAGAAAATCTGAGGAACTGTCATAGCCAAGAAGAGCAGAGGAAAACAGAAATTAAACTAAATGCAGTGTCCTGGTGGGATCCTGCAGCAGAAAAAGAAACAGTGAAAACTAAACAAAGGTGAATTAAGAATGGACTTTAGAATCAATATTTGTTTGTTAATTCTAGCAAATGTACCATATGAGTTCCAGATTTCAATATTGGGGAAGCTAGGTGGGAAATTCTTTTATTTTCTTTACAGTTTTTCCATATAATTAGAACTATTCTCAAACAAAAAGTTTATTATTTAAATGATTGGCCAAGAAAGTCTCAAAATTAGTAAGAATCTAAGGGAGGAGAACCAAAGTTCTCTACTGAATTTGTCAATCCAGTCTTCAACTGCCAAGACAAAATGATTCTAGCATTAGAATCATGTAAAATGTGTAGAGTATCCTGCAGTTTAATTAAATGTGGGTTCATATTTAATCTAGTTAGATCCTCTGATGAATATGAAAGATATGAAATGAAGACAAAAAAGGGAATGCAGACATAGATAGAACACTTGGTATAGTCTGCCTGCTCAAGAAAGCACAGGAATACCTGATCAGTGAAGCTTCTAACTGAGACCCAGCAGGTGGAAGTAATATACCAGCAATTTCAATAACTGTTTCTTGCCAATTCCTTATGAAGGTATTGCTGCTTGGAGAAAACCAGGGACTATGAAAAGTTCTACAAGCTAATTAGTAACCTGCTGCTTTGATGGCACTCCTTGTCTCTCTCTCTCTCTCTCTCTCTCTCTCTCTCTCTCTCTCTCTCTCTCTCTATATATATATATATATATATATATATATATATTAGGTGTAGATGTACACAACACAATGCCTTTATTTTTATGTGATGCTGAGGATCGAACCCAGGTTTCACCAGTGCTAGGTGAGTGCTCTACTGCTGAGTCACAGTCCCAGCCCACTCCTTTTCTTTTTTAGTCACCTAGAATTTCAGACTTGTCCAGGTTGCAAAGTTGCCATAAGGTCAACTGAAATATTGTCAGAGTTTTTCATGCTTTAAGGTTTTGAGAGGTTTTCCAAATTAAGGATCATACCAAATTGTAAACATTAATCTGACATGAAAGTGCCCATGTACCTATAGATTTACCAGTACTATATATAGGTTTTTTTTAAAACCGTTTTGAGTTATTCGAGTTAAAATATTGGACACATTTAATTTGCATATATTCAATCATTACTGAGATTGATTACATATTTTATTTATATTACATAATCATTCTTTTATAAATTCCTACTCATGTCCATTAGCATTTTTCTATGTTCACAGTTTTCTTATTAAACTGCAGTAGCTCTTTATATATAAAATCTTTATTATTCATTAGATGCTTGTCTTTCATCTATTCCAAAGTTTTTAATTCTGTTTATTTCTACTATCTACCTTGTCACCTATGATTTTAACATTTGGATTTAAAGTGTTTTATTGAAGCAAAAAATAACCAAAGCCATGAACAAAATCAGGTATACTCTTAAGAGCATCTGAGACTAAACAATATGCAGATTAAAGCCTTGTCTTTTTATATGACTAACTTAAGTGTAAATAGTTCTATCAAAGCCATCAGGTATGTTTAATCCCAATGATTCAAAAGATAATCCAACTTCTTGCTGAATGCATTATGCAATCACTAATATTGCAATATTAAAAATTGCAAAAATGACAGTTTTACATAAAATCATCTTGTCTGAGACCAGTATCATTCCTAGAGTCCATTCAGACTAATGAACACATTTTCGTAGCAAGTAAAGGAGTTTTGAGGAAAATGCAGAACACAAAAGCTAAGAAGTATCTCAGTGGATTTCATTGAAACTTCTTAAATACTAAATTAAATGCATGGTGAATGATAATTTCTATTACTACTCTTCACTATCCTTTGACAAGAGCTTTGACACTGGTCTTTGGCAAGAACTATAATAGCTAAATATAAGTAAATTATAGCCCAATACATGACCATAAGTCTTGGGTCAAACATTATCCAGGAAAACATGGATGAAGCTGTACCACTCAACTGTGAAAGTATTTTCAATTGTCAATAGATGTTTAAGTTTCATCTAATATTATAGTTATAGCATCTAATATTATTTTTGCCAAGTATTCCTTAACCACAAAGTGAAAAAAAAAAAAACTCTTCTCAGACAACTGCAACTGCTAAGTATTATCCTGTTCAGATGCATCAACAGCATCAGAAATAAATCCCCTATTCCTCTCATTTACTTAATATGGTATTTGTTTTTGTTCAACATGCTAATTACAATAGCAAAGGTTATCATTTAATCTTAGTGGTTTTGATTTTTTGACATTCTGTTTATGCAGCAAAAATTGTGGAGTTCAAATTTCAATATTGGCATTTACTTCAGCAAGAGATTTAATTTTTCTGAGACTCCAATTTATTATGAGAAAAATATAAGCATATAAAGTTACTGTGAAGATTAAATGAAGAAAAATGTGGCAAGTGACTGTAATACAACTAATATGCTTGGTGCTCCAACACATTGGCATCTGGTCGAGTTCTTATTTTATAAATATGAATTAGTTTTTAGGTGGAACAGAGCCCATTATATTTTTTTTTCAAAACAAAACAGCTATTGACCCATTAGGAATCCATTCCCAGCTGCCAAACTAAGCTCGTATAACTCAAAATTTCTAAATAGGTCTCAAGGTTCTTCAGTATATGCAATAGTATAACTCCCATTTTTACCTCCTTGGTGTGCAAGTGATATAAGTAAATCAAAGTAAGAAAAAAATAGTATGGTAATAGTCTTTCTTAAGTTTTATCGCTATTTTAAAGCTTGATTAGCTATCAATTGTCTATTTTCCTTAAAAATAATGAAATTCATCAAAGCAGAATAGAAGGAGAAACCACCAGACAACATGTTCTCAAATATAGAACTCCCATGTCCACTTTAATCTGGGTTTTCTTCAAAAAAATAAATTAAAAAAAAAAAAAGCTTGAATAAGAAACAAAGGATAGCAAAACGGAAACAGAGAGAAATATTTGACCTATCTTGTTGGCAACTAAAAACACATCATTGGAAAACGAGTCAGAAATTCTCCATCTGCCACCAGCATGAACATGGGGCAGGAGTCTCACTCCCCACTTTTACTGTCTGCTGTTATTGGAGGCACCCAGGTGTGGAGAAGGATTACTGGATTCTCCATACTGCTCTGCCCCTTAATTACTGTCTACCCTCAGCTTGTCTTTTTGGGAGCTGATAGCTAGATGAAGCAGTTGCTATCCACAGTCCATTAGAGCTGAAAATGCCCTAATTGTTGTTTTTGTTCAGGCACAGGCTACAAAAGAAATGGATGGGTTATGACTGAGGATCGACTTATCAATTTCGTTTATGGGATTTTTAAGTTTTCATTTTTTTATTTAGGTAATTTACTGATTTAGAGGGATTGAATTAGGAATAATTTTGAGTAAAACCACATAACTATTTACTTGATGGGGATACAACTGAATGTAAATGCAGACACACCTCTGATGTTGAGGACAGAAAAATGAGAATAAAAATACTGGAAAAGAAAACTAGACCTTTGATAAGTTCTTCAGAATAGAGGTAGATGACATTGTGAGACTATAATAAACACTTTCCCTTCTTGTGGAATACAAGTAGATGCCCCTGAAGAAGAGATATTTCAGCTGGAATTTAAAGTACAAAAGTAAGTTAACTAGGTGAGGAAGGAAATACTAAGGAAAGTTTTTACAAGGTGGAAAAGGTCCTCATACAGACAGAATCTTAGCACTTTAACATGTATTGAAAGAAGCCCAGTGTGGCTAGAGCTGGAAGTGGATTAACATGTGAGGAGAGAGACAGATCAGACTGTCATTCAGAAGTCATTCAATCATCATTCGTTCAATGCATGTGTACTAAGCTCCACCCAGGTATTGGTTACTTTTGGGATGCTACAACAGGATCAGTGCATATAACTTAAAACTTCTTTGAGCAAGACAATATCAGGAAATGTTAAATACTTCACAGTAAGTTAAACAACCTGAAATTATGGCTAAAACAAATTATGGCTAAAGAAATTGAATAGTAAGAGAAAAGGTTCTCTTGGAGATATGATGTTTAAATGGATGATGGGGAATATTATTCATGGTGAGAACAAGGGTAAGATCCTTTCATGCAGAAGATCAGCTAGTAAGCAACCTCAGGAAAGTAGCACACTCAAGATACAAAGAACAGAAAAACAACAATGTGGATGAAATATATTGGACAATAGAGGAAGTGGCTAATGTGAGATTGCAGGGAGAGGCAGGAGCTAGATCACATAGGGACTTACAGATAGGGGTCAGAGACTTAATTTTAACTTTGAAGTGATGTTAAGCCCTTGAAGTGTGTGTGAGCTGGTGGCAGTAATGGAATGGGAACGGGAAATAGAGAAGTAAATCACTAAATTTTATTTTAAAAGCATTAGCTTGATCACTTGATATAAAATGGATTTTGCAGGTAAAAGTCAAAAGAAGAAAGATTAGTTATAAGAATATTAAATCAGTCAACGTGGGAAATGATCATTTAGAGTACAATTGAGATGAATGCAAGGAGACTGATTTGAGGTCAGTAGGTATTCAAGAGGACATGCTATATCAGGATGAAAGGAAGAAAAAATCAGGGATGATCCCAATATTTGTCTTGAACTAAGGCATTGATGGTAGTACATTTGCCTGAGGGTACAGAAGGTGAAATATAAATGTTTGAATATAGTAATGATCAAGGTTTCTTTTTTTTAACTATTAAAATTTGAAATGCTCCTTAGATATTGAAGTAAAATATCAAGTATACAATTGGAAAAAACAAATATGAAGCCCCACGGAGAGATCAGGCCTGAGGATATAAACTGGAAATCATAAATTGCACAGGATAAAAGTCCATAAACTGAGAAAAGACTCAGAACCATGCTCTTGGTCATGTCTGGCTGAAACTTATATTTCTCAGGACATTATACCCTCTTTAAACTTTTTACCTGATTCATTTGAGATCAGGTAGGTATTGTTTTACTTGACACCAGCTTCTCTGCACTCTTAGGAATGAAAGGGAAATGAAAACACTGCAGTTCCTACCCCATCAACGGTCAGTCTGAGTATCCCTCAGTCTTGAATATATCAGTGGGAAGAAAATCACATTAGGTTCTTTCTCCTATTAAATACTCTCCCATAGAATTCCCAAACAGAACCTGATTCTTCCACTCACATGAATATGCAAAAAACTGAGGACCTAATCTGCACCTTTCTCACACTTCTCCTCAATTCCAGAAATTCTTCTGTTTGCCAACAAATAGAAAATAGTCATATGCAACAGCATATGATATTTTCTAAAATTACTCCCTGAAAATTTCCATTGTTTTATTGTACAAGAAAAAGAAAACTGGTTTCAGGGAGGAAAATATTTTCCTTGAAGTCCTCCATGTGATAGTATCATTTTTCATAGTAGGTTGGGAATTGGGGTAGGAATGCTTTGCACCCTTTGCAGATTTTATAAAATTCTACAGTCTGTCTCCTTAAAATATCGCTCTTTGGCTCACATGTGCATTGGTTATATTGCCTTCTACCTTCATGTCTTTCTGTCCTCTTGGGGTTCCAGGTATTTAACCACGTATATTTTCAATACGTCTTTTCCTGTTTCACTGTCATTCTTTTACACTACTATAGTCCTAATTGATGATGATTTCAGTGTCCATGTGCATGATTTTGTTAACCCCCAGGTGCTCATTTTCTTTACTAACCTTCCAATTATCTTGCCCAGCTTGCCACCTTAGTCACAAATTCACACTATCTTGCCCTTAGACTTAATATTTCCGTTAAACATAACCCTGCATGATTTCATCATGAACATTTCTTTCTTAGGTCATAATTACTCTTTGTAATCTCAACTTATTTATTCTGTTACTAACTTCTCAATCTATTAATCCTACTCCCCCCATATCATCACTCCCATCTTTGATATCTTTGGCCTGCTTAAATTCCATGTTCCATTATTATAATCCTATGGCAAATTTTCTACTCCCTGATATGTTTCTAGCTTTGTTGTACTTAATTGGTAAATTTAAACCTGTTTAGTCCACATTTGTGCCTTTTCTAAACCCCAAATTGATGTGCGTAATCATAAGAGAATAAAAATATCAAACTATTTGACTGCTTCACTATAAATTCATAATCAGAGTCCTAAAGTGGTCCTAAATGTTTCCTGGTAATTCTATCATCCTTTCTCATATGAATTTACACTCCTGTCATCAAAATTCAGTTTCAGAGTTTCTAATATTTCTTTAAACATTCAATACCATCTGTTAAAATTTTATTCTTGATTATCTTGATTTCTAATCTGTAAAATAAAAGTGGAATTAATCAATGAGAACTTCAACAGATTTCCCAAGTTCATATTTCCTCTACTGGTACCCATATTAAAAGAGTTTGCCTTTCTGGAAAAAGTCAAATTTTTTTCTGTTGTGCTATGGTATACCTATACTCTAACTGTTCTATGACACCACTTCAGCAATTATTATCTTTCCTACATCATCAATTTTGCCTTTCTGCTGAATCATTTTGTCAAGTTTTAACATGTTATGTATGTAAGCAAATCTGTTGAGTCTATTGTTCTCATCAAATATCATTCCTCTTTTCGTGTTCTCCCTGGTAATAAAACTCCCTCTCAACAATTTGTTTTTCTGTCATTCTAAGAAAACCCACATGGATCCTGCTGTCATCCACAATAATGGATGCATTGCTTTTACACCTGTCACCAGTGATTTCTACATAAGTAAGCATGAGGTTAAATTTTCAATTTTAAGCTCATCTATTATAGTAGCAAAATTCTTTCAGCAGAATTTGACATAGCTGATTACTTGATCCTCTTTGATACTCTTCTTCTGCTTAGTTTCCAGCATACCACACTCTCTTGGTTTTCTTCAATCTTCATCACCACTTTGTCTCATCTCCACAGAGGTTCTCCATCTTCTCCTTCGCCTTTAATTTTTTAGTTTGCCCAGAGCTTAGTCCTAGCTCCTACTTTGTTTTCATCCGCATCAAGGTATTAACCACTTTTGTGGCTTAAACTCTGACAATGTGTTAATGGCTGGCTAATGTTTATCTCAACTTTGGTTTCCTCCCTTGAATGGATATCCAATCATTTATTTCACAGTTCTACTAGATACCTAACATATATTGACAACTCTAATACAAACTTTATATAATTCAGATTAAAACCTAATATCCATCATTGATTATGGTCCATTTTTATTCACATAAATTAGTAAATTGCCATAGTCCAGCTGGGCAAAATAACTGGGAGGTGACAAGCAACTTGAAGGTTGAAGCAGGAACTGCTTTATTGTGGAAATAGCTGAGGTATATCTATCTAACTGATTTACATAAAGCATGACTCAATCAGCATCATCCAATCCTAGCATTTCTCCCCAAAGATACAGCAATCAGCCAATAAGGAGTCCCCACCATCTTGATGGCTCAGCAGTGTTGCCTCACAAGCCACTCCTCCTGGCAAACTGCCAGGCGCCATCTTGACTTGGTCGAGGCCTCCAACAGTAAATATTTGGTTATGTCTTCAAAAGATGTTCAGAATCTGATAATTTTCTTTTCTTTTTTTTCCTTTCACTTTTCTTTTTTGTCTTAGTACTGTGGATTGCATCCAAGGGTGTTTTGTCAGTGAGCTACATTCCCAGCCCTTTTTATTTTGAGACAGGGTCTCACTAAGTTGCTTATGGCCTCACTGAGTCTGGCCTCAAACTTAGACTCCTCCTGGCTCAGCTTCAAGAGTCCAAAACAGACGGGTGGACCAATGGTACAGAATAGAGGACACAGAAACCAATCCACAAAATTACAACTATCTTATATTTGATAAAGGGGCTAAAAGCATGCAATGGAGGAAGGATAGCATCTTCAACAAATGGTGTTGGGAAAACTGGAAATCCATATGCAACAAAATGAAACTGAATCCCTTTTTCTCGCCATGCACAAAAGTTAACTCAAAGTGGATCAAGGAACTTGATATCAAATCAGAGACATGGCATCTGATAGAAGAAAAAGTTGGCTATGATCTACATACTGTGGGGTCGGGCTCCAAATTCCTCAGTAGGACACCCATAGCACAAGAGTTAATAACTAGAATCAACAAATGGGACTTACTCAAACTAAAAAGTTTTTTCTCAGCAAAAGAAACAATAAGAGAGGTAAATAGGGAGCCTACGTCCTGGGAACAAATCTTTACTCCTCACACTTCAGACAGAGCCCTAATATCCAGAATATACAAAGAACTAAAAAAATTAGACAATAAGATAACAAATAACCCAATCAACAAATGGGTCAAGGACCTGAACAGACATTTATCAGAGGAGGACATACAATCAATCAACAAGTACATGAAAAAATGCTCACCATCTCTAGCAGTCAGAGAAATGCAAATCAAAACCACCCTAAGATACCATCTCACTCCAGTAAGATTGGCAGCCATTAGGAAGTCAAACAACAACAAGTGCTGGCGAGGATGTGGGAAAAAGGGTTCACTTGTACATTGCTGGTGGGACTGCAAATTGGTGCGGCCAATTTGGAAAGCAGTATGGAGATTTCTTGGAAAGCTGGGAATGGAACCACCATTTGACCCAGCTATTCCCCTACTCGGTCTATTCCCTAAAGAGCTAAAAAGAGCACACTATAGGGACACTGCTACATCCATGTTCATAGCAGCACAATTCACAATAGCAAGACTGTGGAACCAACCTAGATGCCCTTCAATAGATGAATGGATAAAAAAAAAGGTGGCATTTATACACAATGGAGTATTACTCTGCATTAAAAAATGACAAAATCATAGAATTTGGAGGGAAATGGATGGCATTAGAGCAGATTATGCTAAGTGAAGCTAGCCAATCCCTTAAAAACAAATGCCAAATGTCTTCTTTGATATAAGGAGAGTAACTAAGAACAGAGTAGGGACGAAGAGCATGAGAAGAAGATTAACATTAAACAGGGATGAGAGGTGGGAGGGAAAGGGAGAGAGAAGGGAAATTGCATGTAAATGGAAGGAGACCCTCAGGGGTATACAAAATTACATACAAGAGGAAGTGAGGGGAAAGGCGGAAAAATATAAGGGGGAGAAATGAATTACAGTAGAGGGGGTAGAGAGAGAAGAGGGGAGGGGAGGGGGGAGGGGGGATAGTAGAGGATAGGAAAGGCAGCAGAATACAACAGACACTGAATCAAAGTGTGAAATATGATATATCAAGAACTATGTAATGTTTTGAACAACCAACAATAAAAATTAATTTAAAAAAACATGAATTTTTATATAACAGAAAATAAAAGAGTCCCTGGGATTACAAGAGTGCACCACTCCATCCAGCTGACCATTTCTTATTTAGGTCCAATGTTATAAATCTGATACCAGTTGCAATGATATTTTAGCTAATTTGAACAATGGTCACCTCATTGATTTCTATGCTATCATTCTTGTCCCCAACAGTAGACCTAAACATTGCAAATATCATATTCTATTCAAAAAACAAGCAGAAAGAAATATTTTATTAGTCTGTTATACAGCTCTTTTGCTCAAATCCCTCTAATGACATCTTGTCCCAATCTTGGTAAAAGCAATATTTTTAAAATGTCCTGGAAATCCTTTCATGGTCTATATCTATATACACTCTATATAGTCCAGCCTACAAAGTCTATGTATGTTTTCCTAACCATTCCCATGCAGACATATGGGTTCCTTTAACCTGCATGCCCAGACTCAGTGCCTTTTTCCTGACTGATTATTCTGCCTAGAAGGTGCCTCTTCCTAATTCCACCTAACTAGTGTGGGCCTATCTAATGTAATAAACTCCCTCATCTCCCCCAAGTGCTCAGATTTTACTCTACCATCAACCCTGCTTTTACCATCCTAAGTAATACCACAACTTCTACACATTTACCCCTTACTCTCCTCAGGTTATTTTAACTCAATGAGTGTTTTATTTCAGAAGAGATTTTTACAAAATTTAATAAAAATCAGTAGATTTTTACAAAAATTGTGACTACCATAACAGAATGCCCAAATATCTCACACCATTTCCCTTTTTATTAAAATTTGGTGTTACTGTGGTATATTTGCTAAAATTAATAATTAAATAACAATAGGTTGTTTAGAACTAACATACATGATATATTCATATTTCCTTAGCTTTTGCCAAATTTCCTTTTTTTTTTTTTTTTTTTTTTGCTCAGGATCTTTTCAGGGTACCACATTATATTTAGTTGTTATGTTTCCTTATGTTCCTCTTGGCTATGACAGTTTTGCAGACATTTCTTGTTTTTGATGGCCTTGACAGTTTTAAGGATAACTGGTCATGTATTTTCTAGAATGTCTCACAGTTGGGAAACGTCTGATGTTTTCCTCTTGACTAGATTGTGTTTATGTGCTTTTAGAGAAAGATCACAAAAGTATTGTGCCATTTTTATCACCTCATGTCAAGGTTACATATCATAAACATGATGTTGCTGTTGTTAACTTGGTTCACCTCGCTGCAGTAATGTTTGTCAGTTTGTGAAATGCCTTTTTCCTTTTCTTTGTACTCTTTGGGAGGAAATCATTATTTGCAAATTACTCTTGAAGTATAAGAAGTTATGCTTCACCTTCTTTAGGGTAGAGTATCTGCATAAAATGTTTGGCATTCTCCTACAGGGTAGGTTTGTTTTTTACATGTGCAATAATTATTTGTATCACTACAGGAGAAATCGTGTGTGTGTGTGTGTGTGTGTGTGTGTGTATGTGTGTGTGTGTATGTGTGTGTGGTAATGATTATATAAATTGTTATGAACATTTATTTTCTACTTTAAATTATAGTTCAACAATATTTTTTGTCAAGTCGTTATGGTTTTTGGCATTGGGAACTCTCAGTTGGTTTCTGTGTATTTTTGATGCATACCCATCATAGTGTATGTATGTGGTACTTGTTTGATTTTGAGAATTTTCTTTTCCACACAAAAAGTTGCATCAGGATTATCTTCTATATTTCCTAAGTCTTTAAGTCATCTATTTCTCTAAGGAGAACTTTTTACATTTATTGCAAAATATTATTAGAAACCAATAACCGGATGCTAGATAACACTCACTACTCCTAAGATGTTGCTTTTAAGCTTTCTCATCTGACAGAAAAAGGAACTAAACCTAGGTATGTTTACTTGTGTATCTACATATAAGTGTTACTATAAGTAGCCGTCTATATTATATAAAGCTAATTCTGACTTAATATTGATGTTTTCAATTCTACTTCATTACCCCTTGAATCATTTAAGCTCCTTCCCTGGAGGCCTATTTGCAAACCTCCACTCCAATAGCGAGAAACATGACTCTCAACATGGTCCATACATTTCTCTGAATTTTCCATTCTCAGTGTACATTAGCAGCAGCATTACTGATGACAACCTGTATATCCAAGGAAAACAACTTTATCAACTTTTTTCAATATAATGTACAATTTCTTTTGTCTTTATTCTTATAATCCACTCTTTCCAGTCATGTGGTTTGATTTGTTTCCATTTTTTGACTGTTATGTATACTGTCTATCAACTCATGAATGGATAAAGAAAATTTGCATGGAAACACAATGGAATACTATTTATTCATAAAAAGAAAAAAGAAAGAAAACTGAGCACTTGTAAAAGCATGGGACTAGTGATCACTTAGTTAAGTGAATGAGGCAGGCATAGTAAACCAAGCATGGCATGATTCACTTATTTATGGAATCTATATAAATTAATATTGCAGAAGTTATGGGTAAAAAATGGTTGCTACCAGAGTCTGAGATAAGTTGGGGATGAGGGAGTTGATCATGGTTACTAAGTTACAGTTCGTTAAGAGGAAGAGATTCTGATGTACTGTTGCACAGTAGGGTGACAATAATGAAATAGATGACAATAATGTATGATGCATTTCAGAAATCTAGTAAAAGTGATTTTGAGCATCTTTACCATAAAGAAAAGGTAAATGTTTGAGGAGATATATTTAAAATTACTCAATGTATACATATATTAAAACATAACATTTGCCCGCTTCATATGTACAATTTTTATGTTTCTGTGTATAAGTTAAAAATAAATACATTTCATTTTTAAATATATTTAGAATTAAAAAGAAAAATTTAAATATGAATCCATTCTGTTTAAAGCATGAATGCTACTAGCAATCATAACAAAAGTTTCTCAATGGAGACATAGGTATAAAAGAAAAAAAATAAGAAGGGAGAATCTTAAGACATACTTAAAGAAAAGCAAGTAAGAAGGAAGGACTTTAAGTCATAGAAGTGATTCACTGAATGATTTTGCTTCTATGGGGAATAGAACATATTAGTTATAATGATGGTTCAAGGGATGATATTTATCAAGCATAGTACATATATTATACATGTTTCTGATAGGAATATCCAGTAAAATAGTAAATAGTGATATAAAAAGGAAGTGTATTATAGGAGCAAGACTATGAGGTAATAACATTACAAAGAAAAAATGAGGTTTTTCCAGTTTGGTGGGTACCCCTATAATTCCAGTGACTCAGGAGACAGGAAGATAACAAGTTTGAGGCCAGCTTCAGCAACTTAGACCCTCTCCACATAGTAAGAACCTGTCTGAAAAAAATAAAAATGACTGGGAATATGAGGAACTTTTAAAGTGCCCCCCAAAATAAATTATTTTTTAAAAAAAAGAACAGGAAGATTTTCTTCAAGAATAATTATACCCCATCTATTGCAAGAGGACGAAAGAAGATAAATAAAGGATTGGGAATAGTCAGATATAGATGAACTGGAAAATTTGCTGATGGAATATTGATAGATAAAATATTTATTAATTATTTTGTAAAATATGGTAAATTGTAGTGTAAAATGAAGACAACAGTGGTGCAGAGTCATGTAGGAGAATGAGAAGGAATGAAAAATAATAATAACTAATTGTCTTTGAATAGCAAGAAAGTGAATGTATGGGAGAAAAGTAGTAGGAAAGCCAGTAGATACCATGTCCAGCTGCAAAGATGGCAAAAAGCTGTCTCTGAAACAGCTGCAGAAGCAGAGCAAGAAAATAGATGAGAAATGATGAGGCTTTCATAGAAAACCGAAGGGGAAACAAACTCAAGGAGATAAAAGCAAAGGTCACAGGGAAGGATGCTACAGCCACAGGTGGAGTTAAAATATCCATCACAAAGTTAAGTTTTTCCTTGTGTCTGAGATGATGTCAACCCTTGATTCCATTCCTATTTGAACACCTGGATTCCCTGACAAAACAGCCTTTGGGCCTACAGTTAGAAAGCAATGTTATCCTTGATCCTGTTTTACATTAAAGAATTAACTTTATGACCAGGGATGTAGCGAGTGGTATACACTAAGCTGGATCCTCAGTCCCACAAGAGTAAATGCATAAATAAATAATAAAAAGAATAAAGATTTTTTAAAAATCATACAGTGACTTAACCTCTTTAATTCTTTTTGCTCAGCCCAATTATACAGAATCTTGCTGGAGTCTACTGTTTTCTCTATTCTATCCCAGATTCCATCTCACCTGAAGTTAAACCAACTGAAATGAGAAAACATATTGCCAAGTACTATTTAATTTCTATCTGGAATTTATTATTTTAGGTTTCAGGCACTAACAGTCAACATGAGCATTTTTTTTATAAACTTAGAAATGTGACCATGATTTTGACACAAAACTCAATTTACACACTTAAGAACACTGTTAATCTATTAGCATTCAGACAGAGGGAAGTATATAAGTCAAGGTTAAATTTTTAAGAAATCATGAGGGGATAACAATATATGTAAGATATAATGTATGTAAGATATAATAATAATGTAAGAGACACAAATACTAGTAGAAACAGTAAATAAGTGAAATGTCTTCATTAGTTTGTGTAATTTCTGGTTGTAATTTATTAGAGAAAATTAACAATAAGAGTTGATGATAAGAGATCTTGGAAGGGGAGAAATTATTAGTTTCAACCACAGTCATAGATGGCTGAGAAGTGGTAGGGGAAAAGATCATTGCAGATTTTGTTGAAGAACTAAGATACAAACTGTTACTGAACTTGTCCATAAAGGTGACAGAGTTCAAGTGACTATAAAAAGGGTAAGGTGTGTTCTAATATGATTTAGTAATCATTTTTCATTTGTGATGCATAATAACAATTTAGTATTCATTGCAGAGGTATGAACAGAGGTTGATAGCAGGAGAGATTATGAAGTCTACAATTTGAGCTGTAAATAGACTGAGTACTTAAAGGAAGAGGAACAAGAACAGTTTGGAAAGAATATTAAGAAACAAAGGTATGTTATCTATGAGAGAAATAACAGATTCCTTTTTAGTGCACTGAACTGTCCAGTGTACTAGCTGTGTAACAGTCCAGAAGAAGCAAAAGCTCAAGGGCCTTTTCTCTATGTAGCTGGACATGGCACCTACCCTCTTTTCTACTATTTTTTTTCTATACATTCACTTTCTTGCTCTTCAGATGGCAGTTGGGGCCATCTGAAGCAGCAGCTAGGTAGCAAGTCTTCTGGCTGATAACTCAGTCATCCAATGAGTTCGATCAAGTGAAAGCTATTAAAGTGATCTCGTTTTTAGCAAAATAATGTGAAAGTGTGGGTCCATTCAGGGTGTTTATCTTTGTCCAAGAACAAAAGAAAGTGGCTGAATTGTTTGAAACAGAAAAGGGAACATGAAAAATTATTTTGAAAAATCCAATTTAAATCACCCTGCTAGGTGTGTGGGTGATACATGCAAGGGAAGTAAGCATGATTGAAAGGAACAAATTAAAGGCTTCTGCTGTACTCTGAGGGTGTCAGGAGGGATGATGGTAAACTATAACAGTGTGGTATTATTGGAGAAGAAAAGTGAACAAATATAGCATATGCATGTATTTATATATGCATGCATTTATAACTAATTTAATAATGTGCCCAAAGAAATAGGCATCTGAGTGGAGGTGCCAGGATACTGAACATACAGTGAGAATGTTAGATCCTATAAATTTACATCGGTTCATAGAAGGAGATCTTTAGTGTTCTATCAGTTATAGATTTGGAGTATTTGAATCAATTTTTTTAAATCATAAAAAATTCAGGAGTCCTACAGTAGGAAACAAGAAAATATAGTTATATAAATTTATGTTACCTATCAGTGTAATAACAACTACAATAATATATACATTAAATATGTCTTCAGTGTAAAAATATTATTTGTTTAAAACAAACTTTATTTTTTAACAAGGTCCTTAATGCATTGGAGTTTCATGTTTAACTAAGAGGAAACAGTTACTGTAGGTAACATCATTTTTTCTTTTTTTTCTTTTTTTTGCATTGATGTACTCTATGAATTACTTCATAGTGTCAATATTTTTTCTTGATGAAAAACGTGAGTCATAAATTGAGATTTGTAAGCTTGATTTATTTGTGACCATAATTTTTATGTTAGCTCCTTTTATTTATATTATGTATACATATTTCATATTATATATATATATATTTAAATATGTAAAACACTGTAATGCATATATAATGTAATTTTATATTAGCTCCTTTTATATTATATATTTCATATTCTATATATATATATATCTCATATTATATATATATATATATATATATATATATATATATTATAATATATATATTTAAATATGTAAAACACTGATGAGACCAGCTTTATTTCTGGCTTAAATTCTCTTTAAACTGGCCCTTATATAAAAATTGTGATTGAAATTAAAAAAAAAACAACTCATGTCTACTGCTTCTTTTACTATTCTTTAATTAAGTGTAAATTATAAATTTTTACATCATGTAAAAGAAGGAAACATTTAAGTTGTTGATATTTTGAACACATTTTTATTTAATATCAGTAAATTTTCAAAAGACAACAAAATTCATTCTGTATATTCATTTTCTTTTTGAGATGTATTTTTTTATTTGATAATAAAAACCCAGCAACCAAAGGTCTCAATAAAGAAAGTAATTTTAAAATGTATAAATTGAGTTAAAATGTGAAAGAAAAAAATTCTGGTAGTATTTTCAACTCAAGTTCTCATTAGTTCCTATCCGGAAAATTGTGCATAGCACTGAAGCCTTGGTAGGAAGATTACAAGTCTTGTTCAAAATGTAAGAACAGTGTGACCAAGATTGTTTTACCTTTGTAATATAAAATGCAAGAAAACATGCAACATTAGAATTCACTTTTCTCAACACAAAGTCTTTTAAGTGAATGAATCTTTTCCCAGAAATGCAAAAGCAAATATGAGCACAATCTTGATTAGCAATGGCAAAGAGCCATCAGACAAAAGAAGCAAATGCTATTGCCAAAACAACAATGAAAAGGAAAGCCAGACAGTGTTTCTTCAAGAGATTACTTAAGTGGATTACTAAGGCATGGACAAAATGTCCATAGGATATTCATAGGAAAATAATATGCAGGCATTAAAATTATAAGATAAAGGTGTAAAAATGTACAAAGATGTAAGAGAGAAAAAGAACATTTCAAAAAGAATATGTTATAAAATATATTTTTTAAATGATAAGGTGCAAATGGTCATTCTATTTCAAATTTTTGAGGAGCATCTATACTGTTTTCCACAATGGCCATACTAACATTTCCACGAACAGTGTATTAGCTTATCAATCCCGCCATTTATATGCCAGCATTTGTGTTTGTCTTTTTTTTTTTACAATAGTGATTCTAATTGGGATGAGGTGATTTCTCCTACTGGTTTTAATTTGCAATTGATGACCAATGTTGTTGAGCATTTATTCATGTATGAGTTCATCAACTATATCATTTTTAATCGGATTGTTTTCTAGTGCTGAGTTGAATTCCTTATATATTTTTTGGATTATATTCCCTTGTCAGATGCATAGTTAACATATTTTTTCTCCATTCCTTGGTTGTTTCTTTACTCTGTTTATTCAGCATTCCCACTAGTGCATATTTACATATAGGAAATTAAATAATTAATTCCAAGAAATATATGCACTCCTGTTTTTATTTCAGTACTGTTCATAATAGCCAAGACATGAAATTAACCTAAGAATAGATCAAGAGGTGAATTAATAAAGAAAATGTGATATATATATACACAATGGATAATATTCATCCATAAAAACAGATGAAATATTGTTATCTGTGGCAACATAGATGAACCTGGAGAACATTATGTTAAGTAAAATAAGTCAGGAACAGAAAAACCAATATTGCATGACATCACTCAATGTAGAATTTAAAACAGTTGACCTCATAAAAGCACAAAGTATAACAGAGATTACCAGAAGCCAGGAAGTGTCGGGGGAAAGGAAAATAGGGAGATAATGGCCAACAGGTATGAAATTGTTGTTGTGTTACAGGAATACATTCTGGTGTCTCTAGCAAAGTAGGGTGAATACAGTTAACAGTGTAATGTTATACATTTCAAAATGACTAAAAAAGAGGACTCTGAATATTTTCACCACAAGGAAATGATAAATCTCTAAGGTGACAGGTATGCTAGGAACCATGACTCAATCCTTATGCAATACATGCATGTATCAAAATATCACTATACCACAAAATACACACAATAATTGTGTTATTCAAATATGAAATAAACTTGAAAAAATAAAACTTCACACTCCCTCAGTTATCACAATGTTGTCACAATGTAGCTGAATGTCATTAGCATGTCTCCACTCCCAGCTTAGTTACTAGAAAAAAACTGAATAATGAAAGCAACAATTTATTTTGCTGATTCAGTGAGCTTTTCACAGTTTGCTCCAGAGGGACTTTATAGTCAGCAGTCCACAAGACACACAGTGTTGCTTATCTTCCAGTAGACTCAGTCCATGTTTTTTTGCACACTAGTCTTGGTCTACTAGTTGTGTACCAGCTCTATTCCATGTTAACATAACAAACTTTGTCACCAGCAAGTAGGCTGGGGACCATCCTTCTTTTGATGGCACTGAGTTCTCCAAGTGGACAGCTGGCAGGGGTCATACTGCCAGGGTTCCTTTCTTGGCTGTTCTCCCTCAGCTAGTTCCTTCTTTATAGTTTTCTTTTATTCTTTCTTAGTAGCTAATCCCCTATAAATAGTTAACAATATAGATAGTAGGTCTAAAGATCCCTGTGTATCTTCTCTCTCCTGAGAATACTATGACTGATGCACCCATTCCCAGGCACACATGCACACACACACATACACAGGATTGGAAAGCCCTGTGAGGAACATAACAGTGACTACTTTTGGATGCCTGTCTTCAGGATATTCCTTATCATTCTCAATATACTTTGTGTATTGTCTAATTGATCTGTCATAAACATGTAGCACTTTAACCATAAAAATGAATAAGAAAAGCTGTCACTTTCAGCAATGTGTTTGGGACTGGAGATCATTATGTTAAGTACAATAAGCCAGGCACAGAAAGTCAAGCACTTCATGATCTCATTCATATGTGGAATCTATAAACATTGATCTCAGCTGGATGAGATGATCTGAGGCAGGAGGACTGCAAATTGAAAGTGAGCTTTGACCACTTACTGAGACCCTGCATCAAAAGATAGATAGATAGATAGATAGATAGATAGATAGATAGATAGATAGATAGATAGACAGACAGATAGAGCTGAGTGTTAAGCTCAGTGTTAACTCTCTCCTGGGATCAATCCCCATTCTCTCTCTCTCTCTCTCTCTCTCTCTCTCTCTCTCACACACACACACACACACACACACATACACACACACATACACACACACACACACACACACACACACACACACAAATTGATCTAATAATAGATGAGAGCAGACTGGTGGTTACCAGTAGTTGGGAAGGCTGGGGAGTAAGGGAGGGGGAAAGTCAATTGATATGTACCAAGTTACAGCTGTGTAGGAGCAAGACATTGTGGTGAACTATTGCACAGTGAGGTGATTATAGGTAATGCTTCAGAATGCTAGAAGATAACATTCTGAAAGATTCACCATAAAGAAATGACAAATCTTTGTGGAGATAGATATATTTCACCTGATTTAAACATTATACAGTGAATACATATATTGAAATATTACATGGTACCCCATGACTAGATGCAATTTTTATGTTTTTATGCATCAAAGAAATATAAAATTCAAAAATCAACAAAAAATCTGAAAACATTAGTAGACTCCTAGTTTGGAAAATGCAATATACCCAGTATACTTAAACCATATGAGGATCTATATTCTGTAAGACTTATTCTGAGATATATTTTAATCATTTTGACCTTATATTGTATTTCTAAAGGGTTCACAATGAAATTATAAAGAAATAAACACAATGAAGTGACTTCAACAAAAAAAATGTCACATACTTTTGATATCGCAGTTGTTATTGTAAACTAATTGCCATTGCAGACAAGAAAACCCAAAATGGAATTACTTTTACAAACTTGTCCTAGATCAAAATTGTTCTATTTAGTGCCCTTTAAATGGGAAGTGACAGAGGATAACCCGACCAGACAGTACAGTGGATGCATTATCAGCGTGCTGACATGGCCTCCTTTGCCTGTTCCCCTTGATTTAATGTCATCAGACACAAGGTGATTTAGAACTTTCCTGGTAATAATGGAGAGGCTGAAAGCAGATGCGTAGATATTTTTAATGCCTTTTTCATCCCCGAAGGTTTGTTCTTTAGTTAAGGCAATACTGTGAAGACAAGCAGTATGTTGCAGAATATAATGAAAATGAATATCAAGAGCAGATTATATTGACAAGAAAAAAAATCCCTTTTTATTTTTCAAAACATGGATTGCTGCCCAGTTAAGAAAGCCTGCTTTTTTTAAGCTTTTTTTCTCTCTCTCAAGTTTCAAATTCTTGGCAACTTCTGTCATGTAAATAAAAGAATAATGACTATGACATCAGAGGAACAGACAATTCATATTTTAATTTTCATTAAGATATTTAGAATAAGAAGACTTAGGAAAACTATGGAAATTTACAAATTCTAAGCTTTATTTTATGTTATACTTAACAAAAAGTGCTCTTAAAAACTCGATAATGTTATCAGATTTTTATTAGTATCCTAAGATTACCTATTTTATTGTAGGTTGATGTAATCAAGAGCCTTCATATATAAAATGAGGCTGGTATTTTTCCCAATTATTGTAATCAGAGCTTAAACCTTTACCTACATTTCCTTAAGTCTCATATGGGGAAGCAATTAATATCTATAAATAGGTATTTAAATTTACTTGTACAAGAAGTATAACCATACATCTTTATCAATTTCTCATAGTTTTATATATGTATAAACTCTAAGTATGACCAAATATCCTGAAGCATATTGGGTCATCAATAGGACTACAGATGAAAAATTTAAGATTTGAAATAAAATTAGATGTATCAAGAGCAATAAAGATTTATTGTTGTTTTTCCTATTGTTTCCCAAGGTTTCTTCAAGCTTGCTGAAGTATCAGAGCCACATAGCATATGTTATATTTTGACTTGCATACCAGCAAGCACACTAACTTTATTTATTTATTTTGGTGCTTTATAATTACTCATAATAGTGGAATTTGTTATGCCATATTGATACATGCACATAACATACTATGATCAGTCTCCTTCCCTGGAGACTACCTACCCTTTCTCTGCCATTCCCCTGCCCTTGATCCAGTTGCTATACTCTACTGATTTCCCTTCTATTATTATGATCATCATCATTTTGATTAGTACATTATTATTACATATAAGCATCGTTCATTGTGGTATATTTGTACATTGATGTAGCACAATTTGGTAGATTTCATTCTTCAGTACTCTATCAGTCTCCTTTCTATTTTCGAAAGCACACTAACTTTAAATAAACATCTTCTTTTATTATGTTGTATCCCTGAGCTGCCAGGCCAAGAATAGCTCTAGCAGGACCTGAGCTAGCCCTGAACACAACAGGAAGGATAAAAAAAAGCCCTGTTGCTTCTTTCTGGCAGGGCCTCAAATTACTCTTGTATTCTCAGCCTGGTATCCTAAATGCCTGAAGTTAGAGCAAGTCTACTTTTTGACTTCCACATCTTCTTGGGCAAGTTTGCTTTTTTAAATTCTTTATCTTATTGCTTACCAGTAGCTGGACCTGTCAACTTGTCAAAGAAAGTAAGATCTGGATAGAATTATTCCTTCAGCTATAGTTATTTAAGCTCCATTTAACAACCTTCAACATTCTAAGACACCCATCTTCCAAGTAGAAGAAAGTTCATTCGGTTCTATATTAAAAACTTTCCGTTTTCTAACTTGTAAACCATTTTCTTATTTTCAAATAATGATTATCAAATAATTTTCCCCTACTTTGACATTTCAGTTTTTGACCTTTCAACTTACTGTATTTCCCTTCTTAAATGAGCCCCAATTGACAAAGTCTCAATTATCTTTTACATGGATAGTGTGCACTTTTTTTCCATATGCTTATAAAATCAAATTTAATTTCAACCCTTGGGTTTGAAAAACTTGAAGGTCTTTATTATTATAACTCTTCTATCAAAGATCTCTGAGTCCAATTGCTCTGCTCCAATCAGCTACTATTTATGATTGCACAATTCATGGTTTGATTTCCATGTAAAAGTTTAAAACTGTCTTTTTTTTGGAAAACTTTCTTATTTCAGGATCTTCTTTGATATTCTCTGATGTATGTTTAACTACATGTGTTCTAAACACTGATTTTCCACATAATTCTGAAGAAGCAGTTCCCAAACGTGGCTACACATGAGAGTCACTTGGGAAAATAACACAATGTCAGTGCCTAACCTGCACACCAGGAGATTTTAATTTGACCCAAATGGTGTGGAAGCAAGACCTGGGTCATTCTAATTCTTTCCTCCATCCTGGATGATTCTAATGTACAATCTGGAGAAAAAACATTGTGACAGATATGTCAGAAATAGACAAAATATGGGTATATGTAACAAATTGGATGTTGTGAATGGATTTGGGTAAGTTCAGTGAAGGATGAAAGAGAAATTAAAAATCAGGGGAATAATAGGCCCAAAGGCACTCAGTAGAATTAGCTTGACATCAAAGAAGATAAGTAGACCTAATGACTATGGTATATATGTTTGAAATTTTGGAGAAAAGAAGTAAATAACATGGTATCAAAATCAGAGGAGCCTGTCTGTCCCTCATGTCCCTTTTCTACCATTCCTCATGACAGATGTCGGATAGTTGATGGATTTAGACAGCAACATGAAATTGATGTCTAGTACTACCATGTGAAGAAACCTAGGAAATATTCAACTATACAAATAGAGATTTTATTAATGTAGAAAACTAGAAATATTTTCATCTGTACAACAAGACATTAAATATTTAGCTTATTAGAATGCATGGGGGGACAGATTAGTAGAGTCATGGGATGAAGTATTATTTTTCACTACAGTTAAAGAATGTGGGAAAATAAGAAATGGAATAAAGTTATATTCTGAACTCTCATTTGGAAGTGCAAGTGGAGGCCTGAGGCACAGTATCAGGAGCAGCAACCAACAAGTGATGTGAAAATATCTCACTGAGGAAGTGACAGATAGAAGCAGCAAACCCTCAGGGCAATGTTCTCTGTGAAAATAGATGACTAATAAACAAGTAGCTGAGTCACAGAAAGTGCCCCCTTCCCAAGTAAATTCAAGTGTAAGAAACAAACTAGTAGAACACCTAGTATTTCAGAACCTTGTAATAGGGCAATTGAAGACTCAAGTCCAAACTCTATTGCTTACAATCAGTGACTACGGCAGTTTAACTTTTCAAACTCAGGTCTCATATATAAACTGGAATTGCTAAAAAATAATCCTCATTTTGGATTAGTTGTGGGGAATAAGGAAAATAGATCAAATAAAGCAGCCAGTTCTTTTTAGATGCTAGAAGGTATGACTTTAATCAACAGGTGTAGTAGAAGAATCAAGATACATAAATTCAGTGATTCATGTTTTAATCCCAGAGTGAGAAACCATCAAGACTAGAAGAATACTGTCATAAGTAACCTGCACAATAGAACTTTGAGTGACAGAACCTGAAATCAGAAGGGTGCAGGTCAGTAAATATTCTCCCAGAGTGGATGCTCAGTAAAGTTTTACCTTGGAAGATCACAGTAACTGTATTATTGCAGTATATGTACACACGCACACACACACACACACACACACACACACACACACACATACCTTATTAGGTATATAGAGATGATATATAGATATACACAGTGCATCACATAATGCAGATGAGAAAACTGTACTCATACTCAGGTTACATGTATTAGGGTTGATTCAATTGGATTTTAAAAGTATTGCTGGTAAAAGGAAGGATTTGGAGACAATCATGCTCAGTGAAATAAGCCAATCCCAAGAAACCAAACATTGAATGTTCTCTCAGATATGTGAATACTAATGCACAACAAAGTGGGGAGGGAAGAACGGAAGTTCAGTGGATTAGGCAAAAGAGAATGAAGGGATGAGAGAGGGAATAGGAGTAGGAAAGACAATAGAATGAATCTGACAAACTTTCCTATTTTTATATATGAATACACCACCATGTACAACATGAATTTCCACATCATGTACAACCACAAGAATGGGATCCTAATTAGAATAGTTACACAGCATGTATGTATAGTATGTCAAAATACACTCTACTGTCATGTATATCTAAAAAGATGAAATCTAAAAAATATTCTCCACTTCTGATTTAAATTCTTGTATAAGAAGCCATAGATTATTCAGGATTTCAGCCATACCACTCTCTAATACTTAATTTTGTATTTTTGTTTGCATTTTCTTACTTATTGAGAACATTCAGTCTCGATAATCACCAGTTTTTACTTTCCATTTGTTGATATACAGTTCCTTAATAGTTTTTGTTTGTTTGTTTGTTTGTTTGATTTCAATTACTATTATTGCTGGATTTGGGGGAATAAAATATTAATTCAACACATCTAAGCAACTCTTAATTCTTGCATTTTTAAGAGTAAATGCCAACTAAAGTGTTATGCTATTCAGAGAATATCTCCCAACTCAAAGGAAAAAGAGGCAAGTGAACATATTGCCGTTTTCTCCTTCCTTTCACCAGAATATATAATGTTGATGATTATGATTTGTGTTGGAAATAGAAAAATAAAGAATATAAAGGAGAAACATCAGCTTATAATAATTCGCAAAGTCCTCCTTTCTTAGTTGAGCTATTACTGATAATGAGATTTCCAAGCCATGGAGGACATACTGTAACAATGTTCTTTTTATTCCTTCAGGTACCAACACATGGGGTCTTTAGAGAATGGATCTTAAGAGATAAAGCAAAGAACTTGTCAAAGACTAAAATAGCATTAATTAAAGAGAGGGTTTTTTTTTTCCAATTTCATTTTAAATAGAGAGTAAATGAAGCAAACAGGGATCAAATATCTTGTCATGTACCTCACAGATACATGGGAATGAAGTTGTGATTTCAACCAAAAACGTCATTCAAAAGTCTTTTTATATATATATATATCTTCCCTGACTCCCTGCCCACAATGTATACTCCCTGCTGTAGTGAGTTACATTTTAAGATGCATTAAGCCTAGAAGTATTCAAGTCGGGTTGGAATCTGCAACTTCACAATCATTATCATTGTTTCCATGGGCAAATCAACCTGAGAGACTGATCCCCAGTTCAGAAGATTTTATACAGGCTAATCATTGTTAACATAAATATGTTAAATCTTTGACTAGATTTCAAATAATCAGTATGAGCCAACTGTTCTAGTCTATTGACATTATTATATACCAGCAACTTGGATAAATCTATGAGAATGTTAATAAATCATGACATTAAAAAATATATCTTAGGATCTTTATTTACTGGGCTATTATTTATTTTATATGTCTATTAATTCCATAAATGTAGGTAATTGATCATATTATATACATCATAGTAAAAGAAGAAATGAACTATACTTAATTTTGAATGACTTTGCTTTATGAGGCATTCCAAAATGTTCATAAATATGCTGATTTACCTGCTTAGAATGTATTGCTACTTCAAATATCCAATTTCTAATAATTTTTCAGGTCTTAGTATAAATATCAATTCCTCCATGATATTTATCTCTGTAAATATCACTTCTCACTAGCTGTCAAAGCCTCTTGTTACTGAGTCTCATAACACCCTATATGTCCATTTATATCATTTATCACAGTGTAATTGTGTACTTATTTGTGTGTATGTGTTCATGACCTATTTCCTCCAGTTGACACTGTACTGTTCACTATTTTCTCAGACATACCTTAAACTAATACAGATTATACATTTTGATAATGTTTGCAGAAAATTTGAGAAATTTACAATATAGCTGAAGCACATATAGTGTAAGATCAGTTTAAAAATATTAGAACACTGAGAAACTTCTTTTAAAGAAATGCCAAAGAAAGAAAAATATAAAAAGGATGAGAGAGCTAGGAAGATACAGACTATGCTGGCATGTATAAAAGGAAGGCCAGTACTTATGAGTGAAGTTTATCAAGGTTTAGTTAAAGCCTGAAAATAATTTTTACACACATTACGTGCACAGGAGATTCTCAAAATATTTAACAAATGTTTATCATGTTTTTGACTATTTGTTAATAGACACTGACGCTGCACAGAAATGCTGACCATCATCTCTATGATAATAATAATGGACCGGTTGCAACAATAAGTTTTGTAGTTCATAGCTCAATCTTTCATTTGTCTTTTTATTTAATATTATTAAATTTTATGAACTCTTAAAAGTGAACTAATTAATCTTTATAAAATCCCATGCAGGTTATTAGATAGTTTTACTATGATAAAAGACACACAAACACATACTGGTTAAATGAATATTGCAATATCAGCACTTTAATATTTCTGATAATCTTTTCAGTCTACAAAGATAACTGTGTTTTTATTTTCCTAGTTTCCTTTGAATATATGAGTAATACCTATGTTCTCACTTTTAGTCATCACTCTTCTCTTTTTAGTATTCTATATGTTATAACAATCTCTAAGTATTAATGCATTGATTTGTTATTCATTCACTTTAGAATAATTTAAATTAGATTTAATAATTCCATTTCTTATTTTTTTTCATTTAAGACCCTTATATTACTTTTTAACTTAAGTTTTTGCCTTAGATAAAATTCTGAGCATTTAAAAAATATGTACACATAAAATCATCTTGGAAAAATACATTTTAACTGGACCCTAACTGAATATGTATGTGACTCTTATTTTTTTATTTTATGTATTATAGCATTTTTAATTTATTATCCATGGAATACTTAGGTCAAGGATGAAGTAAAAAAACCCATAGTGTTACATTTTCTAAACTACAGCTTTGTTCTTAATTTTCTATTTTTTAAATATACAGGCATTCATTAAATGTCTTCTAGTTGTGTCTGCCCTTTGTTCAAACTTCTCAAAAACTTTGATTTCTTAATCTTTTATCAAATTCAATTCTGAGCTTTGAACTATTAACGTTTATTCACAAATCCATTTATTTGTATAAATTGTTGTTTTTAAACTAAAATGACAGGAGAGATATATCACAATTCCTAAATAACACCATTAGTCACCTCTCCCTAGATAATCAGAGCAAAAGCACAATATGTCATCTATTTATGAATATACAGAAAGAAAACTGAATTATCATTCCTCATCTTGTCCCCAAGAATATTGAATATGCCTTTGGTAAATGGTTTGATAAAATGAGAATGCAAATTGCTTGCAGTGCTCTCATGTCCGTAAGACTAGTAACCTTATCAGAGAAGTACACAAGTTTAAACTGACTGGACTTATTCTTGAGTGTATGTATTGGTTTCTACCATCAAATCTCACCCCAGATTACATTTCCAGAACCTTGTGAGGCTTCTATTTACATCTCTGCCTTTGGATTTCTCAGAATTAACATCAGGCTTACAACTTTGCATTGTCCATTAAATTCAATAGTGTGAAAAAAGGGGTAATTTGAATGTCAACTGTAATAGACTAAATATTTATGACCTCCAAGATTCATGTGCTAAAATCCTAATTCATCAGTGTAATGGTATTAGGAGATGAGGCTTTAGGGAAGTTACTAAGTTATGAGGGTGGGATTAACGACTGGGATTAATGCCTTTATAAAAGGGAGCCCAAATAACTTTCTTGCCATATGAGGATACAAGAAGATGGCAGTCTGCAATCTAAAAGAGGTCCACCAAAACTCAACCATTCTGCCATCATTATGTCAGACTTCCAGCCTCCAAAACTGTTAGAAATCAATTTCTGTTGTTTATAAGTCACCCAATCTACAGTTTTTTAATAACATCCTGAAGTGATTAAGACATCAACTCTCTCATATATTTTTATTTATTTACTTTTTTTGCCACTCCCCAGACATTTTCCCTAGTAACTTTCCAATAATCATCTTTTCTAAAATTTGATATTTTGGTGCTTTCTTTATAGATTACTTAAGTAGTTGCACATTTAAAAAAAACAACAACAACAACACTTGTTTTGGCCTTCAATTGCATTTGTAACAAATATTTTACCCACAATTTTCAAAGTTGTGAAATACCAGTGTTATGTGCTTTAAATTGAGCAAGAGTATAATTCTGTATTCTGTGCATTCCAGACACTGGAATCATTATCTTATTAAAGTCATGCCTTTTGATCATCACCTCTCAATATTAACTTCCATCAGCTCTTAGTACCTAGAGAAATCACAAAGCATTAGTGAAAAAATAAGTTTGTTTTTCATTAAGGGACATAATTAGGGCTACCTATCTGAAAAAATAAATAAGCACACAGTAATAGGATATTACCATCTGCTTCATCCTTTAACATGAAGCTACTTCATCACTTCTTATTTATGAATAGAGTCAATCTTCTGATCTTCATTGTTTCAGGTTGCTGATCCAAATAAACTGTGATGTTTATTTTAGACCATAAAAAATTACCTACAAGGTAGATTATTTCTTGCCTTTTTAAAATCCTGTTCAAACCCTACATAGTAGGAGAAAGGTGCTTTAGCCAAATTGAACTCATGTTTAATGGCATTTGCACAGTAGAAAATAGCCAAAAATGCTGCTTCTTTTTAAAACATGCTAAATTTTTTCTTTATTTAGAAAAAATAATTATATAACAGTTGTCTTTAAACTTTCCAAAAACATTTTGTATGATACAGCTTTCACTGCTTTTCTTTAAGTTCTTAAAATATTAAAATACACTTGAAACATTAAAATATTATAAATATTATACAAATTGCCATTATTTTTTTCTAATTAAAATTTAATAAACAAGGGCTTCACTTTGCCTTTTACCATATTTTTTTCTGGTATTTTAGTCTATATAACTAGGATCTCTTTATTTGTTTTTTTTTATTGCTTTATCTAACATTTCATTTTTTATTTCCTCCCATGATATTATTGAATTTCCTTCATTGTTTGCTTATAATGTACAGCAATAATACATGACTGATTATTAAAATGAGACTCCTGATCGTTTCAGGAATATCAAAGAAGGCAATAAATGCCAAATTGACTGCATTTTCTTGAGGTATTAGACCACAGACTCAGGATTTATAGAAGTAAGAACCTGAAGTTATTTCACAACCCTTATGTACCCTTATGTATCACATATGTGAGGTTGACTTCACATAGAGAAGTACAAAGAAAAATGTCACTGTAATTTTCCTCCCTGTAAGTTGTAGCTCTCAGAAGCTGAGAGCTAGAGCCATAAGTAGCCTGATTTATGCCTCATGTATTGTTCTTGAATATTTTCTAGGGACACCCCTAAGCACACATGTGTTCTCCAAGAGTGAATTTTGCATATCTGATATGTAATAGCAGTGGACATGTATGAAATTATTTTCTTTCCTTTATTCTTCCCTCCTGCTAGTTGAACCCCTAGATAAGTCAGAAATTTTCATGAGCTAGACAAGCTATATAAAGCATCATGTTGAAATAGACTAGAAATCCTCATCATCTATTAGCTCATTGCAGATTTTCTAGAGTAAAAAAAAGGGAAGCAAGAAAAGATATGACTTAGAATACTTTTTTTTTTTTATAATTACCCAGAACAGTAAGAGAATCCCTGGAATACGACATAGTGTGATGAGAGAAACTATGGAATCTACCATGTTATTCAACAGTAGAGACAAGAGTCATTAACAGTAATTTTAAAATGAGAGTGACAAGGAATAACAATAATTTTTGTTTGAACCTGCTTGAATACAACTCAGGTTATAACACAGTTACTCTCTTCTTAATCTCCTCCCATTTCCTATATAAAGTGTGTCACAGAATGACTTAAGTGAATGAGTCATAGGCCTTGATAAAACATTCACAAGAAACTCATGCATATGTCTATGGATTATGTTTCAAATTTCTAGGGGTCAAGAGGAGTTACAAAGAAATTTATAATATCAAAATCAAATAATTTAAGAGCCTATAAGTCCACAAAAAAGGAAAATCAATAATCAAATATATCCTGTTATCCTTGCCATTGATTAGCACTAATCTTTGGAGGACATAAAGCAGAGATAAAACATACAAGCAGAGAACTTGGACAGAGACACCTGTCAGTTCCATCCTGAGAGACAAATGAAGTGAAGCTTTCACTGTACTGAGCTCTATGCCAGTTGGAGTATAAGAAGTGATTTGGGTAGGGCAAGGGCACTCCTCTCTGAGACCTGGGCTTTGAAAGCTTCTCATATCCAGCAGGGAAAATCTTCCTCGATAGTTCTGATGTATTTCCTAGAGTCAAAGTGTCAAACACACACAGAGCTGAAGTATCCTGTCACTTAAATTTGAAACCAAAGAAGTTCATTGTGATTATCCTGTAAAAGTGACATTGCAAGAAATTGAAGAGTTTCCTTCAACTTGGAACAGAGCAGTAAGCTGGACAAACAAGGATCTGGAACTTACAGGCTTTTACACTTGACTCCTCATGTGGAAACTGTTTGCAGCTAGAGTTCAACATGAGATCATATTTTGTAACAGGAGATGGTAAAGCAGCTTTTAAGAGAAAGGTGTAGGGCTTAGAAAAGTGGGAGAGGATTAAACACGTGGCATGGTGTCTAATTTTCTCAGATTTTCTTTGAGGGTCAAATACTGAAGGTAAAAATTTGAGAAGCATGAAATTCAGGGTAATCATTAAAGTTGAGGAACACTTCCCAAGAGGTCATGTAAAACTCTGAGCTTAAACAAAATTGCCATGTGCAATCCCAAGAACTGCGCAGGGTAGAAGCAAAGGCAGGCGTCTCCTGCACAGGATGCAAGGAGTGAGACAAAGAGCTCAAAGCATGTTGGTGGTCATTTATAGAGCAGGCAGTGATAGTACCTTAAACCCTGATTTAATATTGCCAAAATGACTTTAAAGGGAGCTCATTTGCTCCTTAGCACAGGAGTTATAATTTAGGTATCCAATAAAAAAAAAAAAAAAACTTCAATCAGAGACTGAAACTGGTAGGAATTCTAAATGAACTTTCCTGAATATCTGTTCCCTTTCATGTCTGCTTCTCTGCAGTACAAGAGTCTGGCTTTTCTCCAGTAAATCTCCTTATTGGCTTCTGTTAACTCAAGTCTGATACATTACTTGTGGCCAAAGGATTTCTACTTTCTACAAGAGCCCTTCTTCCCTCTGTGCAATGAATCAATCAAGGTACTATAGATTGAGTACAACGTTTTTACCACTTTTTAATGGTTTCATATAAAAAATAGTATCCTTATTTAAATCAACACAATACTGCCTGTCGTAAACAAGTTTCTTTGCCCTTTTTTTTTTCTTTTTTATTACTGGACATTGAATCCAGAGGCTTGCACAGACTACGAGAGTACTGTCTTAGTGAGCTACATTCCTAATGCTTTATATTCTTTCTAATTGTTTTTCTTATATTTTTGGTACTAGGTATTTAACCTAGGGGTACTTTACCACTGAGCCACATTCTCAGCCCTTTTTATTTTCTTTATTTTCAGACAAGTCTCACTAAACTGCTCAGAACTTTGCTAAATTGCTGAGGTTGTCCTGGAACTTGCAATCCTTCTCCCTCAGCCTCTTGAGCTACTGGTATTACAGGTCTGCTTCATCATTCCCAGCAGGCTCTGAATTTTATATAGGAACATATTCACACTCAACAGAAATACTACCAATAATATTAGTCAGGTGCCACTCACCTCTAATCCCAGCAGCTCAGGAGGCTGAGACAGAAGGATCAAATTTTGAGGCCACAATGAGGTCTTAAGCAAATGAGTGGGACCCTGTATTAAAGTAAAAAATAAAAAGGACTGAGGATATAGCCAAATGGTAAAGCACTCCTCAGATTAGTCCCCATTAGTCCTCCCCCACAAAGAAGGAATATTAACATTTCCAGATTATTAAAGATATAATCAAAGTGCAAAATAATTCATTCAGAAAAATTGAATTGAACCAAATTGAACCAAATTAAGTGAAGATTCTAGGTCAGGGCTCCTAGTAATGAGTGCTATGTTTCTTTCTCTGTAAACCTTTTTCATCCTAATATCCCTCCTTTCTGTCTGCTCCAAGGAGATAGGCATGTTTTCTAGAGGTTTCCTGCTAAGTTTCTCCTCTATTCCTGTCCACATAAAAACCTTCAGCTGTCTTGGTAAAGTCACCTTGGTTCTCAAACTCATTCCTAGTTGAAACCTATATGACGTAAACTGCAGGCTTTGACTGAGGCCATTCCCACTTTGATGCTTCTTTCACCCAGGAACCCCAAGCAGGTTCTGCTTGAAAATGCAGGCAGGAAGTGGACATGTTTCTTTTTTTGAATAATGCTTAAGATGTACCCTTATTGTTATTGCACCAATGTAATCTATAGAAAAATTATTTTTTAAATCAAGGCACAGAATATTCTCTAGTAGAAAACCAGCAGAGGCATGGACCTCAAGGACATTAATATGTGCATGAAGACCTAACCACTTTCCATCCCAGAGAGCAACTTCTGAAGATATAAATGCATCAAACTTCATTTTAATTGGCAGCACATTGTTCTGAGAAAGCCTGTTATTGAATCCTGAAGTGAGACCTATATATTTTTTGCAAGTTCAATGAAGCTTATATGTGGGTGTCAATAAATTAAGGATTAATTACTAATATCCGAAATCACTTTGATTCCTAGTTTCCCCAATTCTGATCTTCTCAGAAAACTTCCAATGTATCTCCTATTTCAATTCAAAGGTCACAGAAAAGCAACTTGAGTTTCAGCTCATGAGTATCTAAAAATAAGACTCTGGCATCCAAACTATTATTGGCAATAAATTGAAGGGTTCTTCTCTGTTTCTTCTGAAAATTCACAGGCAAACTAGTACGTAATTATAAACTCCCAATGAAGAAGGAATTGTTAATTTTACCCTTAAGCTGTGATACAAAAGAAAATTCTACTCTGAAATAGCTAGAGGGACTATTGAAAGTATATAGAGTTGTCTTTATCTTTAGTGTCAACTGGGATGGCTTCAGGATCTGTCCTCATTCTTGCAAGTTCAAAACTCACCCAAGGATGGCGAGGAGAAAGGTTTTTGCTTTGTCAAGAATTACTAGTCTCCATTACAACTTAATTTAAAATAGAAGAAACTATACATACTGAGAAATTCCAAAGTAAATTTAGTATATATTACTGGTGTCTTTGTAATTTTATTATTTTAATGAATTCTCTGTGAAACTGAATTCAGAATAATTTCATGTTGTTACTAGTGACCCTGATTCTCCTAGAATCCCTTTTCACTTCTTTTTGGCACTATTTCCATGTCAGAATTTCAGCCAAGAGTCAGTCAGTTTACGGCAAAGTCAGTATAAATAATAATTATAAAGGTAATTTATTCATAGTATATAATGAAGATTTCATCAAACAACTTATGAATGTGGTATTTTCAAACTTTAAGTTATGAAGACACAGGGGATTTGTTTTATTTTATTTAATTTCTATTCTACAGCAAACAAAAAGCGAATACATTTTTATCTAAAGAAGGGCAAAATTTATTCCAACAAATATGACATTTTAAAAACTTAGTTTCTGTTTTTCAATAGTTGTACCCTTCCTTCAAAGTTGCATGCAAATACGCATCCTCAGGAAAACTTAGGGGAAAATATTCCCATAGGAAAAGAATTGCAAAAATGAACCCATTTCTCATGGCTCTATATGTAGGATGGATTTTTTTAAACTCACTGTCTCAGCAAGCAGGGCCTTTTTCTGCTGGGCTTAAATGACTTCACTATTACCTGGGACCCTTCTTTCTTTCCTTTTTTTAATTTTTGTAAAAAGTGAATTCTTAGAAAAATTTCAAAGACATATAAAGCCAAAATTTTGACATAAAGATACTAAATATAGAGCTTTCAACATGCTCAGCTTCAAGGTTTATACTTATCGCAGACTCAGAGCAGTAATTTCAATATTGATCATTAGACTACACTATAAATAGTGCTGAATAGTAAGAAGGATGCTCAGAAATTTATGAAGACACAAAAACTTTTACTCAACATAGCAGTTAAAGAACTATAATGCCACATACTTAATCTAAGTAAAAAAAAAAAGACAAAACCCCATAAGGATGTCATATTATTATTATTATTTTTAGTGAAACAATTTAATCTCATTTCCTTGGGTCCATTTGAACTTATTTTATATGGAAGAGAGAAATTGCTAAGGGCTGAATGTCTGGGTATCCCTAAATCATGCACTGAAGTCTTTGTAGCCATGGTGATGATCTAGCAGAGGAGCTTTTGGGAAGTCATTAGGTAATGAGGGCTGAGCACTCAAGAACAGGATTAGTGTTCTGAGAAAAGAAACTGGAAAGACCCCTAATCCCTTCCTTCTGAGATGCTGAATCTGCCTATTCCTTAATCTTGAACTTCACAGCTTCCAGAACTGCGAGAAGTATATTTCTGTTGTTTATTAGCCATTCCAGTCTATGGTATTTTGTTGGAGGAGCCAGCAATTGATTCTTATCTTAAGAATTAAATAAACTTAAAATAGACTTACTGAATGCGTTTATTTAATGTATATATAATGTGGTGTTTGATATATGCCTTTGCTACCTTGCTTCCTCTGCCTGGAGTTCCTTTTCTTCAACTCACAAAGCAAATCTAAAACCTGACAATTTTATAAAGCCAGCTCAACTGCTAACATCTTCATAAGACTGTCTCAGATTCTAACAGAAGAAGAGCATCTCTCTTTCTCTGTCATAAATTGATCCCTTCCTTGTTTTTTTCTTTATGATTTACAATTTAGATTTATCTGTGCTGTACTGTATTTTTCCTTCTGCAAAAACGTGATCCCATTTACAGAGAGTCTGCATCTTTTCCAGGTATCTCATCATGATTTGAAAAGAGCTTATTCTTTTTATTTCCTACATTCGTTACACTTATTAAGTTAGTATTTGTATTAGTTCATATTTTTGTTTGTATCCTTAAATAAATAAGAAAGCTGTGACATCCAAAACCTCATTTATATTCTTTAGTACTCTATTTCTGATAAATGCAATCACAATAATAATAAAACATATTTGCCAGGAATTAGTCCACTTCTTTTAGCTCATATAACAGTGCAATGAGGAAGGTAGTATTTTTGCCCCCACATACTGATGAGGAAACTCCAGTATCCCTTTTAAGAAATGTATTTGCAAGTGATTGTCACTTTATTAGTATGTTTTCAGAAAATGCCATATTCAACACTATATTTTACTTGCCCATAGGAAATAGCAGATTGTAAGTAGGTCAACATATTTATGAATAAATGAAAAGTTTCAAGAAAGTACTGATTAACTTCTAATTAACATATTCAAAGGACATAGACATTTTTTAGAATAAATATGACAATAAGACATTTTTCACAAATGCTTCATTTTCATAACACAAATCAAATATTGATAATGTCTCATTAACATGTATATTATGTGACATTTTGTGGTTCAAAATGATTAAAGGGTAAAATTGGGTATCAATTCGTAGTAAAGTAGTCCCAGACCAATATTTTCTTTTAATTGATTTAGGTAGGGTATCTCATCAAGTAAAGTCATTAAGTTGGCAATGATTTGGATAATTCATTTAAGTAAAGCTTTTGTGGAATAATCACTGTAAGATTATAAACAAATAAAGTAAAATATGAGAACATTTAAAAGACAATTTTAATAAGCTCTTTACCAGCAAAATACCACTTAATGAAAGCCTGAAGATAATTTCTATAAAGAATCTAAATGTACTTTAATGCAATGGCTCATTCATAGTCTCTGAAAGAGAAAATAGAATTTTTATTTATCAATGAGGTCCAATTGCTATCAATAGCCTACAGCAAAAATAAATAAATGAATGAAATGAGATTGTTTTTTTTTTTCCAATATCAACTAGCCCTGAGTGATAAGAAATTTGTCAAAATGTCAGTCAGAAAATGAGGTAGATGTACTTCAAAAAAAAGGATAATAAAGTTGAAATCCAGGGAGACTCACTAACACTTTGGTTGAGACTATGCTGTAGGGTCACCTATGTTTCCAGAGAGAAAGGCGAGAGTCGAGAACAACTGGAAAGGACACGATGTTATCATTAACATGAGGGAGATTAATGTTGAAAAGATCATCAGCAGTTTCTGGCTCCGTTCAGAAAGGTGAGGATTGGATTTTGCTGAAGAAAGCGAAGGGCAAACAGGACAAAAATAATGGCTATTAAGGTGGGAAAAGAGAAGCAATAGATCAAATCATCCAATATAAATGTAATCTTACCTGAGACAAAACATGACAGTGTACATCGCAAAGTCAACATTTGTAGAATCTCACAGCATTTTCCCCTAAGTTATCAAGAAAACACACACACCAAAGGCAATGAAGAAATGTTAAACCTTCTGTTTTCCTTATCTTAGTTTTAGTTTAGAATATTTATCCAAAATTAAAAAGCATATCAACATAGAAATAAAATAATAAAATCTAGTATTGAAAATTAGATTTTTTTTTGTAGTTGTAGATGGCCAGAATGCCTTTATTTGGTTTGTGTATTTTTATGTAGTGCTGAGGATCAAGCCCAGTGCCACACACATGCTAGGCAAGTGCTCTACCACTGAGCCACAACTCCAGCTCACCACCACCACCAACACCAATTCTCGAGAATTAGATAATTATTGTTTTATTTTCATTGACTAAAAATGAAATATCTTTTAATATTGCTCATTGGCGTCTGATTTGTATGTAGTGACCTCCACTGCTAAATATAGGTTTATTGTCTAAATTTGACATGACTCTTTCAGCTCATAAAAAGTGACAGAGTCTAGGTAGTTTTTTCATGTGTCTTAGTTTATTGCAATGATAATTTTGAATAAATTGAGGTATGCTTATACATCTGTTCAGAAAACACTTGCAAAGGAACTTTACAAGAAAGCTTGACCAAAAATCTATCTGCTTCAAAATCTCCTAATAGATTGGACATTTTATTTTCAAAATTTTATTTTAATTTCCAGATGAAAAGCTCAGATAACAAGAAAAATGATAGCTGTTTTGGCTATAGGATCAGAGAGGTTTCTTTTTTCTTCTTAACTCCTGGCATTGTTGTCTCCTTGAACTACATAGAAGAGCTAGTGAAATGGAATTACAATCTCCTGGCTTGGCGACAGCAGTCATAAATTACCAGGTCATTATTAGCACAGGCAGTCTGGATCAACCATGTCAGAGAGATGGAGTAATATTCACGTTTCTGGACAAAGAATAAGGTGTGGAGAAGATTGAATATATTTGCTTTTCTTTCACCCAAGCAAATTTGAAGAGTAATCACCCTTTTTATTGTGATAATGAATTTCCAGAATTTATTACAGAAGAAATATCAAACTAACAAGGATTTGTCTTTCCAAATACATTATATACAGGTCAGCAATTTTACAGTAATAATTAAGTGTATTATGACTGGCCAATTAAAAGGTTATCCAGTGATTATTCCAAAAGACAGGTTATAAAAACAGAAGCTCATAAATATGATTCAATAATTCAATGGAAATAAGATCACTCAAAAGAGAAAGCTATTCAAAAAGAATTCAAAATGAAAACCTTGGAAAATATGTTAGAAGAAAAAAAAACTATGCATACATTTGAAGTTCATTAATAATTTAGAAACATATTCTCAAAAGTATAAAATAGAATTTATAAACAAAAAACAATCAAATAAATATAATAAAAATTATATGAGCCTATGTCTTCAACAGAGTGATGCTTCAATTGTTCTAAATTAAGTTTTGCATAAAAGTTTTGTGATTGTTTTCTAAATATAAATAGATGTAATTAATACCAAACTACTAAAAATAACATGTAAGCAAAAGATAATCAAAGTTATTATTATGTCTTAAAATATAAAATAATACATATCAAAGAAATGTTTAAATGGTAAAAAAACACAATGTTAATTGAGATCAATAAGAATGATGACATTGTTAAATAGTAAGACTTTCAGATATTTCAAAAATAAGTACAAAAAGTACTGTCTGAATTAGTGAGTTTATTTTATAATTAAAATAAATAAGATAATGATATATTTATTTTTTATATTCTGCGATTTTGATATTGATACAAGTCATTTAATGTTAGGCTGATCAGTAATGTATGTGCTTTGCTTTCTGAATAAAGGTAACATGTCTGTTTTCTGAAGCTGCTAATTCATATTTTTTCCAAGAAAATTTTAAACATGAATCTGGAAAAGATTAATAATATTAAAAGTTTAATAATATTAATCTGGAAAAGTTTAATAATATTCATTAAATACAAAGTTTTGCTGAGATTCTGTTAATTCATTGCTTTATTAATCAAATGATTTTGGAAATTCATCTAAAAAAAAATCAGGTCCTAGCGCACATGACTCACTGTTGGGTGAAAGTGGTAATGAGTGCAACCTAAATGATGAAATTATAGAAAATAAGAGTAAAAACGATGAGCCTATGACTAAGCTCTTACTGTGAAACAAAGTTGAGACCAGATATACAATCCTAGGTAATGCTGTTTTAAAAAAGTGATGAAGGAAATGATATTATGTACTTTCAAAGGCATGAAATAATCTTTAATAAAATGATGAATATATACAATCCATGTTGCAACAAAGTCAACAATATGGGTAGGACATGAAAACTGTCATCAATGATTTGTTTTAGTAAAAATTTAGTTGATCACGACTAATCCTCTATAGAATTTATAATGGTAGTTCTAAATTATTCTAAATTCATCCCCTCACTGATGGAGCTAATGAGTGAAAAGTAATGGTAGACTGTGTGGATTTTGGAGTAATAAAGCAGATTATCTACATATTATTAGGTACTATATTAAATCCACCCAAAACTGGTGGTATTTATGGTTTTTCAAATTAGCATTCTTTAAATTAAGAGATTTATAAACCTGGATTTACATCTGAATTTCAAAGGAGTATATCTATTAAGGGAGGGTCTAAGCAGGCACCTCACCAATTCCCAGCTTACCCACATATTCCTTTATAAAAATGATCTACTTGACAAAGTCACAAGAATTCTTGAAATTACAAGGCCTATTGTTTTTTTTTATCTAACTTATGCAAGTCTCCTTCCTCTACCTCCACAAAATAATGGCATTATTCTTACATCCCTAAACCTTGGATTAATGCATTTGCCTTATGTTTTTATTTTCTGGATACCATGATATTTTAACATCTTAAGAAACTTTCTGGCTGAGGAAACACTGCCCACTGAAGACTGGCACATTGTTAGGGTTAGCAAATGCTGCCCCTGGCACTCCTTTGATATGCACACTGACAATTGTGGAGCCTACTTACTCTGTTTCTGCCCTACTGGAGGCAATATTTCTCTGACTTTATCTTCCCAGAGAGAGGTACCAGACAGGGGTCTGTACTGCTTGCCTGCTAGAATGATACCAACTAGCCAGTTCTAAATTGTTCACCATGCCCTATTTTGCCCATCTTGTGGAAACTCCCATAAAGGCTCTCCCATGCTCTGTCCCCTTCTGCACCCTGACTGATGCTGGCACTTTCCCATGTAGCCCTACATGGGGTGTCATGCTGCCTGTTTCCAGAACTCGTGAGTATAACAAACTGCTCTCCTGAGTCTCCTGTGTCTCCTCTTGTGGACTTTCCTGACTAGCCAGCACTTAACACAAAATATAATGTAGCACATGACATTGCCTCCAGCAATGAAAATATCTGGGTGTTTATCAGAGGAATATTCTGAAAACTTTACCTTTTCCATTTCCCTCTTGTCAAAGAATGAATGACAACTAAAACTAAGTCATTTCATGCAAGAAAAAAAAAAGCATCTTAAGAAACAATTAAGGTAGAAGCAACTTCAGCTCTCATATCTTTACCCTGAGAGTCCCAACTTTAGGTGGAATGTTACTGGGATGAATATTTACATGCTTATTTGAATAGAGAAACAAAATCAGACATATATTCTGAATAGATTTGACCAGGACTGGTTATGTACATTATTTCATGTATATTGAATGAACTAAATGTATAGCTAAAAATTTCAGACAAAAATATATTTAAAATAGGTAATATGATAAAGTAATTTTTATGAAAAAGTAACTTATGCTGAAAATTAATAAGATTTTAATTATTTTAACATTTTATGGTGATATTGGATAAAATAAGGTGTTTCTAAAATGACTTATAAAAACAATTTACATGCATTCAATATGTCTTGGCAAAATATTGTGTAATAGTTTCAGGGATCACATGCCTGTGATGATTAGCAATAAATTTCTTTGTAAGGTGAGAAACAAATGACATCGCTTATACAAAATTAATGTAAGATTTGAGTCAGTGTTAAAATTAATTTTGATGAAAAATCAGTCTGACATTTTCTAATGTGACTTAGAACTTCAAATGCCTGTGTGGCCTTATTCCTCACATCCCTGGCACTTATTTATGCAAACAAGCTTTTCTAAAATTTCCAGTATTAAAATGAAGAAGAAGAATTTTAAATCTAGTCTCATTTCAATTGTGACTACTTATTTCTATAAATATGAGTGGCTTGAAAAAAATTTTTAAACAAAACATTTCTATCTATTTAAACTTTTGTGCAGTATTTCAGAAGTAATTCTAAATAATTTGAAAACATAATGGGATTGGATCTGGGGTTGTGACTCAGTGGTAGAGCACTTGCCTAGCATGTGTGAGACACTGGGTTCAATTCCCAGCACCACATGTAAATATATGAATAAAATAAAGTCCATAAATGTCTAAAAATTAAAAAAAAACTATAGGAAGAAGCATATTCCTATCCCTGAGGTATTTATGAGTGCCACTCAGTGCCCTTTACCTGGCTTATGCTTGACCTAAGTTCCCAGTGACGAGGTGGGCTCTCTATAGAATCTATTTAGCAGAAATAAGTACATGGCGACAATAACAGTCTGAGACAAAAATCAAAAGAATATTTGTGGAATTTGTCTAATAATTAATCCCTATATCTCTATTTGCCAATACCCTAACTCTTTTTCCAATTTTTCCAATTTAGAACTCATTTTCTTGTTTTATTTGGTCCCTAAATATTTTTTATTTAGTTGCTTTCCAATATAGATATTGATTAAAAATAAAAATTCATTATTTGTGCCATATTTTTTAATTTTTCTAGTACTACTTCAAGTTAGTTTTACTTTTAATATTATGTAATACTTCACAATATTTATAGCTAAAAACTCATTTTTAAAACTTATTGACTAAAAATGAATCATATCCTTAGGTTTCCAAATAATGACTCATCCCAACTTTCCTGGTCCCAGTTCCACACAATCATGATACAATCAGGCACCTCTTGACAAGAATTAGTTCTGTGAAATGAGTCACCAGGCAATTTCATTACTGTGCCATAGAACATACTTATATGGTATGGACCAACCACTCCATGTGGCTTCTTGAGGCAATCAAGACATGCAGTAAATACTAGATATGGGAGGCTGCTGAGGGCATGACTTGGCATAATGTTTTACAGTAAGCTATTTTTAAAAAACTACAAGGAGTATGTATGCACTAATGGGATAATAAATATAGAAAATACATATGTAATAGACCAATAACAGTTTATTATAATTAGTATCAAGTGTTATGTATTGTGTATAACTGTGTGTGCTGTATTTTATACCACTGGAAGTACAGTAGGTTTCTCTATATCAGCATCTCCACAAATACCTGACAAATATCTCATGTTAAGAAGTTATGACATCAGTAGGCAATAGAATTTTTCAGCACAATCATCATCTATGGAACCTCTGCCACATGTATGGTCCATCATTACCAAACCATGATTTTGCCAAGACTGTTTATGATTATTTCAAGACCATGCTCCATTCCATTTGTATGTATTCCATTTTAGAAATTTGTCAGTCATATAAATAACTGAGGTTTAGTTCTAATATTTTTATATATAATCTTTGTCAGATTTTAGTATCACGGTGATAATTGCTTTGTTTTATTTATTTATTATTTATGTATTTTGGAAATATCCCTTCTCAATCTATGCTGTGGAAAATTTAGCATTATTTAAAGATTAGGTCAGTAGAAATGAGAAAGGGGATTGGGGCAGGGGGAGAAATAAGAGAGCAATTGTGGAATGTAATTGACCAAACTGTGCTTTGTACATATGGGAACATACCACAGTGTATTCCACTTTCATTTTTATCTATAAATCACTAATTTTAAAAAGCACATAAATAAATAGAAGAAAGACCAGTAGAGAAGAGGAAAAGGAAAAAGGAAGGAAGAAATGAAGGCAAAGGGGGCAACTGGGGTCTGAATTAGAGCAAATTATATTCTGTGCTTTCATGATTATGTCACAATGAACTCCAATATAATGTATAACTATAATATGCTAATAAAAATACTAAAACTGGTTCATTTTTTGTAGTGAACCATTCAGAACATTCATGAGATGGAAGATTTCTGTCAACCCAACACAGTTTTGTGCTGAATTTTTCACCCTCTTGTAAAAATCTGAGCCTAGCAATCACTGATGTGATTTCTGTCATTATAATCTTCCCTTTTCTGTAAATCATATCATATGTATGTGTCTGGGTTCTTTCAATTATCTAATTCTCATGTTGTATGATAACGTCCCATCACATGGCTAAGAAGGAAATCAATTTGATTTTTAAAAACAAAATTCAAAATACATGAACAGATATTTTACCATAGAAGCCTATGGGAAATAAGTACATACAAAGGTACTCAGTATCACTAATCATTAGGGAAAAATAATTCAAAGTCACAATAAGATGACACATTACAGCCATTAGAATGGCCAAAATTAAAAGACGAACAATATCAAGTGTTGGAGAAGAGGTTTTGGAGTTCTTATTATTTACTGCAAGGAATGCAAAAGGTCACAGAATCCTCAGAGAATAGATTGGTGGTTTCTTATGAAGTCAGACATATCTATACAAAAATATGTCAATCCCAGTCCTAGTCTTTTGCCAAGGGAAATGAAATCATCTATCTACAGAAGTCCCAGCAGATGCATTCATACTAGCCAATAAATGCAAATGGACCAAATGTCCAACAACTGGTGACAGATAAACAAATTCAGGTATATACTCAAGCATTTATTTGCTAATTTAGTAATTTACAGAATTCTGTATCACTGACTATAAGGCATAAGTTACATAAGAAAGAGTCCTTGTCAGAAGGCCAACAGTCCCAGGGGACACAGCCAAATAAATCAGAAACAAATTGATAAATCATCTGGTGCAAAAACAAAAAAACAAACAGCAAACAAAAACCTATGGTGCTTCTAAGGAAACTACAAGCAATTCAGGCTTACTGGAGGGTAACTTTTAAACACAGATTGATTTCAGATGATTCTTGGGAGGAGTGTAGGAGATGCACAATAACAAGACTTAAACGGCATGTTACAGATGGTGGATTTTTCAATAGTTTTCATCAAGAAAATGACTATGCCAATACCTTTGTATCTGCATCTTGCATCCAAGTTCCCAAAGAACTTTATTGTATGGTTCTGAATCATTCCATTTATTGACAATTTTACATTGTACATTTAAATTCCAAAATACATAACTTCTTAAATACTTGCCTACCTAATATTTTGTTTTTCATGTTTCCATCTTGGGCATTACTTTATTCCTCTGTTGTACTAAAATCCTCTGACTCCCAGATCAACATCCTTCCAAAATAACACTTTCAAACCAGTAAGTTTTACTGCATTTGTATTTTATTTTCTAACTTCAGTGAACTGTAATGAACCTTTCCATGCTTAATATATGGCTTAGTTTTCTAAATATTATATAAAAGACCAATATTCAAATGTTCATAATTATTTAATAGTACATGTTGTTGATATAGATAATATTATTATGTATGTATATCTAGTTTCTTTTTTTACTTCAGAAGAATATAGAAAGAAACAATAGTTTCTGTCTCATTAAGAAAACAAGACAGTCAATTTCCATTAGATAAATGATATAAGGTGAATTAGTTCAGGAAAGTGGCAGATTACAATAACTTCATAAATACACAAGATGAAAATGCCACCTTCTGTTCTTGCTAAAGTTATCTAGCATTTCCATCATGTTAAAATATATTCTCAGGGCCTTGGCTTTTCTTTTATTCTGGACACACACTGTGTAGGCCTGCTTCACATTGTTTATATTACACTCCTTGCTTTGGTTTCAGAGATTTTTGCATCACAGTTCTTTAAGTATATTGAGGGTTTATTTTGAAAGCTGCTTCAGTTGTATATTGCTGTGTTAAAAGCTGTTAGATACTGAAGAGCTCAGAACAGTCATTCTAATATATCTCACAGATTCTTTGGGTCATCAGTTTTAACAAGGCCCTGCTGAGCAATACTTGTGTTCCCTGTGTCAGGAAATGGGATCATTTGGTGGTAGTTAGCTAGGAGACAGGCTAGTCAGAACACTCCAAGAGGGCTTCACTCACATGACTAGAGGAAGAAAGCTGGCAGGCTGTGCTTAGCTACCTCAAGAGGAACAGGCTGTGCTCCTGGCAGCTGGCTTCTCCCTGAGTGAGAAGCTCAAGGAGGCAAGTGGAGGTGGCATGACCTTCTATGAGAAGTTATGCAGCATTAAACCTGCCACGTTGAAACTGTGACAGCTCCTCCCACTTTAAAGGAAAGCTGTAGAAAGAGTATAAAATAATACTGTTTTGGTGAAAAATTATATGAAGTTAAGAATTTTTTTTTAATTTTAGATTTCATCTCCTGTTCTAAAGGAATATAAATAAAGCTAATATTTTAAATCTTTTTTTAAAAATAAACTTACATTGTCTCTTTTCGTTTACAAAAATACCTTTCTAGAATTATGTTTACCCCAACCAGAACGCATGGCTTCTCTGATAAACCAAAATCACAGAAATAATATTATATTCATGGATATTCTTTTGTCCACATTTATGTGTCACTTAGGTTCCTGTCATACATTGTACATGATATGAAATGTTCCTTACAGACCTAAGGGCATTCTCTTTCTCTGTGAACTGATGTGAGACTAACCAGACTTAACCTTCCATCTGAAGAAGGTTGACCTCTTCATCGTGGCTTATGGAGGAGTTAAGGAAAGTGAAGTCTTATGAAGTCTTATGATTTTAGGATCAATAAATACTTTACACCTAAACAAATATTTTATAAAAACTTTTTCTTTCTTTTAAGCAAAATAACATCTTACCCAGAAGTTGGATAAAAATGAAAATGGTAAATATTGGAAGAGAAAAATCATCATTTAATATTTACAGTCATACTGGAATGTTGTTTTGGAATGGAGAATTGAAAGTATCTAAAGAAACAGGTTTCCTACAAAGAAGGAATTATGTATAAAAGGAATAGGAATGAAGATTCCAGACAGCCCTTTGAACTTTTTTGTCTGGTACCAACACTGAACAAGGACAAGTAATAAGTTGCTAAGTTAATGGATCAGAGAAAAGTTAGAAAAAGAGCCTTTGCAGGAAGAAATCATAATGAATCAGGCCTTCAGCTGGGAAATTAGCTCTTTCACATAGATACTTTTCAGTGTTGCCTTAAAAATTAAAAGAAAGTTAAAGATACCCAAAACTACTGATTTCTGGGAAAAAAGAAAAATCTCAGCTTTTTTTCAATTACAAGAAAGACACAGACAATTGTAGAAGGAACATGGAAACAATTTAGTTGTTCTTAGCCACATTTTTTGATGATATACCTTTTCTACAAATATTTTCTTTTTAAAGGAATCAAATAATTTTCAACATTGTCAGAGAAATTTTCTAGATAGTGTAGTTTATCATTTTCATTCATTCTTCAACTCACATTATATTTTTTCTCTAGGAAACACTAACCAATGCAACGTGTAGAAAAAGATGACTTCATGATATAATCATACATTTTAAAGATTATTGAACAATAATATTATTAATTTTATGTGTAGTTCAATTACTTTTCTGAAATGTACTCTTATAAAAATAATTACTGATAACATTTTATAGAGCATACTAAGTTGTACTCAGACATTATTGCTTATAATGAAGATTTTAAAAATTTAGTAAAATTTTTACTTATATTGTGATGTTGTATTATTATTTTATTATTTCATGGAGAAATTATAAAACAAATTGCTTTTTGTCGATTAATTTACACACAATTTAATTTTTACTTTTTAAAAAGCAGTTGATATTGAGCAATAATTATTATATTTGGATTCAGGGGAAAAAGTGACTATAAAATGTTTATGTCCTCTGATCCATCCAATTTTATTTTATTGAATTTACTCTAATACACAAATTAATTTAGAAGGATATTCATTCATGCATTATATCTAATAGTTTGAAGCATAACTTCAGTAATCACTGAAGGAATACATTAATGTTTCATCCATTAAAATATTTAACATTTTAAAACAAGGCAAAACAATGAGAATATAAAGTTAAATGAAAAAATAAGAAGCAAATCTACATACATAGAATGATACATTTTTAAAAATAAAATTTACTGAGTTGCTTCACAAATATATACTGAACACTATGTATTGGTCTGTTTACCTGATCAGTGTCTTACCTAATCAACAATAGGTTAAATTGTATTGCCATCATGTTCAAAAATAAATAAATGCTAATTAATTACACAAAGTACTCATACTTTAATCTGTCCTCATAAATTTAATTACAAAAATTCTTTCATCTCCCCAAAAAGGACCTTTGAAGAAAGTCTCCAGCAATTGTAATACTAAAATTATTTCAACCATGGAGTAATTTGGAAGAATTAATCCTTATAAGAGATTTTAAATTATTTAAAATTGTCTTTAATTTCACTTTTAAAACTGATAACACACTAACTGTAATGAAACCAATGAATGTCATCCAAGGTCACAATTCCTTTTATGAAATTTAAGGATCCCAGCATTGGCTGAGGATGCTGGTGTCGAGCCACATTCAACAATTACTCCCAGGTTTTGGTACAGCAGAATGTCTCTTAGTATGTTTATCATCATCTTAACATTTTTCTTCAAGCAAACAGAATAAAAGCCTTTCAGTATTTCTGTCTCAGATACTGTATGGCAGACATAAAACCACTAGTCTGCCTGTCGTAACATATTTAAGGGAAACAACTTCTACACAAAAAGCTGTGACAATTTGTTTACTATACATTTTTAAGAAAGAAGGATTATTGTATAGCAAGTTTCCATATTCCATATGGAATCCTTAAAAATTCAAACGAAAAAGAAATAAGACTAGATGTAAGTAAATCTTCCAAATGCATTTAATTGCATTTAAAAAAAACACCTGATCTCTTCATACAGCATACCTACAAAAAAGTCTAAGAAACAACATGACAGAAATCCTTTACTTGATTGGGATGTCGGTAGAATTCTCTAGGTCTTTCATAGCACTTTGCATATATGACAATATCACCACACTAGAATATAAGATCCTTGAAGTTAGGAACAATGCTTAATTTTAACATTTGTCCCATTAGTCTTGGCCATGCCATATGCTAAGTATTTACTTATTTAATCAGTAAGTGAACAGAATCATGACACTTCCTTGCATCCCATACAATTAATATTGGGAAAAGAAATGAAGTAACAAGTTTAAAAAGCAGTATTTGCTATTATTTTAAGTAAAGGTTGGTCAGAAATATTATAAATAAATTTAGTCGACTTACTCCAATAGAGCACAATGACAAATGACAACAATCATGCTGGAATTCAACATCAACAACAAATAATTAAACATTGAATGAACCTGACAGAAGACCTTTAAAATGTTGCCAAACTCTATTTGGATAAACTGAATGTTTACAACAAGCCTAATGATTTCATCAGTCTTAATTATAATTGTGGTTTAGTAAAAGACTCACATCCACTAAAAGTAATGAAGAATGTGTCAAATGTTTGAGGAGAAACAATTAACCACTGCTCAAATGGTTATTGTTTTGCAAATAATCAGAAACTGGGGAAAATGATGGTAATTGCAAGAGAAAGTCTATTGTCTCTGAAACACCACAGTAATTCTTTTATACAGCAGCTCAGATTTATACCTTCAATCTATCTCTTCCATGAAATTTTATATACTTGATGTCTTTATCTGAAGATGTTTTTATTTTCAAAATTATAAAATTAAAAAATGGAAATGTTAACAAAATTATCCATGTTATTTTGTTTAAAATGTGTGTATGATAATATGAAAAAAATACATTAAAAAGGATATTTCATTTTTTGCATGCAAAGTACTATATATTAAAATTAGAAGAAAATAATGTTAAGCTTTAAAATTAGGAAATTATGCAAATTGATGAGCCTTTTGAATACTGATTATGGATTATTTGATTGTCTTCAATACATAATGTGGATATTGCAATATCCAGGATTTAAAGTCATTGGGTCCAAATGCCTCATGTCTCAGATTAATTAGCATTTCCTATAAATATTTCCTTTTTTGTTAGAGGGTGCACATTACCTAGAAATAATTTGACTATTGGGTGTTTAGTTAATCTATGACTATTTTATAGCAGTGACACCATAGAGATTTGCTTAAATTGCTTTACAATTTTTTTGAGATAAAATTTTCTGGGATAATATTCCTAAAGGGATAATGTGGTTTTAAAGCATATAGATAGCTTTGTTGGCTCTGTCTTTTATTATCAAATATAACTCTGGGAAGAAAAGCATATCAAATTTGAAGTGTCATAAGAGGCACATAACTTACATGTCCCTGAAATGTGAATATGTGGTATTTGCAATTTATTTTGTTTTGCTAGCTGAATAGAAATATAGATATTTTTAGAATTATTTTAAACTGCATCCTTTCCATTGCTACCAAGACTGTACTTTTCTCCATAAACTGCAAAGTTTTAAACTATTCTTTATGTGACAAATGATATAAATTCTGAATACTAATATAGATTTAGATTGTTACATAGAGTTAATACTAATTTTAATCTTATGTTTTATAGGATTTGGCTGATTTTATCAGTTAATAAATCTGTTGAAGGCTTTTATTTCAGGATAGTGATAAGAACCCAAGATTTTATATTACCTCTAAAATTCCTCTTGCTAGAAGGATATAAAAATGAGTTTTTACATATACTATGTTAGAAAACAGGAAAGGGTGCCATTAACAAGCAAAAATCTTTTGAGTAATTTTGTTATATATAATGCATATGAGTAAAGAACTATGAACATTTCCTATCAAGGCAAGCAAGCAAATAATCTACATTCCCCAGTGGATCCTCTAAACACAGAACATTAGGCTAGGAAATGGGAATTCCTCAAAACTCCGGAGGCAGCAGATAAAACCACTGAATTAAAAAATATACCAATTACAGCATAAGAATCAGGTGGGCCATGTTCAATACAGTGTCATTGCATCTATTATTATACAGAGTAACAGTAATAGTGATAATAAAGTATAGTGAGTAACCTAACATTTTATTAAACTATTTGAATTTTAAAAGACATTTGTTCAAAATGTTCAAAGCAATGTTTCTGTCCTTTACACATAAATATTCCTTTATAATAAAAAAGTCATTTTTATAGAAATGATAGAACAGATTTTACGTACAGTTAAAATGAAATAACTAGGACTGAAAGTGTCTTCTCACTTTAAAAATTACACTCTAGAAAAAAATATGCGTATTATTTGTTCTCAGAGAACAAGCAACAGGTAGTACACAACCATGTTTCTTGAGAAAAGAGAAAGAAACAAGGTGATCCCTTAATTCCTAGTCCTTTTTTTGAATAAAAATCGAGGCTGTAGTGGAATAATACTAGCAGCAAATGCTAGTTTAAGTTGAGGCAATTGAAATAAAAGTTCAAAGAGGTTATATGTACACAATCTGTGTGACACAGTACTGAATAGCAGGGAGGTAAAGAAAACGCAACCTCAGAAATCGGCTTATGGTCTCTATCAAGACTACTAGTGAAGGGTAAACTATATACATATAAAGATAAAGTCTATGAGGAAAGTCAAAGTACAACTGAGGAGTCAAAAGATGAGCATTTGGAAGAGCTTGTCAAAGCTAGAGGGCTTTCAAGCCCTGCAAACACCATTGCATAACAATTGAGGACAATCTAGATACCCAAGGATATCCCCAAAAGGGACACAACAATAATAGTATGGCTATTGGAGATTACCCCAAGACCTACATTAAGAAAACTTAAAAAAAAAAAAAAAAATAGAACAGGATCAAACTGACAAACAATGCAGAAAAAAAAAAAAAAGGTATACAATATTTTTGAAAAGAAAACCTATCCAGCACTGAATTATGCAAAATTCATAATGTCCGGAATCTAATCACTGAACATAAAAAGAAGCAGGAGAGATATGACCTTAATTAGAGGAAAAATCAGTTTAAAAATAGATAAATTTTGTAAGCAAATCATGAAATTAGGAAATAAGGATGTCTATGTATTAAGAAAATATGTTTTAAGAAAATCATGACTGTTGTTTAGAAATAGAAGATACAAAAATTGACAAATTAAAACAAAAAGCTGACTTTAATGTAAAAATAACATGCCAAAACTTTTTTTACACACTTGGATAAACAGAATAAACAAAAAGAAAATTGTATGAATACTCATTAAATTGTTAAAACAAAGAGATTTAGAAAAAAATTTATAAAATCAGTCAAAATGCAAAAGGAACATTACATGCTATAAAGCAAAAGTAAAATTTAATGCTGACTTCCATTAGAAAACTGAATTTGGGGTAAAAATGGGAGTTCAAAATCCATTTGAATCTAATACATGTAATACGAGATGTCAAGAGCTTTGTAATATTTTGAACAACCAATAAAAAAAAAAAGAAAACTGAATTAGTTTTTAAGTTCTAAAAAGAGAAAAAATATATATTTTATATATGTTTATATATGAAATATATACATATATGTGGTATATATATATACCACATATATATTATATACACTCCCTTTTGTAATGGGAATGTTACTCTGACCGTTGTATATTGGATACATGTAACTTACTTTTGAGTTTTACAGATGTTCACAGTCAAAAATTTTCTTTAGTCTCAGATGAAATTTTGGACTTGATTATTAGCCATGCTGCAACCGTTAAGTCTATAGAGACTCTTGGAGATAAACTAAATGCATTTTGCTTTGTGATATGTACATGAACTTTTGGAGGCCAGGAGTAGAATGTTATAATTTGGATGAGGTGTCCTCCCAGTTCCTGTGTTAAAACAGGGATGTTTGTTAGTAAAATGATTAGATTCTGAAAACTGTAACCCAATTAGTCCACCTGAGTTTGAATGAACTGAGTGATAACATAGGCAGGTGAGGAAAGGTGGAGGAGGTGGGTCCTGGGAGAACATCCTGGAGGGGCATCTTTCCTGAGGCCCCTTCCTCTCCCTCTCTCTGCTACCTTCCTGGCTTCCATGAGCAGGGCTTCTCTACCACACCCTTCTGCCATGATGTTTTGCCTCACCTTGGGTCCATAGGAATGGAATCAGACCACCATGCATGTCTATTCAAATATTTTGTCCTGTGTGTGTGTGTGTGTGTGTGTGTGTGTGTGTGATTTTTAAGAGCTCATTAAACTGTCTGTATTTATTTGCCTTTCCAGGTATATATTTTGTAAAATCTTATCTCTTTCTCTGGTTTGTCCTTGCGTTTCTGGGATTTTGTCATATGATACAGGTTTCTTTCTCTGCTTGGTGTTCATTTAGTATCTCACAGTTGCAAGTTTCTGTGTTTCATGAAATTTGGGAAATTTTTGGCAATTATTTCTTTGAATACCCCCCCGCCCCAATCTCTATCCCTTCTCCTATTTGAATTATTCATACTTTTGTCCATCATAGTATTCAGACTTTCATGTAGTTGCAGCAGTGTATTATGTAACAAATGATGTATCCTTTGGATATCTGGTCTTTGTTCATGCTTCTAAGATTTTTATTTAATAATCTATACCAGACTATTCCTCACTCAAAGAAGGCCATGCCCCATAACCCATAACTATGGGCTTTAGCTCCTTCCTTCAATTTAATGAAGATCTCCGGACTATGGCAAACTTTACTGGCCTTTTCCATCTTAGATTGTCTAAAGTCTTTTTGTCTTTCTGTTCTTTAGATGTGTTCATTGACTTGAGTTAATCTTTTTATCCATTCCATTGGAGAAAAATCCCTATGATGCTGTTGGTATAGCTCATTTCACTGGAGAATCATGGGAGGGAAGAAGGAACTGGTCAGTTAGGTTTTATGTTTTTGAAGTCATAACATAAAATTAGAGGCTTTGTTTTTTAATGACTACTGTTAGAAATGATTTCTATCACTTTTTCTTATGTTTCATTAGTGGAGGAAGTTCCTGAAATTCAGGCTTACTCTATCAATTTTTCCTGAAATCTAGACTACTGATATTTTAAGCATGTTAGTGTTCTTTGAATATTTCTAATGAGTTTATGAGTTTTATAATAAAATTTTTTAAAAAAACTTTTTATGGGTATAAGTTTTTCAGGTACAAGAAGAAAAAAACAGCACAGTTTACCATGATATATTTTTTAAAATGAACATAAAAATCAATCAAATTACACGAGTATGATATTTTTAATTAAAACCTATATAGAGAGCAGAGCTCAGTGGTGCACACCTGTTATCCCAGTGACTTGGGAGGCTGAGACAGGAGGATCACAAGTTCAAAGTCAGCCCCAACAGCAGCAAGGTGCTAAGCTACTCAGTGAAAACCTGTCTTTAAATAAAATACAAATATAGGCTGGGGATATGGCTCAGTGGTTGAGTTCCCCTGAGTTCAATCCCTGTTACAAAACAAAAACAAAACAAAACAAAACAAAAAAACCCAGCTTAACACTGTATACTGTGTATAAAATGAAGATTCTTGTATAGGAAGATAAAGAATTCTTGTTTGTATGCACGTGTGTTTTGCTGATATGAAGATTAGTGTACTTTCTTAATTTTTAAGAATTCTGTATTCAATATGCATTACTTTTATGAGTAGAAAATCTATTTATTTTTTCTAAATCACAGAGAAAAGTAATAATAGAAAGTCTACATGTGGAATGTAAGGAAATAAGCACAACCAAGGGAGAAAATAGAGCTCAAACTTCAGAGAGTTATGAATATGCTAGAGAACTACTACTATTGCAAAGAATTAGAAAACCAGAAAGACCCGAACAAAAAGTTTCAAATAAAAGATAATAGACAACAGTGACAAAATGTGCAGAAAAGATGAAAAAAGAGGACTTAAATACTCCCATTGATTCTGTAATTGTGCTTTTGAAATGATGAAAGCCATTGTAATAAAATTTTGTCATCATCAGTGGTTTTATTGCTATAAGACCACATTCTTTCCCTTTCCTTTAAAGGATTTTACATGTACAGCTGTGAGACTTGCAGCATCTCCGATAGGAGGTATATATTTCCTCATTTTATTAATGTAGAGCTTGGCCATCCCATTTACTTTGGACACTGAAATGTGAGCAGTGATAAAGCAGATGCTTTAAAAGACTTTCATGTTCCCACCAGGTGTCCTGTTCTTTTTGCCAAAGAGCATGGCCTAATGTGAATGTGCCCTTCAGATCAGGTCCTGAGAAGAGAAATAACGAGAGCAGTAACTCCAAAGAGGGAGCCAGGAGCCAGCTGCTCACTGTCCACTGTAGGGAATTAAAATAGAGAAACAAATTAGATCTGAGACTAATAGAAGGATGCAATTAACGATAAAAATAAAAATCAATAAAAGAAAATTGACAATGAACAAAGAAAGTCAGTGGAATCAAAACATCTTGCTTGGAGAATATTAGTACAATGTATTAAACTCTATCCAAGGGATCCAGGAAAAAAGGAAACAAATTAATATCAGAAAAAGAGAAAGCAGAAGTCACTACAGAACCCACAAGAATGATTTGCCTTAAGCATTTTGTGTGTGTGTATGTATGTGTGTGTGTGTGTGTTTGTTTAGTTTTATAATTTGTGTATTTGAAGAAATGTGTACATTTCTTTTAAGATGTGACATTTATAGGCATAAAGTTAAATACTGTCCCTTTAGGATGTACATAGGATTTGTATATATAACTCCACCTTTGTTCTCAATATCATTCCTATTTCTGGAGGTGGGTACTGGGCATTGAACTCAGGGGCACTCAATCACTGAGCCACATCCCTAGCCCTATTTTTTATTTTATTTAGAGACAGGGTCTCACTGAGTTGCTTAGCACCTTGCCATTGCTGAAGCTGGCTTCAAACTCTCAATTCTCCTGCCTCAGCCTCCAGAGCCGCTGGGATTTTAGGTATAAATGACCACTCCAGGATTCATTCATTCCTTTTGTTTTCTTCTTTATTCTTAGTAAATGCAGCTATGGATTTATCAATCTAATTGATCTTTTGCAAGATGCAACTTTGAAATTAATCAGTTTCTCTCTACTGTTTGCCTATACCCTATTTCATTAATTTATAATCCTAACATTATTATTTCGTTTCCTCTGTGGTAAGTCATCTGTAAAATAGTAAACAATTATAAACACACCCCATTACTAATTCCTCCCCTTGATTTTGATTAAATTTACATTTAAATTATACATAACACAAAATTACCTATATATATGCATTATATATATATGAATGAGGTAATGTAATATTTCAATACATTGATACATTATGTAATATTTAAACCAATTTAAACCTTTTTCTCAAATATTATCATGTCTTTATGGTTAAAACTTTCAAATTCCCTTCTTCTAGCTTCTTGTAATGTAGTCCTTTATTATTATCTATAGTCACCCAAACTTCTTTTTCTTAATTTAACCTAGCACTCATTGATGATTCTTTCCCCATCCCTTCCTCTACCTGCACTTCTCAGTTTCTGGTGACCACAATTATCCTCTCAACTTCTATGAGATCATCTCTTTTATAATCCATATGACTGTACATGTTGTTCTGCTCCTGGCTTATTTAACTAACCATAATGATCTCCAATGCCAACCACATTGTCTTAATGACACAATTTCACTATTTTAATGGCTGCATAGTATTCTGCTGTGTTTATTTGCCATGGTGTCTTTGTTCATTCATTTATGGATGGACACTAAGCTTGTTTCCATTTCTTGGCTATTGTGAATAGTTCTGCAATGAACATGGGAGCACAATTATCTCTTCTAGACACTGATTTCATTTCCTGGAACTAAATGCATATTAATGGAATTGCTGGATAATATAATAGTACATTTTTAAATTTTTAAGGAACCTTCATATGATTTTTCATAATGGTTATCATCCCCTTGATTTGGTACTGGGCATAATGATGTACCTAATAGGGTGAGACAAAGTGATGAGATAGCACTTCAAACTTAATAAGATTAATAAGAGCCTTGCTACAGTGTAAGAAGGGTCTCTTCTTCTTTCTTCATCTACCCTTCCTTCTCTTTCTCATGTCTCCTTCCCACCCCTGTCCATCTTTCTCACTTTCTTTGACAGTGAAAAATAAAGAATCCCAGTTCAAAAAGAAATAAGAAAGTCCTCTCACAGCCACGTTATTGATCTTGTTGAGGTGTCAGTTGAGATCACAGGCCCTTCTGTCACTTCACAAGATTGTCTAAGAACTTGAATCAGAAGGACTCACCTCGATTACATTCAGAGTCTTGACTCAAAAAACGGTTAATATTATGTGCTCATCGTATTCAGCCACTCAATGCCGAGGACATTCATGATGCAATAATAAGTAAGCAATCCTAATTTTAAACAATAGCTAATAATGCCTAAAAACTGTAGGATGACATTCAGTTTTCTGTGTCTCTTCAAATTTATGAACAATCATAAAAAGTTTCACATTTATAAGGAAAAAATTGTATATACTGCAAAACAACAACTTGTACTAAACATATCAATAAATGCAGGTCTAAGACAAATAATTAATTAGAAATATGAATAAAAACTAACAACTAATCCGAGGGGATGGATAAATGTCCAGTGGAGTTGGAGAAGCAAAACAGAATATATATATATATATATATATATTCCTTTAGCTAGGGACAGAAATAGGTGGTAGATGACAGTTAAAAAACATGTGAGTCACACCCTCAATACACACTGGTACACAGTACCTGCCTAAGAGGGAGAAAATCAAAAAATGGCAATGACTTTGCCGAACCTGTCATGCCAAGAGTCAAGTAAAGATGAACAGCAGATTAGGACTGGAGAGCTGCTTCTGTGTAGCAGCACAAGCAAGAGGCAGGAAGCTGAGCAGGGAGCAGACATTACAAAAAGCCTTCTGCAAATTTGGCCCCACCATGAACAAAGACAGCTCTGGAAGGATTTGGAGTCTCTCGTGTACTGAAGAAACAGCAAACTCCAAACCCAACTCAGCTTTTAACCAGATTAGCAGAAACCACTATCACAAAGGTCTAGCAGAGAGAAGGATGTGTTCATCTTTAAGTGTAAGATTTTAATCTCAGTTTCTGCTGTCACATACAACTCCAATTTACAAAAATAATGAAGACAATTATCATAATGCATCTTTCCTCTGATGGCTTGCAGTATTTCTCTTTATGATTGCATTTCAGCCATGTAATCATAGTACATTTGTTGTCTGTGTTGGTGTGCGATTCATTATATTCATTCATTTTGAGTGTCACTGAACTTCTTAGATCTGTGATCCACAGTTCACTTCAAATTTCAGCTATGATATCGTCAAATATATCTTCTGCACACGTCCTTTTCTGGATCTCAATGACATCTACTCTCTATTGTTTAACATATTCCAATAAATGTCTGAAGTTCTGTTAATTTCTTTTTCAGTCTCTTTTACTGATTATGGAGTATGTTTTATCAGATATATAAATGACTTTCTATCAAATTAATTTTTTTAGCTTTACTAGGTCGTGCAGAAAGCAGTCTTATCTTTATGATTACTAGCATAACATCAGATTAGAAATCTCGAAAACTAACCAATCAGACAACAATATCTCTCCACTTTACTAAATGGGAATGCGTACATCTTTCAGCCCTGTGCAAGTCCTAGAAATATTTTAGCTTACAAGTCCCCAGTAGTTATTTTTCCCCACTCTCTATATTTTTTTCAGTCTGGTCTTGTGTAATTTCACTGAATAAACTGCCAGATTATTGTTTACCAAAAGTTCCAAGTTAGCCAATTGTGGATTTACGAAGCTGTTCCTCTGTGTAATTTCCTCTTCTATCATATTCTATCTTTCAAATTCTGGTGACCTCTGTCACACAGATTTCCAAAATTAATCTCCTTTAATGATACAGTGTGGTTTTTCTCTTTGTATTACCCTCAGTGACTTCAATCTAGAAACTGTCTTGAGGAAAAGTATGAGGATAATTCATGGTATTTGGTTCCTGCCTCTTAGAAAACAACAGCCAGTAACTATTTATTGTGTGGTATCTGCAAACATTTGTATCCAGTTTTCTATTAGTATTAAGAGGTCATGTATAGGGACAATTATCACTAGAAGCTAAAGATTCTCCATTTAATGTTTAATTGCTATACTAATTTATTTTTCTAAAAATTCATTTTCTAAAAAGCTGCTGTTAATTTTTCTTTCTTTTCCTATACATGTATTCAAAATCTTCTTTCAATATTTTCAAATATATTGATCCATAGTAGTATACTCATTGAAGACAATATCAAATTAAGACATTTTGTGAGTTGGTAAATTATATTGATATTTATGCATTTTAAATTCATGCTAGTTATATGTTTGGAGAATTAGTGATTTCTGAATGATTTCTTATTTTATTTAAAGCATAATTTCAAGGAATTTCTGTTGTCTAGGATACAGATAAAACTCTTTAGATATGATCTCTATTTATTGCCAAAAGGAACATAAAATTATTATCCCAGGTCTATTCTTGGTAAAAATCAAGGCTTGGGGTTGTACTGTCCAAAGGTTAATGTAAGCATGTGTACAAACCTATAGGCAAGCTATCTCAAAGTTTTACTTTCTCAGGAAATTTCATTAACTCTTTTACAACTGAGCATCAAGGCAATTTTATTTAATGTTGTGTGTGTGTCAGAAAGGTAAGATTTATTTATGGATTACCTCATGTCCCAAATTGCATTTGCTTTATATTCTTTTCTCAATATTCTTTGAGTTTTTGCATGCATATGCTTATGTCCCTCAGATTTTGCACAATTATCTTCAGGATTGAAGATGTTTTAAGTCTTACTATTTAGTTATATTCCTTCATCAACATTTTTGCTTGATATACATTGCCAGCTTATATTCAAAGCAGTTTAGAATATTTTAAAATACATTTTTTTCATCCTCCTTAGTTTTTGTCTGGACAGGGTTAGTCCATTATGCTAGAAAATTAAAATATAATAAGTGGAAATCCTGCCTCACTTTTTAAAGATATATTTAGAAAATATAATAAATATCAGGCATTTAAAAACCCAAAATTTAAACCCTAAAAACCTGGGGATTTGCTTCCTTTTGATATGAATCTCCAATAATATACAAATAAGAAGTCAGGAAAATATTAACCTTGTGTCCAATAAAATTTAGAATGTGTCATCAAGTAGGAAAAAGGAGCAATTTAAAATGTGGAAAGATCACAAGATTAAGAAAAATCAAATTACCATATATGCAGAACTAATGAAGACATTTAAAAGAAGATAAGAGATCTGAAGGAGACATAAAACTCCTAATGAAATCCATAGTTAGATAATATAAAAAGAAGAAAAATTTTAAAGCATACAGGAAATATTCTAATGAACTACTTTGAATAATAAAACTTGTGAAACAACACTTAATGATGGAGCTAAAGTAAAAAATTTAAAGTAATTTTTAAAACTTATTGATACATAGTCCCTAAAATTGAAATATTATCTTATATTTATGAATTATTATAGATTAGATCATAACTAAAATAATTGGAATTTTCAAATATAAGGACAAATTTAGGGAATTAATAAGATAATCAAAATCTAATTGGTCTCAACCTTCCCTGAAATCCTAAATATCTATGAGATCAGATGAAATGTTTAAGAGTGTCAAAGATATGTTAGTATTTGAAATTTTAATAATTATATAGAATTTTAATATATAAAAAATATACAGTGAATATATATGTGTGTGTGTGTCTATATGCAAGTTATCTAATTGTTACAATGTGAAAACAGCATAAACTAAGACATTTTGAGATCAACATGAACTAAAGAAGCAATTACATATAATTTTTACAGGTCATATGAAGACCTACATAAAATCAATACAAGCAAAATCCAATATTCACCATATAATTGACAAATTCTCAAGTTATTTATCTTATGTGTGATTTTAAAATCTGTTGAATAAAAAAAGTGATAAATTAAGTTTTAAATGTATAACCTCATTTTAGATTAACAAGAATTATCAGGCTTACTTAGAGATAAAGAAATTGGGCATAATGGCATATCCCTGTAACCCCAGTGACTCAGGAGGCTGAGTTAGGGGGAATTACAATTTGAAGGCCTGTGTTGGTAAATAAGTATTAAATCCTATCTCAAGATCAAAAGGGTTTGGTATGTATCAGTGGTAATGCATTTGCCTAACATGTGTGGACCCTGTATTCAATCCCCAATACCACAAGAAGAAAAGAATAAAGAAAGACAGAAAAATGATCAAACATTTATTTACAAAATGAGATTCAATGAAATAATTTTCTGTAATTGTAATATTTATTAAGAGTTATTTATGATTACATTTTTAAAATATTAAAAGTCAAAATGCATATGTAGAGTGTAATTTGGCAAAAAATAATTGAGAACAAAATGTAAATTTACAGCAAAATGCAGGTCTAAGTATAAACTGCAAGTATGCCTGAAAATAATACAAGATTACAGAAACAATAAGAAATAAAATTTGTGTACAAATGTGAAAAATATGTCATTCTTTTAATGCTACTTTATTATACAGAGCACAATAACAACTTTCAGTTATAAATCATTAAAAAGAATCCAATCGGTAACAAAATTTCAAAGAAAGGCTAAAAGTAAGAGGACAAGCAAAGATTTACCAAACCAATGTTAAAAAGAAAATAAATGTGGTAAGATTAATATCAGACAGAATAAAGGAGAAATCTCAGTGCTTATATTGGGATGAAAAAAAATAGTTTTATATTGATGCAAAGATACAAATCCACAAAAGACTCCAACGATCATGAACCTTTTGCTGACAAATTACATTTCATGAAAAATGTATAAAGCAAAATCCATTAGAAGTAAAAAGAGAAATTGATAAAAACACAATTGTCATCAAAGAGTTTAGCACATCATTACAGATCCATGGCAGCCCAAGTAATTCTAAAGTGTGAGCACATAATTTTAGAACAATATAATAAATAATGTTAGAATAACTTCAAATGTTTTATTTTCAAGAAGAGCCTCCTGTAGAGAGTTTGCTTTGTAACTGCCTCTCTAAACATGGGAAAGCAGCACAAAGGTGAAGCTTCTAGCATGACTACCTGTAGTTCAGACTTCTGTATCTTTTGTCCTCACTAGGAAGTGTAAAATGACTAATCCTGCAAAATTATATCAGGATAGACATCAGTTAGGGTGCCTTTTCATCTCATAATTCCCACTTCTTCAAAACTGACACTGGAAACAGCAAACCCACCAAAAGTTCAAACACTGCTATATGACTTGCCACTTAACACTAGCTACTTTGTGACTGGGATTCAAACTTGAATAAATGTTTCACTTACCCCATTGATCAATTATGTGAAGCCAGGTACTGGTTCCCAGATGTACATAGCCTTAGCTGATAGTAAAGTAAGTTAATAATCTTCCAACAGCCTCCCATTTGTGAATCTACATAAGTGGTATTGCACCATATTAACACAGGCTCTAAAATCAAATTCCTGAGTTTGTATACTGGTTCTAGCACTTAGTAAGACAAGCACACACACATAAACCTATATATTAGACATGATCTTCTTGAAACTTGGTCAAAATTACCAGTCTTGTTAATTTCTCTTATTTTTAAATGCAAGGGAATATAATTTAATTTATTGTTTCTGTAAAAAATTTTTTCTTACTTAGTTATTGTGTCTGGTCTAGGATATTTGAATCCTACCATAATTTAAAAGTGTGTGTGCATGTGTGTGTACATATTCAGTGGTTACATTTGGTAGTAAGTAATTTTGAATGGAATGAAATTTGAAAGTTAAATTTTTTCTTTTAGGCTGACCCTACTTCATTTCCCAGCAGCATGAATGACCTAAACAGAATCAATATTATTAAAATATTTTACAACAGGAATAAACATACTTAAGCAAGTGGGGTATGTTTTCCACTACTTCGGTCCATCTTTTGGAAGTTTAACTTTCTATGGCTTTCATGACAGCATGTAGGGTGTTCTGCTCTTCTTCTGTCATATCTAATTTGGTGGTATTGGTGGTGTCCTTAGGAATCCTGTCATAAGCCTTCCTTTCACTTCTCCTGAGAAATTCCTTGGATTATGCTATCATTTTAGTAGGCTTTTTCATTGCTGTGATGAAAAGACCTGACAAAAAGTATTGTAGAAGAGGAAAAGTTTATTTGGGGCTCACAGTTTCGGAGGTTATAGATGGCCATTGCCCAGGGCCAAATATGAGGCAGAAAATCATGGCAGAAGAGTGTGGTAAAGAAAACAGCCCAGGACTTGGCCACCAGGAAAAGAGAGAGAGCTCCACTCACCAAGAACAAAATATAAACCCAAAAGATATACCCACAATGACTTACCTCCTCCAGCCACATCTTACATGCCTACAGTTACCACCAAGTAAACCCATATTATGCGGTTAATGCTTTGATTAGGTCAAATCAGGTGATTGGTGTAGGTATCCTACAAGATTTGATTAAAAAGTTATCACCTCTCATAACCTAGTCATTTCACCTCTAAACTTTCTTGCATTATCTCACACATAAGCATTTAGGGAACCCTCATATCTAAACTATAACATTTCAGCCCTGGTAAAAGTCTCATGTCCATATCACAATGATAAATATATTTGGTTCATTTCCAATAGCCCTGATAGTCTCAACATTTCCAGTATTACCCAAAAGTTTACGTCCAAAATCTCCTTTGTAACTCAAGGCAAACTGTCAGTGTGAGGCCCTGCAAAATTCAAAAGAAAGTTACATAATTTCAATATGTAAATGCACAGAGTAAACTTTTTCATTCCAAAAGATAGAGAAAGAGGGGCATAGGAAAAAGTGGTGGGACCAAAACAAGACTGAAATCCAGCAGGGCAAACAAGTTTTTTAGCTTAACATCCAATACCTGGAGCACATGGCATTGTGACAATCTCTCCAAAGGGTTTATACAGTCCTGTCCCTATGCCCTTGCTGTTTTCAGTCCATCTCTCTTGCCTTATTTCTATTCAATGCCAGCAGCTTTCATTGGCAAACATTCCACATTACTGATATCTCTTAATCTCAGGGTTCACCACTGCAGCTGTGGCTTCCCTCTTTTGTTGACATGCATTTCCCTCTCTGGAGCTGTGTGCAGGGACTCCAAACTTGCTGCACTTCACCTAGTAGACTCCCAGGCCCTCCTTTAAAATCTCAGTGGGAACCTCCATTTGCCCCTAAACCCAACATCCTGCAATTTTATAGAACCAGCACCAAGTGGTTGATTCCAAGGTCTGCCACCATCTCAAGAAGTATCCAAACCTATAGAGCCCATGGTTAATCATCCTCTGAGTTTCTGGACAACTGAGCATGGTAAAATAACTTCCCAGTGACCCCTGTGCCAGCAGGATGTCCCACTGGTCTCTTGTCAAAGGAAGTTTTACTTTTACACCCTTGAGCCTAGGATGGGTATGATCTTGACAATTCCAGAGATAACCTCAAACCATCTTTCCTATTGTCTCTGGGTAAAGCCTTTAGTATTTTTTAAGGGCTGTAATTCCTTTAACAACCTCACCTTACTTAGTCCAAATTTTACTTGCAACTTCTTGGCCAAATTGCGTGTTTTTCATGATTTTGTGCTTTGCTTTCTGCTCCTGATTATCACAATAAACTTGACTAAAAGCTTCCAGCAATACCCATGCTACCACCTGAAGGCTATGCTGTCTTAAAATTTCTTCTCCTGGATTAATTAGATTAATTAGTTCATCAACTTTAAATTCAGACTCACAGAAAATCTCAGTACACAGGCAAATGAAGACAACTTCTTAGCTAGAAATTGGCCTTTTCTTCTCTTCTGAAGCCTCTTGGGCCCAATCTTTATTGGCACATTTCAATGGGCATTCTGGTCTTTGGAACTCCCACCAGAATTGCTCATTAAGCTCCACTTAAAAAAAAAATAAATAAATAAAGGTTTTCCAGATTCATCCTTAAACTTTTCAAAATTCCTCTTACAAATTCCAAAAAGCTCTAAAATCTTCTGAACCACATGGACAGTTCAGTTACAGCAACAAACCCACTTCTCAGTACTAATTTTCGTTTTCATCAGCTATTTGACTGCTGTGACCAAAAGACCTGATGAGAAAACTTTAGAGGAGAAAAAAATTATTTTGCTGCTTAAGGTTTTAGACATCTCAGGCTAAGGGATCAACTTTATTGCACTGGGCCAAAGGAATTACAGAACATCATGGTGGAAGAGTATGGTGATAAAACGTGACTCAGAATTTTGCGACCATAAAGCAGAGATAGAGAGCTCCCCTTACCATGAACAAAATACAAACCCAAAGGGATTCCCTTAGTAACCCACCTATGGAACCACATCCTTTCTGCCTACAGTTACCACCAAGTTAATCCCTTTCAGAGCATTACACTTCTAAATTATTTTTCATTGCCCATATATGAGATTTTAGGTTGTATCTCATATCTAAACCATGGCAGCTGACAACAATATGCTTGCAATATTTCAGATATACATTTTTAGTCTCAGATCTCATTTTGTATTTTGATGGAATATTCAACTCCATATGCCTGAAATAGTTATTGAGATGTAACCCCAGAGCTTTGCTGTGCTTAATAGTCTAATGAAGTGAATTTTAATCAATTCTGCTGCATTAGAAACTTGTAGGATAACCATATCAATCACCTGATTTAGTGATTTTTATTATATTTTTTCTAGATCTCTGTACTCACTAAGCATCTCTTTTTTGCCTGTTCTTGTGCATCAAAATTCCTCTTCACTAGACTTCTGAATTTTCCAAAATGTTTAGTACTTTCAGTTCATTCAAACTGGAATAAAATGAATATTCAGATATCACTTTATAGTTAACAGAGGTTTATTTATTTCTATATTTATTTATTATTTTGTGTTTATTTAAAATTTACATATTTTATAATTCACCATTTAACCATGCTAAAATATACAATTCAGTGACTTTAATACTTTTGTAATACAGTACAACCATCACCACTGATTCTAGGGTGTTTTATCACCTGAACAAACCCTGAAACCCATTAAACATTCATGGACTATTCCTCCATCCTACAGTCTTGGCAACCACAGATCTGACTTCTTTTTTTAATGTATTTGTCTATTATAAACATCATATATAAACAGAATCAAACAATATGAGGACTTTTGTGTAGCTTATTTCATTTAGCCTGATGTTTCAAGATCCATCTGTGTTGATCTAGGGTTTAGCTCAGTTGTACAGCAGTAAATTTCCAGGTCCAGACAAAAAAAAAGTAAAAATACATTCGTATTATAGCATGTATCAGGACTTTATTCCTTTTTATGAATGATATTCCATTATATTTAAATTGGTTACAGCATTTTGTTGATTATGAATGTGCTATGAACATTAATATAAAAGTGTCTGAACACTGGTTTTCAGTTAGTTTTCATACCTATCCAAGACTAGAACAACTGTGTCATATATTAATTCTATATTAAACATTTTGAGAAACAATCAAACTGTTTTCTAAAGTGGTCACACTGATGTTCAATCCTATTGTCATTTCATGAGAATTTCAACTTCCCTTCATGCTTACCAACTTTTATTATTTTCTTTTCTTTTACAGATAATCTAATGAGTGTGAACTAGTTTCATTTTTGGTTATGATTTTCATTTCCTTAATGGCTACATGTGGTGTCTAAAAACATACGTTTATTGGGTAATGTATGTGTTCTTTGGAGAAGTGTATTTTTAAGTTCTCTCTCAAGATTATTTATGCTATTCAGAATTCTTAAAATTTTGTTTAATTTTAAGATAAACTAGATCATTTATAGTTTAAAAAAAGAAGTTGGAATTTTGATAGGCATTACATTCTAATCAAGACAATTTGAGAACACTTGTCATTCTAATAGTATTAAACTTTCAAATTTATTAACACAGGAAGTCTTTCCATTCATTTAGTTCTTTAAAAATTTTTTCAGCAATGGTTTATACTAATTGATAAGTCTTCCACCTCCATGATTAAATTAATTCTTATTTTTTTATTTGGATTTTTATCATAAGCAGAAATGCTTTCTCCATTTTATTTACAGATTGTTCACATTAAAGTATAACATATAAGTGATTTTCTAAACTGCCATTATCATAATCTCTATAATCATTAATGAACAAGTAAAAACTTTACCAAAATTTTCTAAAAAGGATTTAATAAATCTTTACTGCCAAAAAGTTAAAATTCCAGGAATATAAAGAGAAATATCACTTGTGAATCTCAAAAAAGAAGATTTCAGAGAAGTTGAGAATAGAATAGTGGTCATCAGAATCTGGGAAAGAGAGGGAAGAGGAGGCTAAGGAGAGGATGGACAACAAGTACAAGTTACAGTTAGGAAGACTAAGTTCTAATGTTCCGTCATTTATTAGGATCATTATAACTACTACTAATAATAATTTTGATATTTCAAAATAGCAAGAAAAGATTGTTGCTGCTGAAACCCAGGAAAGGGGAATTCCTCACTGCTAGAGGGCCCCCTCTCTCAAGGCTTGCAATCCTCCTCCACTCTTTCAAGAGCTGCTCACAACATGGAATCTTCAGTAGGTGAGTTCCCCTATCGGGTATCCAACTACAGATGGGCTATGCAGGGGCTTTGATTGTGATGTCTGGCAAACCTCTGACACCCAATCTGGAGGAGAGAATGCACCCCACCACGACCTTCATAAGCGGGAGGTACTGAGGGGTGGAAGAACAGTCTCTCTCTCTCTCTCTCTCTCTCTCTCTCTCTCTCTCTCTCTCTCTCTCTCTCTCGCCACCCTTGTCCCTCTCCTGGGCTAAATAAATTGAAAAGCCTGTGCCAGGTGGTCTGGCCATTCTGGGCCTGCTGGCTGGACTCTCAGGTGACAACTCGACCATCCTCCCGGTCCCGACTCTCCTGAGTCATATAGGTTGAGCTCCCTTTGTGGGGATGCCTGTGGGGAGGCTCATCCAATTCTGTTCAGGTCCAGACCCTTCCCACCTTCCCACTTCCTTCTTAGGGACCGTAATGGGGGCCTATTCTTCCCTCCCTGCAGACTACCCCTTAAAATGCCTCCTGGCTAATCTGGATCGGCTATCCCTCACTCCTGATATAAATCCCAAGACTCTCATGAAATTCTGCATGCAAGATTGGCCCTACTATAAATTGGACAATCAAAGTCAATGGCCACCAGGAGGATCTCTAGATCCCACAATTCTCAGAGATCTGTTTAACTTCTGTGAGCGCTTGAAAAAGTGGAAGGAAATCCCCTATGTTGAGGTTGTTTCTCTTCTTTGTTCTTAGCCTGACCTATGCTCTTACCTTAATGACCCTACTGACCTCCTTTCGATCTGGCAGATGAACCCCCTTCCTACTGACCTCCCCCGTTGGCTCCCCCTGCTCCCCCTTACACCGTTAGTCCCCCCCAAACTAGGTCCTGCTCCCTAGTCCCACAAACCATGGTCCCTTTAGGAGAGGTTGCTGGACTTGAGGGCATTATCCAGGTACATGTCCCATTCTCTATGAATGACCTCATGCAACTAGAGGCAAGCCTATATCATTCTTTCAAAGATGTTCTTCAATATTTTCACTACAAAGAAATAACAGGTTTTTGAGTTGACTCATAAGCTAATCACCTTTATTTGATCATTGTATATCACACACACACACACACACACACACACACACACACGAGTGCGCTTAAACATCACACTGTTCTTCATAAACATGTATAATTATTATCATCAGTTATTAATAAAATATTCTCTAATCTGATTTTCATGATTCTAAGTCCAGTTTACTTCATACTCTTTCATTTGTGGGAGTAAAGTAGGCATCAAGTAAAATATATCAAAGAAGAAAACCTAATATTTCTGTTCTTACAGTAAACAGTGCTCTGGTGCAAACACCAAGTAAAACATGAAGGAATTTTCTCCATGGAAATTTAGCAAGACAAAAGCTACTGGCCAGAAACTGATGCCTTCAATTCATTGCTATCCATTCTCTTGGAAGCAACTGCTACCACCTCACTGTTTATATGAGTTAAAGTCTTGGTCTCCAGACAGATGAGACTCTGCTAAGATGAAAATTTGGAAAACTTGCAGACAGCCTGTTGCCTTACCTTCATAATTGTAAATGAGCCCTATAGGGCATTCTGAAAGAATCAGAGTGAATAAAACTTTAATAACATGGGAAATTTTATTTTGTTTGCTACATAATTCTAATCCTAGAATAATATCTCAATTCAGTACCCTATTTAGCTGAGAGAGACAAATCTTCTTTTAATTAAGAAAATTATTTTCTTTCAACATTGTTAGCATATGCATCATTTCCATTACTCACTATTCCTTCATATTGATTTTAACTTTCATCTGGTGCCATTTATCTTTAGACAGATGAAATGTTTTGAGTAGGTATGATATAGAAAATGTGCTGAGGACAAATTCTTGGTATTTGTATATGTAAAAATGAATTTGATCTTAAAATAATATGAATGATGGCTGACCTCATCAGGAGGATCTATGAAATATTTAAAGTTCTGAAAAATGAACCAAAAATATCAATTCAGATTTTCATATTCAGTGAGTCAATTTTAACCAGAAAATTATGAAAGTCATGTACAATTTCAGCTGCAAAAATATTTCAGAAAATATATCTTTTAAATTACTAGGTACAACTTTCTGATTATTATATTGCTTAAAATTAACATTCACATGATCCTTACATTTTTATTTTTTTTCTAAATTCTCCCAAACATATTCAACTGAAATAAATGAAAACACCACATAATTTATAAAACTAATTTATAACAACTCTAAAACTAATTTTAAAACAGTTTTGGAGAACATTATATGGATATAATGTCTTTTGGTATTCATCAAGTTCTTCCTACTGTGAGTTTAGGTTGAATCAAAATTTTATTCTTGTGTTTTATCAGTCAAAAAATCTATTTATTTTTAAAACAAAGGGTAAAGTAATTTCTTTTTCATGCAAAATCTAGGCTGAGCCAAATTTCAGATTATCACATGTACAATAATAAAAATTAAAAGCAAATGTACAACAACAAGGCTTACTCTATTTTGCTAGAACTGTAACTTCTTGGAGGTAGCAAAATGTCCAGATAAAATGCTGTATTTCCAAGAGGGGAATGACCTTTTGATAAATTCTGATCATTAACCCTAGTAGGAATTATAAAAAGGGATTTTTCGGTGACTGCCTTTAAAAGAAGACTTGCCTTAGTCAAAAAATAACTTTGTTCCTTTTTCTTCTCTTTCTTCTTCCTACCTGGAAAGCAGACATGATGTTTAGGGCTGTGTTGGCCATTTGAAATCAGGATACAAAACGTTGTAGTCAGGATTAAAGATGGTGGAGATGAAAGGCAGGACATGAAGCAATGGTGATATCACAGAGTGACTGTAGAAGCCCTGTTCTGGTAAAATACTACTTCTTTTACAAAAAAAGACAATAGACCTAATATGTTGTTAAAGCTACTTTGGAAGAGGAGTATGTCTCCACTAGGTTCAGCCAAACATAATCCTGATTTATACTTAAACTGTATCATTTGATAGAGCATTATCAAAAAATAAAGAAATACATAAATAAAAAATAAAAATAACAAAATTGCTAAAACTGGGTTCTACATAAATATTTATTTCAAATTCATTTATTATTAACTCATACTTATTAAATTTGTGGCTGTTCTTGACACCAGGGGTTAAACAGTGAATAAGCACAAAAACACCTTTCCTTTTAGAACCTTAATTCCAATGGAAAATACCAAAATTTAGCAAAAAATATGATAGGCCAAGTGGTAATAACTTCTATGGCAGAAAATAAAAGATAATGAAAGAAAAGTAAGTGGTGATTTAGGGAAGTCCTGCCATTTTTGGTCACAGAGTCAGGAAAACTTTTTTCAATAAGGTTAAAATTAAGCAGAGATTTATAGGTGAAATCATTGACCCCATTCTTTTCTCCTTTTGCAATGTATCCTTGTAGTTTCTTTCCCTAAAGGAATGAAGCTTATCACCATTCCCCTTCATTTTGGATATGGCCAACTGAACTTAATTTCGCTAGTAAAATGAGGAAAAAATTATGGTGTGTCTATACTGAGTTTATGCTTCAAGATTCTCTTTGTGATTTTGCTCCCTCCTTAATTATGTGAGTGCCACTTGATGAGACACATAGAGCCCAGCCCAGCCCACATTAAAACATTGATCCCCAACCAGCCTACAGGGTTTAAGAAGCCTACTTGTGATTAGAATAACCACCAAGCTCAGTACAACACAGATCAGTTCACCAGCAACACATCCATAGGAGCATGATTCCTCAGAGTCATTTAGTATTAAGACACAGGAGTTTATGCAACAAATTACTTATCTTTACAAAACATAAAATTAAAAGAAGTTGGCCTCGGAATTGTAAAAGCCCATCATTTGACTCTGTAGGTATATTTATGTTGTACTTACAAGTACAAAAAATGGTTAACCAAATATTTTCAGATCATAAGAACTATTTTTTTTATCTGCAAAGAGAATATCATATGGAAAATATGGAAGAAATATTTAGCAATGTAGAAGATAGAATGAAGCACTTAACATACATATGATTAGAAGACCTGAAAATAATATAGGGGAAAAAAATCCTATGCTATTTATTGAGGTAGTTTTCCAGAACTAGTAAAAACCATAAATACACATATACAAGTAAAATACATATCCAATGTAGAACAAATAAAAAAGAAATTCACACATAAAATAATTGTAGAGTAACTATTAATCTCAGGGAGAAAAAGACTATATTGGAGTTATTTGCTGTAAAGGACAGACCACATGCAATTGGAAGTATGACATGGAGGAACCCAACAGCAACAACAGAATGGAAGCGCCAAATGAGAGGGAAGCTAGATCTCATTGCAGAGTTGTGCATTGTGAAAAAACTTATTAAAAACTGAGGAAGAGATGAAGCATTAAATTAAAAAAAAAGCAGAACTTTAGAAAGCAAACCTCTAGAGCCCTGCAAGCTACTGTGATAGTAGCAAAAGTGCTTGCTGAAATGCCTTAGCTTTGGGGACATAGAAGAGAGGATTACACTTTGTGAACTTACCCTATTAATCACTGGGAGACCACTGAGTCCTTAACCTTTGAAAGATGCCCTGGTTCACCCTTGGACCATGCACACAATGTCCACCAGTCATCTGTGAAACCCATCTAATCACCAGGAATAATAGGAAAGGGATAGGACCTAATCTATACAAAGGTAACATTAAAAAAAAAACAAAATGAACCATGTAATTGTTCCAACAAAGCAACAGGGGAAAGCACACCAGAAAAATCTGGCCACCAAAGAGAAAAAAACTGCAATCCTATATTTTGAAATAATTAAACAAAATCATTCACACTTTCAAAGAATTACATAAATCCAATAATTCCTAATCTTAGAAAGGAAATGTTCAGAAAATGAGTTTATTAAAAATAAAAAAATCCAAAACTCAAGAAAGAAGTTTTAAATGGAAATAAAGATTACATATACATAAGTAATTCATAGTACATAAATATAATGTAAATATACACACACATACCTCTACATAAAGGAGAATACAGTTTATTATGTATATAAATATAATGTAAATATACACATGCGTACCTCTACATAAAGGAAAATACAGATGATAAATAATACAAAGGAGAAAAGTGATGAACAAGAGAATTTGAACAATAATATAAATAATGATACTTATAGATAATAGTCCATAGGATAACATAAATATAAGGAGCCTAAACTGACATAAATGAAGGATCAAATAAATAAATGTAAAGAAAGAACAAGATAATTTCATTTAATAAGTATAGAAAGAGCTGGGCTCAGAGGTACACTCATGTAACCTCAGATTCAAAGATAGATGTAAATACTTATGAGCAGGTAGTGGAAATTGTGTGCAGGTTACAAGGGTCCAAATATTTTTAATTCCTCAATGTATTTACCCCCAAAATATTGATTAATTCTGAAAGGAAAAATAGTAACTTTACTTGGAAGAAACCTGGAAGACACTGATTTAATGAAATGATCAAACACCTTCAATAATGGGACTGTCAACATTACGGACTTTCAGATAAAATATGCAAAATGGCACATCATTTCTATAGTAGTCTGACCAAAATACTCATCCTCAATCTCATCACAAGTAAAATGTATATGCCTATAATTCATGAGAAAAGAAATTCATATGGAATCTTGATCTATGACAATAAACTTCACTCATCAGAAATATAAGAAAAGTTACATTTAAATTAGTAACTTTTAAGTAGGAAATTAGTACTGACATGCAAGCTACAATTAAAAATAAATAACTAAATGTAGTAACATGACCATAGAGCTAGTATGTAGGAAGGAAGAAAATCTAGCCAGTTATGGGGCCATATTTTCCTTAAGTCTTCTGCCAGCACTTTAAGAGCTGAATAAGAAAATGAGTAGCTGAGTGTGGCTTTCTACCAATATATGGAACGAGGGAGAAAAATAGTTTTCAGGATCCGAGAAGAAGAGGAAAACTCATAAATAAATAGACTTTGAAAAAGAACCATAGAGGTCATATTCTCAGAATGAATGTGAATTGGAAGAGGATTTGCCCTCACAGGGTAGAAATTCTGGCTTTGTATCATTTAAGCCCCAATGTAATTAAATAGTCCTGGATTTGTTGATTTCTCTAGTTTTCAGATAGAACCAATTCAATATAATTGTGAATAAGTTATGATTATCATAGACCTCAAGTCCTCTCTCAAATTTTAAATATGCATTGTTTTCAAATGCACTCCAGCACATACACAAAAGAGCAAGTTCTAAGACAAAATAAGAAAACAGAAAATCAAGAGGAAGAGACCCAAGAGTTTCTATCCATGATTTTAACATTAATTGTGCTAATCATTCAAAAGAATGTGACAAATTTAATAACTTTACAAAGCACAGAGATGAGTTCACATTCTAGAACAATTTTAATATATTTATTTAAATATTTAATATATTTATTAAAATAAATATAAAACATATAATAAATATATTTTACTATATTTTTTAAATATTTAATATATTTAGGTAAGCAATAATTAGTGTTAGCTCTACTGTCAACTTTGGGTCTTCCCTTTGCACTGCACCTTGGAGTCTGTTTTATGGATCTCTACCAGTGTTCTGCTGTTATTTTTACTCAATATATATTATGCTGATATCAAGAGTGGAGCAAGCAGATATACCAGATATGCATTTTTATGTCACTGGAGCTCAAGAGTCTGCTCTTTGCAGTAGTAATTGTTCTTTTTCCTTCCTTGGCTATAGTTCTGAGTAGAGCATGTATTACTGCCCCTCCTCCAGGTATGCCTTTATTTTTCCTAATGTCCCATTTTTCCAGCTGCAATGATTTCATCAATGATTTCATCAGATTTCAATGATTTCACAGTGGGAGACACTAGCACATCTCTTTCAGCCACTGATAGAATACCCAAGGATGGGGCAGTTAAATAGTAAAGATGAACAACATAAGAAAGAAACCTGACCTAATTGAAATAGAAGGAAAACGCTTATCAACAAAAATAATACTTTTTAAAATGTATTTTGAACATTTGCCAACATAAAACATTATACTGTATTGAAAAAAAGAAAAGAAAACCTCAACCAATTTCAAAGGATGGAAATAATGCAAAGAATTAAAATAAAAATAAAATTGCTTAGAGATTGTTTATTGAAATCATGCCCACATCTGTAAAACATTTTTTGTAAGGCTCTAAGGAAAAAATTGAATGATTAAACACAGATGTTTTATTCTATATGCAAAAGATTACCTTCTAATTACTTAATAGTAATTCACATACCATAATTCTAAACATTTTAAATAATTTCATTTTTTTTGTTTTTGCCCTCAAAAACCCAGTTACTATACACATTCTTTCCTGTGAATCTTTGAATACTATTAATAGAACAAAAAGAATAACCACAGTGCGACACACTGTAAGACTAGTCAATTTCTTTCCTATTTAGCAGTAATGACTCTCATACTGTAAATCTATTGATTTCTGAAATTGATCAAAAGGGTATTATTCATCACCAAATATGAATATGAATTCAAACAAACTACTGATATTATTATTTCATTTTTCAAAATAAAAACTATTCTTATACTAAAAGGAAGACAATTGATTTCACTCTGATATGTAATTTCTTATTTTAAATAAGGAACAGCTACTAATTCTAACCCTTTTCTAACAGGAAGTTTGAATACATAGGTAGAAATTTTTCCAACTCCATATATAAGCCAGTTTTGAGTTTTCCCAAAAAGGTATGGAGAATTTCTATGAAATCTCTGAATTATTTATGAAATTTAAGAATGTGGATGACATTGGAACATTTCTAAGTAACAAAGAAAAACTCCCTGTCTAGCTATCAAAAAAATCTGTTTTATTTCTGGTTCAAATAAAGTGACAGACATTGTAAGATGGGTGTGGTAGCACAAGTTTATAATCCCAGTAGCTCAGGGAGCTGAGGCAGCAGTATCAAAAGTTCAAGGTCAGCTTCAGCAATTTACCAAGACCCTAAGCAACTAACATCTTGTTTCAAAATAAAATAAAAATAAATTTTAAAAAGGGACTGGGGACATGGCCCAGTAGTTAAATGCCCCTGAGTTCAATCCCTATTACCAAAAAAAGGAAAAAGACGTTTTAAAACCTATAGCTGCATTTCCAAGATTATGAGATTTGGCAAAGATTGCCAAAAATAAACTTTAAAAATGTCTGCACTCTTTTGAAAATATAACATCTAAACTTTTTCTGCCTATAATGTTATTTCTTTTCTCATATTATAAAGAAAGAAGATCAAAGTACAAAAACTCTGTGGTATACATTTCTAATGTTCTTTTGACACAACAGGATTTTTAACAGAAATCTTAGAATTTTTTTTTCCCTTTGGAGAAGAACATATTAGCAGTAATATAACAGTCAGAAAACACAGCAGTGACTTTCTAATCAATATATAAATAAAACCTCTATCTACCAGTAACTTTCAAGTCAATATAAGAAAGTGATAGAAGTATGCCTTCCTAACTTTCAGAGGAATTGCACAAGTTAATAATGCCAATTTTGGAAAATACACTAATCATTAAAAATAAATTTATTAGGCTAAGAAATATAATAAAAAGAACAAAGACTAAGGCATTCTAACACTTCTAGGATAGAACTATATATTGTATTAAATGACTCCTTCTCTGGTTCCTCCTCAGTAAATGTTATGTATACATATTTAGTAGATCAAATGAAGTCCTGTAAGATATGCCTCCTAGTGCATGTCCTGATAAAAATTAAGCAATTAATAAATTGTAGTTTCTATACCCCTATTTTCTAGGTCGGGGTCCTATTTACAACCCCTTTAAATTATTCTACTTGGGACAGAGATTTTAATAATTGAGGAAACAAGACTTTTCAGAAATCCCAGCTGATCCACTTTAATTCTCCCCTTTTCTGTTTTCTGTCTCCTACTAGTAGGATCTATATCTAGTCTGGAAGGCTATGTGGACACAACAGTCTTTCTAAAGTCTGCTTTCTTTAACATAGACATTTTTTCCATGTTAAACACAAAATCTTGTATCTTTACTGTTTTAAAAAATGTATTTATTTATTTTAATTAGATTTATATGACAGCAGAATGCATTTTGATTCATTGTACACAATTGAAGCACAACTTTACATTTCTCTATTGCACCTGATGTAGCGTCACACCATATGTGGAGACATATATGTACCTAGGATAATAATGTACATCACATTCCACCATCTTTCCTGGCCCCATACCATTCCTCCTCTCTTCCCACCCCCTTGCCCAAACAAAATTCCTCCATTTTTCCCATGACCCCTGCCCCCCACCCTCCAATCAAGGATCAGCATCCACTTATCAGAAAGAACATCTGGCCTTGGGTTTGTTGGGATTGGCTCATTTCACTTTGCCTGATGATCTTAAACTCCATTCATTTACAGGTAAATGCCATAATTTTATTCTCTTTTCAGGCTGAGAAATATTTCATTGTGTATATATAACACAGTTTCTTTATCCATTCATCTGTTGAAGGGCATCTAAGTTACTTCCACAGTTTAGCTATTGTAAATTGAGCTTCTATAAACATTGATGTGGCTGCTTTACTATAATATGCTGATTTTAAGTCCTTTGGGTATAGACCAAGGAGTGGGATAGCTGGGTCAAATGATGGTTACATTCCCAGTTTTCCAAGGAATATCCATATTGCTTTCTTGTGCGGTTACACTGATTTATAGGCCCCCAGCAATGTATGAGTATGCCTTTTCCCCTACAGTCTCACCAATACTTATTGTTGTTTGTATTCTTTATAACTGCCATTCTGACCAGCATGATATAGAATCTAGAGTAGTTTTGATTTTTTGTGTTTTTTTTTGGTGTTGAGTTTTTGAGGTATTTATATATTCTGGAGATTAGTGCTCTATTGCTGTATCTGATATGCATGTGGCAAAAAATTGCTCACAAAATATAGGCTGTCTACTTCATTCATTTGTTTCTTTTGATGAGAAGAGCTTTTTTTGTTCAAATCCATCCTTATTTTTTCTCAATTAAGTGCTGGGTCTCTGGTCTAATTCTTTGGTTCTTGATCCACTTTGTTTTGAGTTTTGTGCATAATGAGAGATAGAGGTTTAATTTCATTTTGCTATATATGGATTTTCAGTTCTCTCAGCACCATTTGTTGAAGAGGCTATCTTTTCTTGAATGTATGTTTTCAGCTTCTTTGTCTAATATGAGATAACTGTATTTCTGTGGATTTGTCTCTGTGTTTCATGTTTTCTATTCAGTACCATTGGTCTACAAGTCTATTTTGGTGCCAATAACATGACGTTTTTGTTACTGTACCTTTGTAGTACAGATTAAGTTCTGGTATTGTGATGTTTCCTGCTTTACTTTTCTTGCTAAGGACTGCTTTGGCTATTCTGGGTCTCTTATTTTTCCAAATGAATTTCATGATTGCTTTTTCTATTTCTATAAGAAATAACATTGGGTTCTTAATTGGAATTGCATTTAATCTGTATAGTGTTTTGGGTAATATGGCCATTTGACAAGGATAATTTGTGCCATCCAGTAGGAGAGGTATACAATAATAGGTAATAAAATTTATATTGAATAAAGTCTTAAGGAAAAAAATTCATTACTAGAAATATAAATAAAGTATATTCCATGGTATTAAAAATTGTTTTCTTTTTTGTGAGTGAAGAGAATGATAATAGCTTAGCAGATATGTGTATGTGTGTGTGCACGCGCATGCACATGTAAACATATACAATAGATCTTTAAATCTCCTGCCAAACAAATTTTGAAACATTTTATAATATTTATAAAACTGGTATAGAAAATGTCTATATAATATAAAAAAGGTAGAATTCTTTAAGATAAGACAAATAAAAACCCTGAGTTTATCACATTATATAAATGATCGCTATCAGCTTAAAAACAAAAGAATTATATGTGAAAATATTTAGTTTCTCTTATCAAATTATCAAATAATAGCTACTGCTTTTACAGAATTGGTTAAAACTGATGAAAAACTTTATTCATATATAAAAATGCACAAGTTTAGTAAATCCCAAGCTACTGATTCTTTATATAAATAATAAGCTAATATTTACTTAAAATAATAAGCATAATTACTTAAGCAATATTTGTTGATAACAAAGATACTATCAAAAATTTAAATAAAAAAATTAAAAGTGAGTAAAGAATCAATATCCTTAATATTTTTTAAAAAATATTACAAATCAATGAGAACTCATTTGTATATCAATCTTAAGGATATCACTTATGATACCAATTATTCTCCTTCACAAATTTCACTGAAAAGAAAGAAAACAATATTTAAACCAAATCATTATCATAACTGGAAACAGTTCAACTGTACAAACAAAAGCAGCTGTCTGGAAAAGACACAGAGCAAATAATTTCCAAAAGAAGGCAGAATTAGGAAGAACGTAGAAACCTGTTACCTCAGGGGCAATGGAGAAAATTATACCATAGTTGAGTGAACAGGTATTACTAACAACTGGAAGAAACTCACCTTCAGAGAAAGCATGGTCCTGGTAACAAATCTGCTACATACAGATGTGAAAGAGCAATTTTTCCACATCAGCATGGCTCACTAACTTGCTAAACAAGAATATTGAAAGAAAAAAAAAAACAAATATTCATCTTTTGAAATAAAAGTATAAAAAAACCTTTAAAATCTTCCAGAGGGAGGAAAAAACCCTCATATTTCATAAAGCAACCATAGAATTTCAGTTATAAACATTAGAAAACTATATAATAATTTCTGAGATTTCAAAAAAGATGTTATTAAACAGAAATTGAAATTTTATTCAATCAAATCATTATTTAGTTGACTAGGCATGTATGTATGCAGATACCATAGATTTAATTAAAATAATTTATCTTAGAGAGCCATTACTTTGGCTTTTTAAGAAGATTATAAAGATAGATAAAGTTTAAAAAATCAAATGACAGATCAAGACATTTATAAAAAATATGAGACAGTAACAAAAAAATTAAAGATAATATTATAGACAAATTATTCCAATAAATTTTGAAAACTATGACACAATGTATCAAAATCTAAGAATATAAAAATGAACAATACTAATCCGGAATAGAAAAACTAATGAACTAATATGACAAAGAAATGTAAAATGTGATTAAAGATCCATTTAAGTATCCAACCAAAAATATTATACTATTTTATTTCAGAAGTGAATAGTTTTAGGATATATTATTGATATGTTTAAATTTTCTTGAAAGACAAAGGAACCATACATTAAATGAATACACTTATGAGTGGCATTTGATTTAGGTAGCATTAAATATGGAAGGGCCTAATCTGTATGAGGCCCTGCCTAGGTTCATTTCTCAGCACGACAGAAAACAACAAACAAACAAAAATATGGAAGAAAATGTTCCTGCAGGGAAGCATATTAATATCTTTACTTCCACCTGAAGTTCTGAAGAGGATGGAAATTTTCAACAATTATAAAGATTCCTATAACTTAACTGCCAAACACAGAAAAGAATAACAGTTACACATAGACACACACACACACACACACACACATACACACACACACACACACATATACATTAACATGGCAACTGATTGTGTTTATGAATATAAATGTCTATTGAATTCAAATAATTATTATAAAATAAGAACTGTATTATTGGCATGGACACATGTCACATAATGTGACAAAGTCCTCTTATAACAAAATAGGAGAAATTCATATATTTACTTATACAAAATATTGTGTTTCATTATTTCCTCATATTGAAATGACCAGTAAGAGCCTACACTACCCTACACCAGATATCTAGAGTCCTGCTGCATGATTAAATTTCTTGGGGGTATCAGCTTTTTTTGGTCATTGTCTTCTCCAGTTTCAATTCCAAATGGTGGTAATTCTGGGCCCCATAGCTAATTAGAAGTTCTCTTATTGCATCAGACGATATATCATTGGCCCAGTCCAGAGATTTGGCACAAGAGCAATGGAAAACCAATGATCTGTTGTTTCCTTCCTATTTTCTAAGCTTGGATTATTTACTATTTTTCTATCCAGCTACATTCTCTCCTCCCTGTCTAGTGCCCATACCCCACAAATTAAAGCATTAGCATTTTCCTAACTAAAAGTGAAACTAAACATCTGTAGCAAACTCAAATTTTAACATAGGTTGTACCATAAAGCTGATTGCAAAATTACACTAAAATATAGCATGATAAAAAGTAAATTATAGCCGTTTGGATCATAGATGGGAAACTAGGTATCTAGGGAGTTGGAAGGAGAAAGAGGGGGAAGAAGAAGGAAGGAGGAAGAGAAAGATACAGACAAAAAAAGAAGAGAAAGAAGATAAATAGTTTATTTTATAGAAACTGAATCTATTTGAATTTATTTGCCATATTATGTATTTTCTGTCTTTTGTTTCACATAAAGCTTTTTAATAGCTGTTATTAAAGCATGCATTCTTGCTAGAGTATAATGCCACTGACTCCATTGACCTAGAGAGAAGTATTCACTAGTTTTCAAGACTATGTAGATTTCAAGACCAAACTGAATTTTTCACAGTATCAACTTTTCTCCTCTTGTCCCTACTAAACACTTCCAGGGGAGCTGCAGAGGTTCTGGTGGGATCTCCTCTTCCTTGTCTGAATTATTTTATAAATTATAGGCATGAACATAGCCTTGCATGATAGAGAGATAAATAATGAACATTTATTTTTTGGAATTTACATTTATCATTTCTCCTTTACCTTCTCTTATTTTTCAGTCTCAATTTCAAAACAGTGCACAGAGAAATATATTGCATGAGCAAACATTCATTTGTTATGGATCAAAGAAATCAAGTGCAATGGGGAAAGTAATGAACTAAAGGTGGAAGACTTTATTCCACTCTTGTATGGGGTAGGATCAGTCTCTTGGCCAATTCTCTTGTTTAATTTCCTCACATGGAATTGAGGAATAAGGACATGTATTCTGTATTTTTTGGAGATCACTGTGACAATTACCAGAGAACATTTGAGAGAGAAAGCTTTATCAACTGTAAGGTGTTTAAGAAATAACGAATTTCAAATCACTAATAATATAAATAAAAAAAAATAGTGGATTGCCATCTTCTGGCAATGTGGTAACATTCAACACAAATGCAAATCACCCTGAAGGTGAATCCTAGCTTTATTCTCTCCTCCACTTCCCACTCCCAGGTTTTTAGTAAATTCAACAGTCTATGCTATTATATAAACCAAATTTGGCATTACAGAACTTTTTAAATATTCCACACATAAAAATACACAAGCTTTTCAAATCTCACACAGAAATTAGATTTGGACTGCAGGTCTGAGACCTATTACTCAATATTTATTGAGATAGACATGTGATTTAAAACTAAGATGAGAAAGAAAATGCAATCATTATCCATCTATTTGGCATGGCTGTGAAAAGCTATTATGACCTATTTCATTACACCTTTTCATTATGCTATTTACTATGCTAATTGAAACTCTGTAATGTCGGAGGTATAGAAAAGATTCCTTAAGCACACAGCATATAGTAGAATAAATCCATTAAGTCAGTGCATTTTAGAACTCATATTTATGATAGAGTACAGAATTACCCATGAAAACTCACAGAGTAAAGACAAATGATTGCCATTTAAGGAGAACAGAGAGAGGTGACAACATGCCTGCTTTATCCATTTGATTGTTTAGTTAGCAAATCACCAACCAAGTCAGGATTCCTCCTCAGAACCGAAGGCTTTACCTACAGGAAATATAATCAGGGTCCTTGAGTTACAGCCATCTAAAATATATCCTTCATCCCTGGATACTGCAATACTTGCCTTTGATGTCAGAAAGACGTTTTAAAAGACAAAGCCCTTTATTTCACAGTTTAAATTATGACTCAAAATACATGTTTATTTTCTGTTTAAATTATTTATTTCCAAATGAATTTGTTTTAATTTCTCATAAGCTACCCAAAATTGTAAAAATAAAACTGTGGTATTATTCCTAACTTATGCTATAAAACAAGAGTATGGCTTTTTTTTAAAGGTAAACATTTAATGTTTATGAGTTATGCTGCCAAATGTATTTCTTCTTCAAAAGTTACTTTTCATGGTAATGGATTTTTAAATAGGTGACTAATATTTTTGACAAGCCTGAAATTTCTGGAAATGTTCTCTCATTCATTGGAACAAAATGATTTAGCTGAGTCTCTGGGTCATGATATTATAAATCTTTAGAAAAAATTATGGAGTAAGTTCTTTAATTTATTTTTAGATAAATCAGTTTAGGTTAAACTTAACTAGTAGTATTTGTTTTCTACATAAAAAGTAAAATATTTGAAACTTAATTTCTTACCATTAAAGGATTTAATGGTTAATAAAATATAGTTCTTGCTTTAAAAATCCACTGTAAAATATTGTCTATATATATATATGTATATATCTTCATGCACTTAGAAAAGTCACATAATAACCAAACTTGAAGAACATAGATGTTTTGCAGTTTGAAAACTGGCTAACTATGTCAATCACCTGAAATGAAGTACTTACTACAAGACTTTAATGATGCTTTACCTATTAATATTTTATAATTCCAGTGTAAAGAAGCAACAACTGTTAATGTTTTCTTTTAAAACAAGCTATAGATTAAAATTTAAGGTTTATTTTACAGTAGAAGAAAATAATATATATTCTAGTTGTAAACTTTTTTAAGTATATGATTTGGGGTCTTGTTACCACATCAAACAAATCAATTTAAGCATAGCTCCTCAGAGCTGATCTTCATCAGCCAAATATTAAAATAAAAAAATTACAGGGCTGTGGTTGTGGCTCAGTGGTACAGCACTCACCTAGCATGAGCAAGGCCCTGGGCTCGATCCTTAGCACCACATAAAAAACAAATAAAGGTATTGTGTCTGCCTACAACTAAATAAATAAATGTTAAAAAAAAAATTATACACACAGAGTTTTTGTTCAGTAACTGACTCTGAAAAAAAAATGTGGATTTTGCCTTTAAGGCAATCTGAAAGCCTATTTTAAAAATTTTATTGAGTAATATCACAATCTTATCACATTTAACTTGCAAGCAAATAGAATTTAGCATTGTCTGTCTAAATCTAGGAGTAGATACTGAGATTTTTTCTTTTTGGAGATTTATTTTCATTTGACCCTTGATTGTGGACACTGTAGTGATTTTCATTGGGATCTTGCCATCTAGCTAATATTAAGTTTATTTTTTTCTCACAAGAATCATCTGAAAGAATCCTATTGCATAAATTTTAATCCATACTGTTAATCTTATGAATAAACTGCAAAATTCCTTTGGTGTGAGGCACACCACGTGGGAAGTGACTGTAGCATTACAGAGACCAGTTCTAGGTACACAAAATGGCATGGTATTATTCCTGAAAAGTGAAACGATGGATTTTTGGGGGGTAGTCCTTGATGCCATGCATTTAACTTCAAACGGTGTGTTCCTCTGAACCCACTACTGATAGTCCCTCCACATCTCTTACCTGTTACCAGTGCAAGTATTGAGGCAATAGTGGAAGTGGTTAGTGTGCAGCCTGATCAAGGTCTCCAGGAGAAATCATCTCTCATACTTGGTATTCTTTTCTTGTCACTAGATACGGAGTTTAGGTTTGCCAATTTGACTATTCTTGTCAATACTCATGCTTCCTTTTTATCAGTAGTACTATAATTTTCTACATTGAATACTTTGCATTTCTCCAACATCTCTCTACTTTTTTGGGGGGTGGGGGCGTGGGTACCAGGGATTGAACTCAGAGGTACTCAACCACTGAGCCACATACCCAGCCCTATTTTGTATTTTATTTAAAGACAGGGTCTCACTGAGTTGTTTAGCACCTCGCCTTTGCTGAGGCTGGCTTTGAACTCAGATCCTCCTGTTTCAGGGATTATAGGCATGTGCTACCACACCCTTCATCTCTCTACTTTTTGTGTGGGCATACGAATGGCTCCCTGATCCCAACAGTGCATGGACATCAAAATAATAATTGCACTTACCTGCCTCACATTCTTCCTTTCTATTTCTGTGCCTGCTGTGTACAAATTCTTTTCCCTTTTCTTCCACCTCAGCTTCCCTCTTCTCCACACTTTGATTACTGATTCAGCCTCCTAAATATCTTTCAGTTGCTCTTCACAGGACTTCCAAAGCACTTCATATATTTTCTGTCATTCAGTAGATATTGTTATTTTTTTTGTCCATTTTAGATATTGGGAACTAAAATCCAGAAAGTCAATTAATTTGTCCTTAAGACATTTTGTAGAGATAGTATTTAAATCCATGTCAGCCAAAGGGCATAGTAGAAAATTTTTCTATTCTGCTTTGACACATGCAACCCTTCCTATGAAGAATAAACTCTTTGTTCTAAATTGTATTGTCTTCTGTAATTCATATCCTACATCTTAAACCTATTTGAACAGTCAATTCAACCTCATTTTCTTTACAAGAAAAAATTAGCAGAGAGTCATACCTTCTGTGTTGATAAAAATTCTATGGCCAGAACATAAAATGGATTTCATTGTTCTTGCACTATGATCTCATTTCTAGGTCAGAATTATAAAACTCTTCACTTAGCCAATGTAAGCTTTTATTTCTTCATTTGCCTTCATTCACAATTTCAAATTTCATGACATATCTTTATTCTCTCTTCAAGGCATCCAATAGTCAACAGCATCAAACAATCCTCGCATTCAGAAAACAATAGTACAAACCTGAAAATATGTATGAAACTATTCAGGATAGGACATAGCTATTTTGTTGCACACTTTGTTGGTATGGATGGGGAAGCTTATTGCCTAATATTTTGTATATTTCACTGTTTTATATTGAAAAGCTTAAAATGTCCAATGAGTTCCTGTTAACCTGCCAACTGGAAGACTTGGGTATTATTTAAGGAATCATGAACAACAGGCTCAGAGAGTCCTTTATCTTCTACCTAAAATTAGTAGTTATTCCTTCATTAGAATGTTGTAAGAAAAAATGTAATTCAAAACATGAAATTCACAGACCTTCACTTGCTATACATATTAGGAATGCACACTCAGCTGAGATTAGTGATAAATGCAACAGCTAATATAAAAGCACAGATTTTTAAGACAATTTATTTCATACCTACATTTCAAAAGACTTTCAGTTATTTATATATTTTATGGTATCAACAAATACCTTAAATGTCAATAGTCTTTTATCAAATCACATATTTTCAAAAATCTTTTAAGGAATTTTTACCACACATTACATTTTTTTCAAAGCCTGTTTATATAGATTCTTCTTATCATTTACATTCATATGCTTAAAGGCAAGGAGAGACAGATATAATCACCATTAAAAAGTAACTTAAAAAAATTGCATCGTCTTTGTAGTACTTCAATGTGGCAGATCAAGAATAGAGACTATGCTATCCTGACTCCCTAAAAAAAACATCCTAAATAGATATGTCAGTGATAGATAGTTCCACAAATTAGTGCACACTTTTGGGCTGCTCAGAAGTTCCTTTGCCATCCTTAGACATGTCAATGTAGTTCTTCTTTTATTTGGTTTGTAATTTAAATATGCAGATTTCCATAAGAACTACTCCACAAATATAGATCTACAAGCACAATCAAAATTGAAATTGAGTGTTAATTTTGTATCTAATATGCTCATAACAGGCATTATGGATATTTGTCAAAACTATAAACTATCTGCTTTATATCTATATAAAATTGCTTTATGTAATTCATAAATATTCCTCCCCAGAGGTTAAATTGGTTATTGTTCACAGTTATTTTTAGTTTACCACAATAAATCAAACTGGGAAAATGAGAAAAACAAAACATTTTTCATGAATGAGTGTAGCATATTTTAATTCAAAATTTCACTATTTTATTGGTGGAGCTTTTTCATGAATTTATTTTTACAATTAACATTTTTATATATAAAGGATATATTTATAACTGTACTTAAATCTATCACACATTTGTTTCCTTATAATAGAGTTTTAGTAGTGGAATTAAAGCAGAAAATGTTTCAGAATATCTCAAATATTCCTTTCCAATACCTTAAGTTGTTTGCTTAAATGTTTTAAAAGATTAATTCATGGATCCTTTTTAACTAGAAATCTCAAGTCATATAACTACAGCAACCAATTAGATCACTATAATATCTAAAATGGGAATAGCAACAGGGTTGTAGCCCAAAACAACAAAAGGCTGGGAATTATTTGAAGACCCTCAGACCAAAAACAGAGACTTATACTGAGGAGGGTCTGAATGCAAGTATCATGGAACCTATTTGTCTTTACCTAACTTATCTGAAAGCCTAACTCACACACCCAGTGATATCAGGGATGTACCTTACATTATTCTTGCAGGTTTAAGTCCTCTACCCAGACACATCACAAAACTATAAGCAGTAATTTAAAATTAAAATTGTGTTAAGTTATGTACATTTATTCTTATACATGAGAAAACTCCAGAAAGATGTAAATCCAGGGTTGGTTAATTCCAATGTGCATCAGGGTCAGGGATCTGGACCAGCTACTTTGTATTTCCCTTAGTGTCCCAATGTTTGCAAGGTGAATGCCAGGACTCCAGGTATTATTTAGCCAAGGTAGAAAGAAAAAGTTGCAAGGATTCCTTACATCTCTCTTCGATCAATTCCCAGGCAAAATTCCCTGACTTCTCATTAGACTGAATAAGATCTAATGCAGGAGAAAATGATTGCATAGTTGATTTAAAGGCAAAAATATACAAAAATTTGAATTTGGTGGTAGGGCTCACCATCTCTTTGTACATCTTCATCAATTACCCAAAAAAAAAAAAAAAAAAAACAGGTTCTATTAGTAGAAAGAGGAAATAACTGGTAGAAGCACAACCAAGGGAACTAACTGTAGCAGCCCAGAGCTAAACCAGGGTGCACTCTCCAAACAGATGAAGATATAACCCAGGCTACACCACAGCTGGACACTTTGAACTCACTACAGAACAACATGAAGACTAGAACACCAGAAATCTGAAAACAATAAAGAAAAATGTTCCAAGATGCCTTTCTACAGTATGTCTAGAAGAAGCTCACCTGAATAATCAGTGGAATTCTAAGTTGAGAAAATCCTTAATTGCACATTAAACCAATTTCAGGAAGAAAGATACCTAAAGCTGCAATTCCCCTAACTCACCAAAACCACTCATATTCTGCCACCAAATCTGTCCATTCCAAATGAAAATGCCACTCAGAAGCTTCAATTTTGTTATGTTGTTTAATATGTCACCTAATTTGATATCTTTTTCCTCGTTTAGAAATGAAAAAGGGTAGTAGAAAGAAAGCCATAGATTCAACACAAGGTCACACACCTGGCTCAATGCTGAGTTCAGTTCAAAAATTACTTAGATCCTGTATGGCAAAATATGTAACATTTTTTTTTGCAATAGTGAAATAAACAATATTGTGTTTTTTCATTAAAATAGTTGATGGTTTTACATGTAAACCTTATGAGTCCCTTCAAAAAAGAAAGTCAATTCTGTGATTTTTTTTCCATTAAACTTTAGAAAATAAGACATTTGAAAATTACATTATCTTTCCATTTTAAGCACCCAGACAGGAGATTTAATATTTATAAAGTTACAGTTTTTATCAGAAATTTTATTACATAAGTATTGGTGAGCTATTATTATCTAGGTCTATGGCATATTGAGATTTTTTTCACATCTTTAGAAAATATGTCAACTTTTAAAATCTCAGTTTTAATTCTTGTGAGAGTTTAAAAAACATTATTTGAATTTAAAAATATTAATGATTTATTTCAATAAAATCTTGTTAAGAGCCACAGCCAAGTAAATCGACGCACGCGGCGTTCTCCAGGATCCCAAGAGGAAGTTCCTCCTCCAGAATTCCCTCCTACCGCACTTCCCCAACCAATGGGAACTCTCCAGGAGTCCAATATTCATATGAATGCAAATCTTAACATAATCATATCATCTCAATGGCTTGCTGGCATCACCTTTCAACCAAAAATGCCAAGCATCATATTACTTGGCTGTGGCTCTTAGCAAAATCTTTTTGATAAAATATGATATTTCCTACTTGCTATAGTCAATTTTGTTTATTATGCTGAAATCATGCTTAAGGAATGCTTAAATATACGTTAAACCAGTTTTCAGGAAGAAAGATACCTAAAGCTGCAATTTTCCCTAACTCACCAATGGCACTTCATATTCTGCTGCTATCTCTGTCCACTCTTAATGAAAAAGTCACTCAGAAGCTTCCATTTTGTTGCTATATTAAGTATTTAAATACATAATCTAATTTGATATCATTTTCCTAGTTTAGAAAGTGAAAAAAGATAGCAAAAAGAAAGCTATAGATTCAATAAAAGCTCCCACTGATTTTGAATTTGCAGTTGATATACATTGTAGATCAAATGGCATTCAATTATGAAGTGGTCAGGAGGTACATGTAACAATTTCAAAATTATTGATAGTCATAAAAATAGTATTCGACTTAAGGTAAAAGGAGCTAATTCATACAGGCTAATTGTCAGAGAGAATAGGATTAACCAGTAAGACCTAGGGAAGTCAGAGGAAATGACATCAATCCAGACAAAGAAAGAAAGGGTGATTCTACAAGCATGTTTTGAAAAATTTCACTGAACCCTATAATATATACCACCAACATGTTAATCAAGTATAAAATAAAATAGAAAAACATATAAACCATCAGACTCCTAAAGCAAAATAAATAAATATAAAAAGAAGAGGAAAAGAATTGTGATCCTATTCAAAAGAGGACTTCTGGAAAAGGTACTTATGTAAGGATTGTAGTCACTTTGCTTTGTATGTAATGCCCTTCAATGCAAAGAAAAATCTAGTAAACTGATTTCTAGTAAAAATCTAGTAACTGATTATCATACTAAATCATGACATTTTTCAGGTGAGCTTAATATAAGACCTTTTTTTGTTGTTATTAAAGCATTCTAATTCTCCAAAGTAATTCACAAATAAAAAAATAATTCAAATGGAAGAAATTTGGCTTTGGGGCAATTTGGTTAACTAAGAAAAGAAACATGCAACTATAAAGATAGAGATAGAAAATTTTTAATTATGATTCTTTCTTCTTCCTAAAAATTGTATCACTTGCCATAATTAATATATTAATTAAGAGTAAAGAAAAGAGTCATGCCAAGTTTTACCTCATGTGCCTTGACCTGGAGAAAAGATACACATGTGAAAAGTTGAATAATTAAAGATGACATGTAACTAAAGATAAAATGAGTACTTTGGATGATAATTAGCATAGGGTAAGGGTTTTGTTCAAGGAGGATTCTCAAGTATTCTCAGAATACTTAGTACTTCTACAAGACAGTAAAAATTATTTTGATACTAAACACACTATGAAATTTGTCATCTCACAGTTTACTCTTAAAGCTCTTAATTCGCATCAACAAGCTACATGTCTCAATCTCAAAATTTATACTAATCAAGCCTTTTTAACAGAATATTTTCCAGATTGATTTGATGACGGAACACCTAGCATCTACACACGTTTTGAGCAAATTCTTTTATGCTCTACATATTTTAATAAATGTTGCTAGAGAAGTGAGGAGACAAAAAGGAGGCTACATTAGTCTTTCTCAGGAGTCATTGTGGACCTGACTCTTGAGGAGCAAAATAATTATTTTATTTGCAGAAGGCAGAGATGAATTTGGAGACCACTAAACACAAATAAAAAAGAAACCTAACCTTTAAATCCAGAGATTCAAGGGAACCTCTGAGTCATCTCAGTGATGAACTCCTCCTCAATTCCAATGCTCTCACTGTGCATTTGTGAGTAATTAGAGAATCACCATTTTGTTCTGAATGGCAACATTGATCTTCCTGTTACATGTCTATAATTTGGAATTCCAATGAGCTAATTCTTTCCCCCTTTAACAGAAAAACTCTTGAGCTCTTAGCTATCAAATTTAACAAGTCTTCTATTTCATAAAATGAATCTGCCCAGATTTTTAATAGATTTCCACATCACACTTTTTCCCTATATTTTCACCTCTCCCCCTTTGTCATCAAGCCTCCTAGCAAGCATCTTACTCACCTGGTGAGCACAGTGGGTGAACTTCCCCAGAGGAATCCAAAATCTAATCTTTAGAAACATCTCATTCTATTGAGTACAGAAATGCCATGGAGGGTAGTCCTTAATACTCTCTCATTTCCACCCATTGGTCACAGTGCATGAGATAAAAGGCTATTTTGGGCAACATGACAAAAACGTAATTGAGAAAGTCCAGATGATTTTTAAAGTGGGATAGAAAGAAAGAAATAGGAATAGTTACACTACAAAGTTCATGACCTACAAAGAGGACAAAAAAAGGACCATCCAATATCTTTGAATAATTGAAGAGGGCTATCAACTCAGGCTTTATTTTAAAACCCCATATATAAAGAAAAGTATATAGGCTATAAGGTGGATTTATTTCTAGGTTTTACCATGCCTACCCTATTGTAGAGACAAGGCTTCTGGCTTCAAAATGAAGGTGCCTGAATATCCGAGGTGTGGGCCAAAAAGTTTAGTTGCTTTAGCACTAAAGTCAAATTAAAGCATCCTTCAAAGGGTTTGTTATATGCAACATGGTTTGTCAAGATTTATTAGCCACTCCATTTTCCCTGAGGTGCTGCCAGGAAAAAAAAGTGTGTGTGTGTGTGTGTGTGTGTGTGTGTGTGTGTGTGTATCAGATCAGAGAGCTCTTATCAAAGGAGCAAGCTGATGGGTCACCACTTGTATGATAATAAAAACATCTTTGGCTGAATCTTATACCTGACTTAACCCGAGGTTTCTGTTTATGTGGATTTTTTAACAGTTCAGTTTCAAAAAGTAACTATAAAAGTTGCATTTGGATTTTCTCAAAGATGAAACTAATAAAGAATATGTTTTTTATTTTTATTTATTTATTTATTTTTTTTATTAATTTTTATTGTTGGTTGTTCAAAACATTACATAGTTCTTGATATATCATATTTCACACTTTGATTCAAGTTTGTATAATGCAATTTTTACTTTATATTTTGAAAAGTATACAAACTACATATGCTTGTCATTATGGATCCAATTGTTTCTTGAATAACCTATTCTATTCTTGAATACCCAATCCTCTTCCATTTGGGTATGGGCAGTGGATCCTCTTTAAAACTACATAATTAACAACAATCTCAGGCAAAAATTAATGCAACCTGCCAACTATTAGCCATAAAACAGTTCTGTTGTTTAAATACTTGTGCACTATATGTCCAACAAAATGTATATGTGATTAGCCTTGGGAAGTACTATAACTAGTTCTGGCTTGTTCTTTGTAATTCCTGAACAGCTGCTTTGAAGCTTACTGGTTTCTATGTGATGCACGGTTAACTTGTCCTGAAGTTCTAAGTTTTAATAATTGTCAAGATTTCTTGTCTCCTTCGTTAAATGTGGTAATGTGTATACAACTATAAATAAATTCTCCTCACATTTCTGGCTAAAATATTTTTTACAAATGTATCTTTTATCTCTCCCCAACTCATTCATTTCACCTGCTCCTGGAAAACTAAGAAATTTAAATTAGTTGCAATTAATTTATTTTAATCAATGTTCCAATATCTTCTGGGTCTTTTGAAGAAAATTTTGAGGAGTTTTGCCAGAGACTGATAGGGTCCCCATACACATGCTCCAACTTGTGTTGAAAACACTACATATTACTGACCACACATCCATTGCATTTCCTGGTATATTACTGTACAATATCTCTTGGCTCTAACACTTTAAAAAGCTCAGGTTTGCTTGAGATACTAGTTACAACAGTTCAATATTAGGTTGGCTGCATTTCAGGCTAAAGAGGTTGTCAGCAGTTTTAGGCTAACTCCTTGCTTTTTGGCTTTTGTTTTGTTTGTTTGGCTCCTACTTCCTCATTTCTTTTCTCATGAATGTATGATCATCATCTTTTCCTCTATTATATTCTCTCAGTCTTTTATAATTGGCTGTTTCTACTAGCACATGATCCCTAGCATTTGTTCAACTGAACAAGTAGTTTTTTCAAAGAAAATTTTTTTTTTGCTTCTTTTATTGATTCTTTTTAGTTATATATATATATATATATATATATATATATATATATATATAACATATTTAAGATTTATTTTTAAAGAATTAAAAAGGCTTGGCTTATAATTTACTCAAATTCAGTATCCAGTATTTCCCCTTTCCCTTCCATCCTCCTTCTCCCTATTCCCTCCCTCCTCCCCACCAAAAATCAAAGGGGAGTATATTTGATCTCTAATGATGCTACATAAATAAACATTTGCTAGTAATAAATTTGGATCTTCAATCTGGAAGATTTGATGGAATAATAGATACTAAGAGATCCAATATTGAGGCAGAGTCAACAGAATATTTATATTTTTCCTTAATATTCCTAATTACCCACGTATGTTTAAGGAAATATGTGGATAAAGTAAAAGGGCAGGGTCAATTTTGGGCAAGAGAAGCTAAGAAACTAAACAATATATTTATACAGGTTGCTATTTCAAAATTAAAAATAAATATGACACAAAGCCTTTCTATGTTTTACATACCTAAAGGGTGTTGGTGTTCCTGTTTAAATTGCATGAAGTTCTACTTTGCTTGATCTAAAGAATAACCTTCAGGAAAAAGAGAGAGAGAGAGAGAGAGAAAGAGAGAGAAATACCCTCTACCTTGTTTTGTATTCACCCAAGTAAATTTGTTATCAACAGAATTGTCTAACACCAATCAATAGTAAATTGTTTATATGCTTTTGTTTTATAAATAAATAAATTTGCATTCACAATTTATATTTATTTCATCTCATATAATTTATTTTCTCCACCACAAAATATACTATGACACCACCAATTTCAGGAATAAATATGCATTCACATTAAACTGTTGATCCTGACCAAATTTTCTTAGAGTTTCTTTTTCTATTTAGTTTGGAGAATTCTAACTAACAGCCACAGATATGATATTACTTGTAATAAATTCAGGCAATTTCCAAATAACACACACTATTTGGCTATATTGTCCTCATGATGGACAAATAGATAATTAGAAAAACCCAGAAATCTGTCACAAATGTCATACAGAATATGCCCAGCCTTGGTATATTTAAACATAAACATTTGTCAACTGACTTGCTTGTCAGAGAGTTGCTGTACATCCTAGGCAATTTATTTATTTAACCCTCCATTTGCTTTTTGGTAAAGGTGATATATTTATAACATGATATACTTATATGTGTTAATCAAAGATGTGCCTTAGGAATCTGTATTTTTAGTAACATTTTGGATATTTCTTATATAGCTATCCTGCTTTTGATATACAAATGGGTGCTAGAATGTATTGCTCCAAATCAATCCTATTTCATCAGATCACATTTTTAGAAAGTATATCTATTGACTATAAAACTAAATATTAAATACGTTATTTTAAAATTAACATGGAGGTAAATGCAAAATAATATTGATCTCCCAAGAATAAATCATTATAATCTGCTTTAGGGGCATCATTTATCTATAAAAATTAATCCTCTATGATTTTCTATATTTTCTCTTCATACATATAGTTTCTTTTTTTAATAATGCCTATTTTTTGTTGTTTGAGGACAAATATTTAGTGCACGAGGTAATATTTGTCTGAATTTCTCTGTTATCCATCATCATCACCATACATGGAAAATACAAAAGAAGGTTAAAGGAGTGCTTCAGATAGATAGAAGTTACATTCGGATGTACCAGTTATCCCCCAAAACCTTTCATACAATTTTAAATTTAAGTCTAATTCTTCTGTTTTTTTCTTTTCTTTCTTTCTTTTTTTTTTTTGTGTGTGTGATAGCAATATGTCAGCTTAGATATCCTAAAAATACAACAAAAAATAAGTCCAAAACAAGTTTGGTAAAGTCATACAAACTAATATAAAGTTGTTCTGAAAGATTCATAGAAATGTTCAAAAATTTAGAGGAATTTCTCAAAGAGGAGAGAAGAAATGTGGTATTAAAATGAAGAGGTAATTATCTCTTTTGGCAATAAATACTGCAGAAATCCATGTGCTCTAGTTTCAGTCTAGAAGCTATGTGGTAGGGGTTTAATTCAGGAAGTCTCACACAAAACTGTCATTCACTGCTGATGAACAACCCAGATTGAAAATGAGTGAGGAGTGATCCACTTCTAGCTAGCCCCTCTTTTCCATGGTAGGTAGAGGTGGGAGTGGTATTCTCCTCTGAAATGCCCTAACACTAAAAACAATTAGAAACTATGTGTGACTCAAAAATGCACAGGCAACAAAAATACGAATTTCAATTATATGATTTCCTAAAGTGCTCAGAAGAAAATGCCATATGGAAACAAACACATGTTAAATATGGAAGGCAAATTTCCATAAATTGTGATTACTTCTTTAAAAAGTAAAAAGGCTAAGACATTGAGAAAAAAAGGCAAAAAACAGAGTTCTCCAAATTATAATATAAAATTGTTCTTAAATATATTAAAACATGTTGAATTTGCTCAAAATTTTAAAAAAAGTGTAAATTAAATTACAATGAGATATTTATCACCTATCAGATTGCCAAAAATTTAAAAGTTATATGTAGATAATGCTATGGAGAAATAGGAATTCTTAGATACAGCTGATAAAAAGGAATATCAGTGCAGGCTTAAGGAGGACAAGATGGTAATATAAAACCATACAGTCACTCACCTTTGGTCCAGCAATCTCACTTTGAGTGAATTTACTCTTATCTTACATCTTAATAATTAGAAGTACATAGGCAAAAAGTTAGTCATTATGGCATTACTTGCAATTACAGAATAGTAGAAACATTCGGAACACATATTGAGATGCTATTCATTAAATAAATTATATTTTATATAATGGAATGGAGTACTATAAAATGGTAAGAGTATAAAAAAGTCATTTTGAACAGTTATGAAGTTATTTACAGCATATATTGTTAATTTCATAATTAATGCAAAGAGTACTGATTTAAGTATAAAAGGGAAGCTGTAAAAATACACTACTTTATATACATATTGTTATAAAATAAATAAAAATAAACATAATAATGACAAATCTGTGATGTAATGCAAATGGATACAAATGAATCTAACTTTATTTCAAATATATTGCAAGACTATACAGAAATTAAGAACACGATTTTCATTATATTCTATATCTTAAGTTCATAGTTAATAGATATTTGCTATTAATATTTCATAAATGTATCATTATTATTTGCATTTTAATTTAGAACTGTGCAATATTTTATAATATATAAAAGAGATTCTTTGCACTTCATAGAAAGATTTACAAATATTTAGTGAGTATTTTAACTATATGGGTTAAGAATCACATAGTGTACATTCAAATTCTGCTCTTATATAAATTTCATTGTAGTCCTGACTAATTTATGAAATACAAGTATCTAACCAGTTCTGTCATTATGAGGATTAAATAGTTATTAAAAATAATTTAGAAAAATATGATGCTTATAAGAGATCAATATGTATCAGTAACAATATCCAGAAGTCACTTTTCTAGGGCCCTGAATTTAGGACTATTCATTAGTATCTGTTTGTAAGTAATGACTAACTGATATTTTCACAATTTCACGTAACAGTGATTCTCACTTAGGGCAAGAAGTTGAAATCAACAATAACAAAGAGCGAAGCATCACCAAAATCCCAATGAACAGAATTCATAAATTATCAAGTCCAGGTTTATGTAACTTCAAGCTGTCCTTGTTAAGAACCTTGGTGATAGGAATTTTGAAAGAGTATTATATCTGAATGGAAATGATTCTAAGTCCTTCAACTCAAAGAATTAAGACTCAGTTTCTCTTCTTTAAAAAACAGGCTAATGATGCCTTACAAGTAGGGTCATGTTGATGATTAATGGGATAATATGTAGAGAATACCTAGTTCATTGTTAGTACTCGACGAGTGATGACTCTTATCATTTTGTGTTCCTGCCAAAGATTGAGAAATTACACAAAAAGAGGAAATGGATTATTTATAAGAGATCATAGATAATACAATTTAAAATCATATTATAATGAGATCTGTAATTTTGGTAGAATTTTAACACTACTCTTAGGATCAATCATTAGACCAAGTCCTATAAAATATTAAAAAATCACCTATTTTCACAAAGGTAATTGAAGGTCTTAGTACAATTTCAAATAATGGATTTATGCTGCTGCCTTGCACACACAAATGAGTGCCCTTGTGAATTGAGAGATATTCAAGCATGTTTATTATAGTCAGAGGCTGCAACTGCATACTGATCAATGGCCCTCGCTCATTAACATACAGGACTCCTTGCTGGAGCGTTCATTTGCATGCTCCTCTAAAAGCTCCTTTTTTTCTCCCTGTTCAAACAGCCAATGACCTTTATAATCAACAAGAAAATTAGAAGCAGGTGGAAGCTTATTTTTAATGATGGCGAGACCAAATTGTTTAACTTAAATCTGAACTTTTTTCTTCCAATCCTTTCTAATGCCTGACAAATATTAATTATATGAAAGCAGACAGAGACTCTGACTTTCTCATTGTCTCTGATCAAGCTCTGTAACTAACCCCTTTGCTTTTATGTTTAATTAGGATGATGAAAACATTTCTCCTTTATCACTCTTTTTTTTTTTTTTTTTCTTTTTCCTGAAGCCTCCAGTACAAATACGGTATCTTTGGGATTTAGCTAATGTTCTGGCAACCTTTACAAATTTACCTAGATGATTATAAGTGAAACTGATTGAGGACATTTCCTATAGGATTGCAATTATTTATTTTAATGAGTGCATATTAGTGGATCAGAAATAAAGTTTTAACAGTACAAATGGAAAGCATTGGCCCTGTTTTCTGTCTCTTTTGCCTTAGAATATTCTTATTCATATTTATTTGAAATAATCCCATTTACCTAAGGTTTCTCAGGAGAAGTGCCAGACAATTTTAGTTTCAGCTTGATATTTCAAGTTCATAATGAATTCAATAATAGAAACTGCCAATTGCAGTCATATCTAGACAAATACAAACAAATATGTGCCCAGTGAATCTACTGCAAATTGAACCTCAGGTCTGTTTTTCTCCACTATTAAACATGGTCTACTTTGCCTTCAAATTCTTTTGAAAAATGTGTTCAAAGACACGAAAATGATCTTAAAATGCATCATCCAAACCTTCCAAGGTAAAGGGAAACTGACTTTACATTGCTCCTAGTTTGGGATTTGCTGCAAGTCCCTCTCATTAATTCTAAGCAATGAGATATTCATTATATTTCATACCTGGTCTTGTCCAGTTCTTTCTGCATTATGATTACAGTTGAAGGAATGAAGGAATTAATAACAATAATATGACCATCCTCTAACACTAAAATGTTTACTTTACCTAAGTATTAATACAGAATGTAGAATAGATCCCTATTAAATATTTCACCTTTCCTATAAAATCTACAATGACTTGTCCTTAATTGCTTGTCACTATTTCCTAAGCCCATCTTGTTTATATTATTTTGTCAAAAGGACTGATCCCTTTCAACTATTCAAACATTTAAATACATAGGATTCAGTATTATTTTAAATATTTATGCTGACATACATATTTAAAACACATAAAACATCACAAAGGCTTTTGTTGCTATCGATGTCTTTAAAAACTTCTAATCAAGTAGATGCCTGCTTGACAGTAAATTTACATTGGTATTTAAAAAAATCAAATCCATAAATCTTTTTTTCTTTTCATTTTATGTCATGTTTATGTATTGGCTAATCTGAAATAATTTAAGATGAAAAACACTAGTGCTAGTGTGTTTCTTATTTGCTATAAGACAATCAATATCACAGGAAAGATTTAATAAAACTTGTTTACCAAAAGGACTCACCTGTGCTTTTCTCTAAGTTCCAAGAGTAGTTATGTGCCTTATGATATGCAGAAGGAAGATGAAGGGAATATAATAAATGGCATAGCTCTCATACCAGAAAAAGTGAACAAACAAGAAAACAGAATTTAGACCCTATATTTACAATTAACACCTAACTACTGTATATATTTATAATATTAAACTCAAATTTCAGTTTAACTTTTAAACGCATGTTTTGGCTCAAATTCTTTATGTTAGTAAGGCTTGTATAAATGTCAGATAGTGCTAATATCCTACATTGTCATATACTGCTGCTTTGAGAAAAAAAAAAGAAACCTATGTAAAATGGAAGGAGAGGTTTAGGTACTGTTTCTATAGCCTTTTCTATGTTTTTATGGCCTTGGGAATGCTCAGGCTTTAACAATTAATTTTCCTTGCAATATTAGGTAAAGTAATACATCCTACTAGATCCAAGATAAATAAGAATTCAACCAAAGACTGTATATAAGAATAAGCGCCTTCCCTTTATTGTTGGCACTGTTTATTGAGAAATGAGTACATTTCAAAGGAACAGTTCCAAGGTTCATGAGAAAGACATTGCTGGATTGAAGAAGATATATCTAAAAGGACAGAGAAAGGATTTCTATTTGCACATTTTCTAAAATAACTTTTCCAAGAATAGGGAGGTCATGGGCCCATAGTGAGGTACTGGCTAGAAAAAACAATAAATTCTTTTGGCAGCATTGAGTTTATTCAGGTAGGCATTTCAAAAGTTTGGAACTGTCCCCCTAGGGATGTTTGAGTGGTGTATAAAATCATTTGTTCGGAGAGTTTATAGTCTTGTAGGCAAACTTTGAGACCTAATCAAGAAGGCTCCATGAAGACTGGCTAGTTGATCAAGGAGAGTCTTTGTCAACTTTAAAAAGCTGAGTTTTAATTTTCCATTTTCATGGACAGATTCTTTTACTAGGTAACTATAGTAAAAACACATTGTTTATAGCATAACAAGTTTCTGCCCTGAAAGTTATTTTCTTGATATTTCCAAAGGCTCTAATATTATGCTCTCTATTTCACTTTAATTGAATGCATATATTTTTTCCTAATAGAAAAAAGAAAACTCTAAATCAAAGGTAACATTGTACCAGCCTAAGTATATCTTTTGACACCTCATTCAATACCAAATTATCTGTATCTAATATTCCATTCTAAGGACAATTTTAATTAGGTTATATTTAACACATTTAAGCTATTTTACAAATAAGTCACGTTTGGTGCTGTATGTTTTTATATTACCTTAACAAAAAAACAAAATTAAAATTCATGCATACTGAGCACTATAAAAATTCTAAATGAAGAACACACAAAAAAGCTAATATATTTCCTATTAGGAGGAAATTACCATAATATTACACACATATAATTTTAGGGAAAAATGAGTAAGCAGTTAACTTAATGGCAGTTCCAACCAACTTCTAACTCCTCCATACTGCTTGTTTGGGGTACCCTTAAAAAGAGAACAGTATAGCAAACAGTTGGGAAAACATTCACGTGTATTCCTATAAAACAACATGAAACAAGAAAGCAACTTTTCAAATTTTGTTTTCTAAGCCATAATTGCATATCTCACACTGACAAATTAAGAAGAAAACAAGCCCATGTACATTTAAATAATAGTTGTTGAGGCTCTAAATGTCAAGCACTTCCCTGTGAAACACTCACTTTGTAATTGCATATTTCACATTTAGGCAAAAATATAATAGGTAAGCAAGACAGGAGACCAATGTTCATATTTGCCCTTGCAGACTAAAGAGTCTGCAAGGGCACAATTGTGATACTTGTTCAATATTTATGGATAGAAGGTTTGTTTTTTTTAAGATGGTTTTCAATCATACAGTGTATATTATCATATGCTTCATAGTTTACAATGAAAGAGGCAATTATGAACACAAGGAGAAAATGTTTGCAAAACACATATCGTATGAAAGTCTCATATCAAGATTTTACAATGAACTACTACAATAAAGCAGTTAAAATACAATTAACCTATTAAAATGGGCAAAAGATATGAACATTTACAAAAGATGATATATGGCTGGATAACAAGCCATTACAGAAATGCAAGTTAAAATAAAAATGAGATAGCACAGCAAATCTACTAATATCACTACCACAGCTAAGACAGAAAACAACAAATGATGGAAAGCACATGGAACAATAGTTACTCATAAATTGTCAGTGGGAAAATATTTTGATAATCTCTCCAAAACAGAGAAAAATATTTTGATAATCTCTCGAAAAGTTAAACATCCAACTATCATATATATAACCCTTGCAATGCCATTCCTGCATACATATATTGACCATGAAACCATACTTATGCACAAAGATTTGCATGCAAATTAGATAATATTCAAGGTTCCTAGCAGCCTTATTCATAACAATCTCAAAACAGAGCAAGCTAAATGTCAATCAACTCATCAATGGATACAAAATGCAGTGTATTCATATGCAGGAGTACTATTCAGCAACAACAAAGGTTCAGACAATGGACATGTGCTAAGTCCTGAATGATGTACCTTGTATTTGCTAAGTGAAAGAAACCTATTACTAGTTACATAACATTTATATTTATATAAAATTACCAGAAAAGGCAAACTTATAAAAATGGAAAGTAAATTAGTGATTGCTTGGGGCTAGTTCTGGGGCAAGAACTGTAAATAGACACAATAAATTTATAGGAAAAGTCATCAAAAATCCTAAATCTGATTTAGAATGATGGTCACATTACTTGATAAAGACACTGAAAGTCATTAAATTGTACATGGAAATGGATGAATCTTCTCAGATATAAAATGTAACTCAATAAAGTCATTAAAATATTAGCTTTTATCTATGTGTGTGTGTATCTGCTTAGATGTTTGTCTTAAAAGCAAGTAACTTAATTTGGTTTACCAGTTTGACAATACAGAGTTGTATTTCAAATTAGGTTACATATGTGGATGGCCAAATCCACACTTAAGAAGTTTCAACGAAAGCCCAAAACTTGAATATAAAATACAAATGTTTTCCATCGCTTTTTGTGGAATAAAATGCCTTCACATGAAAGCGTAAGTTAAGTACTCTCTGATAGGTCTTGCTAAAAATTCTTGAATATAATTTAGAAATAAAGAGAAGGACAGACTCTCCTTAATTTGTGATGAATATTATTTTCTATGTAGGGGTTTCTAAATATGTGCTTGTGCCAAAATGAGCAGGAAAATATTCAAACTAGATAAGACTATGCCTAAAAGTCAAAGAAACTCCAAAATAAGATGTAAATTCAGGAATACAAGTGGAAGTCCTCTAGGTTTAACAGATAAAAATGTAATCACAACTGAGCTCTCCAAGCCTGTGAAACTGAGAGAAACAAAAGACAAGGACTGAACTCACATGAATATCTCCATGAAAGAGAGGTCCAATAAAGGAGATTAGAGAATAAAATAAGAGAATTGAGCAGGGGAAAACATAAATAGGAATGTGTATTAAAATTAGAAAACATAAATAATGTATTAAGTTTACATAAGTTACCATTTAGAAAGTGACATCCTATTTATGATGGGATCTCAGAATTCATTTTTTAAAATATATTTATTATGAAGTACAGAATTTCAATACTGTAAATAATGATGTTGGATATTAAGTGTAACAAATGCTTTTTAGCTTTATGGCTTTAGAAAGTTTCTCAATGTCTATAAACTCTATTTCATAGTTTCATTGTGAACAGTAAATAAAATAAGAATGTGAAGAACTTATTTTTATATCTGGCATATAATTTAATTTTCATAAATATTGCATGCTGATATTGTTTAGTATTGACATTATTGAATTACTCTAAGCATAGAAGTAAATAACACTGATCTTATATGAAGTTAAAAATTAACATTTTTAACATTAACATATATTAACATTTTCAGGAGTATTCAAAAAATTTTAATTAAAAGAGAATGAAATTCAGAAGTTAAATTTTGGCATTTCCATGTGTTCAGTAAGAGCAGGCATACAGTAAATGTGTTTTAGATGTCTGAACTAGAATGGGCCATTTCATTTATTTCTTAGACATTGTATTGTAAGTTTATTTGACATCAGTGAATCATGTTTGAAGTGGAGTGGAGGTGTGTGGAATAATGTCAACTTTGTATTTTTTAATTGTTAATAAAAATAACTTCTCTATTTTGTTTTATTTTGTGTTGTTTTCTATTTAGTTCCATGAAACTTAACTTGCCTGTCAAGTCTTTTATAAAGAAAAAAAATGAGAGACAATAAATTTGCTTATTGGATTGGTTTTGAGGAAAATATTAAAGATAATGTCCACGGAGCACCTTTTTCATTGGGAGGAACACAACACAAACTCAACAAATGATTGCTCTCGCTACAGCAGACAGACTGCCCTTCCCTCACTGCTTGCCTTCTTTCACACACATCCTATCTAGAGGCACATGTACCAGAAACCCTCAATTCCTACTTTCCAACACAGTGGTATTGTAAGAGAAGACCTCAAGTTCCTTGCTTTTCTTTCAAATGTTAACTCTTTATGACAATGATATTATCAAGTGGTAAATTAGAGTGATGTAGGATAAATGAGGCTGGACATCACAGAAATTATCAGGAAGCAGATTTATTTAAGCTGTAGAGGTCCAGAGGGGCTTATTCCTGGATGCTGAGTCTTGAAATTATTTTAGATTTATACTCAGTGGGGTGGGTACATGACAGTGGGTAAGTACATAAGAGTAACTCTTTGTCCCATATTTTAGATCAGATAGAGGTTTCACAAGTTTTTTCTGCAAACTTGTCATTTACAAGAAAGTGGAAGCTTCAAACCACATTGAGGTCTTTGCAGCACTCCTGTGAAATCCTGTTGACACTCTTTGTATAAATATTTCTGACAGGAAGCTTAATTATGGCAAGGATCTTTTGGGTGTTACTCTATTTCTGTAGGGAGCTACTACAAGAGGACTTCTTTTTAAAAGGCATGAATCAAAGATGACCAATTAAATATGGCTGCTGATGTCAACAAATTCAAAATACACAATGCATTATTTTTCACATAAAATGCTGATTACAGGGCAAGGGATGGAATTTTCACTTCCATATTTTATTCTAAGATGACATTGAACAGGGAGTAACAGTCATTAATTATTTCACCATTTAGAGTTTCCTATGCACTTTCTGTGCTTCCTGACCCTCCCAATGTCACTACAGGAAGGTGATATGCCTTTAACCAAAGAACCACATAATGTGTCTTTTCTTGGTTATCCATTCAGTTGAAAGTAATATCCAGCCAATTTCTATGAGTTGCATTACATAAACTGACCATTAACATATACAAGTATGCTTTCTTCCCTCCACATATACATGCAAACACATGACCACCATGAGATAAATAGGAAGTGTCCAAAAAATACCTTTCAAGGAACAGGTAGAGTGTATGTTCATATTGTAGAATTCACCTCCAAATTAACAACCAACAAGTATATGTGTCATTCTATGTCATGCTGAAGTATATCACAACCAGGAAAGAGCTATGACATTTACTCATTGTCAGTGTTTTCAGGTATCATCTAGCACTGAAAGTCTTCAAATTGGAGGAAAGCCATCATGGCATAGAGAGCATATCAGCATAGGGGTAAGGATATCATGTCCAAATCCTGGCCTTGTCACTCACTAACTATGTTGGTGAACCTGAATGAAGTAAATGTCTTGGTTTATAGAGTTCAGATATTCAGGGGTCATTGGTTTATTGGGGAGTGCTATAAGTAAACTTCCATTACCCATGTTTCTGTATTTAACACAGTTTCTATAATGCAAGAATATAATTTTTAGAGATCTTATAAATACTACAAGGAAGTGTTTTAATATTAAAATGTATGAAACATGCATATGACTGTGAGAGTGGTCATGAAGAAATTAGTCTCTACTACTGACAGATCTAGCTGATTATCTCTTAGGTAGTGACATAAACATAGTTGTGTATATATTTTCAAGTCATCCAACAAATGTTTACCCAATAAAAAAGGCAATCAAAATAGATGTATTGTATAATCTCAACAAAAAGCAATATGAGCCAGGTACAGTGGTGGACACCTATAATCCCAGCTGATTTGGAGGTGTAGGAGATTGCAAGTTCAAAGCCAGCCTCAGCCAAAGTCACTAAACAACTCAGTGAGACCTTGTTTCTAAATAAAATACAAAATAGAGCTGGGGATTAAGTATCTCAGTTTTTGAGTCCCTGCATTAATCACTGGTACTCCCCCCCCCAAAAAAAAAACAATATGATATATAACTTAACAGAATAGATATTTGGGCAGTATAATAAATAATAGAATCTGGAATGTACTGAAAAGTTATACATGTCCCAAAGTTATCACATTTACTGTGTATCAAGCTTATCAAGAGGTACCATCATTTTCCTGGTACAAATGTGGAAAAAGTAAACAATCAAACAAATAAGTAAATAAAACCCCCTGGAACAGAAAGTTTAGGTAAGGTGCCCAAACTTATATAGAGAGATGAAATCATCCAGTCACTCTAAGATAGGTAGTAGGAGAATTTTCGCACTAGATGTATGAATCTCGTCACTCGTGGACACTGCTTCTCTGCTTGGAAATCTTAGACATAGTCGCCACCTCGAGAATCTCATGTACAAAACCATGAATATTTTCTTTTGGGTGTTAATTCCAAATAAATATCTCAATCACAGGAATGGTTGAGATTACTAGTAGTTGAATTGGAAAGTCATTTTTATCTTTTCTTAATCAAAAAATGCACTGACAGTTGTTGACTTAATTTTTAGGTGAAGTTAATCATCAGTATAACTTGTTTCTTTACCCTATCCCTGTGTTGTTATTGGAAACTTAAAAATATTTAAGCAAATGTAAAAGTTTGAAATCTTTTGAACTAGAAATGTTTTTTCTGTGGATAACATGGTACATGAACGAGAAAGAAATAGGGCCCGCAGACATGGTAAAAACTTTAAGTGATTTCTATCTTCCCTGCTGTCTGTCCTAACTCTGCTTTGTATTAGATTTACTGTGTTGAGAAGCTCCTCTGTGGGGTGATCAGAGCTGCTTCAGTATCCTCTCTCTAATTAGTTACCTTTTTATCTCTGACTACTGTAGATTTTATTTCTCAGTAGTGTCACAGATAAAGAAGCTGCATCAGACAGAATAATGTACGTTGCCTACTTAAGGGTGAGCTAAATAATTATTCAGGACTAGAGAGTAGAAGGGCATTAGGGGCTGGGCCCCTTCAGGTTTTCTGCACACCGTCTGTCAACAGAAATGGCACAGCTTGCATCAAATTTTCCAGAGACATATTCACCTCAGTATAATCAGAGAACTGGGCAGCAAGAACAGAAACACTGTCCTCATCCTTGTAGATTTGCTCTGTGCACATCAGTGGGCCTCAGCATAAGATCTGAGGAAAGGACTGAAAAGAGGATGCAGGTGCTGAGTGAGGAGCAGCAGAACACAGCAGAGTTGCCCCAGGAAGCCGGAGGCCTGGATTGACCTCTTCTCATTAAACGATGAGTGAAGAGAGAAAAATAGCACGGGGTCCTTGAACAAATTCTGGAAAACAAAATCAAGAGCTAATGTATTGAGAATAAAGAGAAAGAACAAATTCTGGTGAAAAATTTATCATTGAAAATCTAATACTTTGAAAGATATATATATATATATATATATATATATATATATATATATATATATATAGAGAGAGAGAGAGAGAGAGAGAGAGAGAGAGAGAGAATCATTTTTCCCTCAACAAAAGCACTTTCAGCTAGTCATTCATAACCTCTCTTGAAAATGCCCAGGAAAACAGCAAATAACCAAAACCAACATCCTAAATTAAACTGTAGTTAGACTTTCATAATGATGAAGTCTCTAATGCATTATCAATAATTATAAGAGACGTAGAGATAAAATGGATGAGAAAAATCCCTAATTGAGTTTTAGTACAGGGTTTATTTAAGCCTTGCTTCTTGACACAGGAACAGCCAAAACAAACAACCTACACACACACAAAAAAAAAACCCACAAAAATGTTCTTGTCTAAAAGATGAAGATGAGAATGTAGAGGTCACAAAAATGGGGAAGAAAACAGCAATGGAAAGGAAATAGTCACATGAAATGTGAAATGATATAATTTCTAATATTTAAATTATTAATCATGCCTTTTACTCCATTCCCCAATTAGACTGTCCAAGATATACTAGGGTCTAAATGAACAAGGAAGTTGTCTTTTTATATCAATAAAAATATAAAGTACAACAGACAGAAAACCAATAACCAAAAAAAAATGAGGTACTAATTTTCAGAAAAGAAAAATAATTAAATATGCTTTTTAAGAGCTCTTTATCATCTTAAGATATTAATCCAATTTTTATTTTCTTACTTGTAAGGGAATATGCAATCAATGTGAAAAATAGGAGAGTGAAGCATAGTAAAATTTATATATTTACATGCTTTTTAATTAAGCAATTCTTTAGTCAGACAACTCTTTTATAAAGTATAATATTAGCATATTCACCTAACAGCATGTTTGCATACAAGGCTAGTGACAATTTTATATTGAAGTATTCTTCTTGACCCTAACAGAGATGAATGGACAACGAATGATTTCTACCTAAGGAATTAAAAAGAGAACACAGGTCAGTGTTGAAATAAAAATAATATAAAGGATTGTTTCAAGTGATGATTTTCAGTTTTCATCACTTTAAGATTAATAGACTTTCCTTCATTTGTTTACAAGAAATTGGCTGTTGCAAAATTCCTTAAATATCTGTTCAGCTTCCATGTAACTCAATATCAATGGTGCCAAACTCTCTGAATAACAACTTCTTTCTGGACCAGAGACTGATGTGGAGAACCTTTTGAATGCCCATCAGCTTTTAGACACACTTGTTTCTACCTTCTTGTTGCCTTGCCAAGAATACCCATGCATACCCAGGGTATATAAATCATCTAGTTATTTAATCATCCTCCCTTTAGGGTAGGTCTAAATCCTTCAATGCTATTGGCTGATTCTCTTACCTCCAGGGCTTCACATGTATTCTCATAGTGGAATAATCTTAATTAATGTTGTTTCCTGGCCAGCTCCCATTTATTTCATAGGTCTCACCATAAATGTTATTTCTGTCCCAAAGATCTTTCATAACCTTCACAGACTGAGTTTGATACCTGTACTACGATTTGTGCTTCTTATCATTTCCCTATGGCATCACTTTATCAAACATTCTTATACTACAGTTCAGTGTCTCTGCTAGATTTTAAATGTACTCAATGTACCATCATGTGGCCTGCAGATATCTATTAGGGAATTTTGCATTAAAAAAAAAAAAAGAAGCACATGCATTACAGAAGGAAGGAAACAGAAAAAGAAAGGAAGGGAGTGAGAAGAAAAGAAGGGAGGATAAATACAACTAAAAACAGATGGTTCCAGGGGCTGGGGTATAGCTCAGGGGAGACGACCTGTTTTGCATGAACCAAGCCTTGGATTTGATCCCCAGCCTCTTCTCTCCCCACCAAAAAACCTTAAATAAAACTAGATGGATTTCGCTTCAAGTGATGTGTACATCATTATAATTTCATTTAACATTTTTTAAAGAATTGAAACCAATTGAACTCTATAACATCTTCTCCGTGATTTCACTTTAAATCAGAGACAGCAAATATATTTGTTCACAAATGAGAACTTCTCCCATCTGTGAGTTAGCTACTAAAATAGGAAATATGATGACTACTTCCTTTGGACTTCAATTTATAATCATCTACCCAGATCTCTATGTCCTTCAAATTAAAGCTGGCTATCCAAATTGCCACTAATTTGTTTATTCAACAAATATTCTCTGTGTGCTTAGCTTTTAGTACACATAGAGCTGTTTGCTGCAAGAAATAGTATCTCATTTATTTCTCAGACCAATCATATGAGACTGATAGTGTTATTGTCACCATTTTAACTGATGAGTAGATTTTGCCATGATTATATCACGTGCCACTCCAGTCAGCCTGACATTATAGCCAGTGCTTATAATCTCTATGACACTTCTCACACAGTTCTTCATTTCGTCAAGATGATAACCAAGTTTCTAGAGTTCACAAGCTAATTTCTCCCACTCCTTCTCTCCAACTGTTTTTTGTCTTTCTGTATGTTCATAGTCCTATATGAATATGAAACTCCATATGAGAAATTAAAATATACAACCTATGGTAAGCATCGTCATGACCATTTGTAATCTAAGTAAGAAAGATGTTCAATTGTGAAACAAAGCAACTAAATTCAGTAAGTGTTTATATCCTTACTATGATCTCTGCACATCTATTTCTATTGCCAAACCTGAAGATACCTAGATAGATAGATAGAAAGTTGTCTGAAACACACAGAGAAAACCATGCAATGCGAGCAATATAATGTACTCCTGGAATCTTTGGAGAAACATTTGTGAGTGTTATAGCATTCAAAATGATCTCTGATTCTACCTGAAGACTCATGGGCTGCTATCTTAGATTACACACGTCGTGCTGGTAGATAGAGGCAAATTTAAGTGGCCTTCCAGTTCACTCAGGAGCTCTTGTGGCTCCACAATCTCAGACCTCAAGAGTTGAGCAGCCCACTCTGCCATTGCTAATTGGCCTCACACTCATATCTCAGGAATCTCCACCAAATCCTATCATCTCCATCTCCATCTCCATCTCCATCTCTATCTCTATCTCATGGATGATGAGCTTCCTCAAAGGCATACACTGGGAGACAGAAATTTATAGTGGATCACCTGCTCTGAGATTGTTTCCTGGCCAGGTGCTCTGGGAGAGGTGAGAGAGAGACAAGTTGATTACATCCCATTTGCTTTGTTTATGCTCCCATTTCTCCCAATAACTCTTCTTCTTTTTATACAGTTGCATAGTTCTCATGGGGAAAGGAAATGGGAGCTTTAAAAACATGGAAAGTTAAAAAAATAACTGGTTCTGAGGCCATGTAATAAAAATTGGGGGCCTTGACCTAAAACCTAGGCTCTTCATCTTGGAAACAAGGGCTTTTACATTATCATTCTCCAACAATGATATGCTAGTTTTTCCCTCAGTTAATGATGGCTCAAGTATGAGTGGTTGACAGTTGGTTGAAGGAGGAAATAATGCTGTTTAATTACTTACATTTATTAATCTGCTCTATAATAAACATGCAATATGACCATATAATATAAAGGAAACCCAAAAGAAAAAAAATTAGCTACAGTCCCCTGTTGATTAATGTTTGTTCTCCTTTCATTTACTATTATGTTATTTGAATAATTACACTGAATTGATCATGAAAACCTGACTATCAGATTATTTGGGTCTTTGGTATTAAAAATATGTATCTTCCTAAGCATAATAACACAATTAAAACCAATTTCTCTCAAAAGTTTCTTGGAGAAAAATAAGACCTCTTATTTTCTCATTCTTATGATAAATAAGCCTTCTGGTTTGCTTAACCAGCCTTGAGGGGATTGGAACCATAAGAATTACCTATTGCATCATGAACAGAAAACCAGGGAGAAGGGCACCATGAGAAGGAGAGGGACAAGGGCCGCCACAGTAGACCCCTGACTTGGTTACAATGCTGCTTGGAGATCAGGCTACACAGTGCCCACAAGCCAAACTTAAACTCAGGACATGTGCCTAGGATGCCAGTAGGAATGGTTAAGACTCTAACTAAATCAACTTGGAGAGCAATACGTGTACCCAATTGTTCTGTCATGAAGTGAGGGATAAGAAATAAAGACACGGGGACAGAAGGTTTCACTATTTTTAAAACTTCTTATATGTGCCTATTTTTCTCTTTAATTAATTCTGTTTTCCTTATTTAATATTCTGATGCTAATCTCCATCTCATTGAGTCCTGACAATGAGTCAGGAAGTGTGAGTGAGTGTCTGCATGAAAGACACGTTCATCAGCACACAAGTCCAAGAGAATGGGGAAATATGTGTTAGAATAAAAACAGCAATACCATTAGTACTACCTCAACGAAAACTCTGTCACTCACCATCATTTATGGAGTAGATCAACATTAGAGAGGATACATACTTATTTTACCATATAAACAAATAAAAGAAAAATGAAAATAAAGCACAGTACAGAGTTATACACACTAAATTTCTAATTGCATTCCTGTCGCCCATTTGTTTATAATGTGCTGAGTACATTGACAGGATAATAACTGAAGAGCATGACAAATGTTTGAAATGCATACAAAGACTTCAGATCCACTGCCAGCATAAAATAATCACTTCATGAGTCAGCTAGTGTTTCCAGTTTTAATTGATGCAATAGATTTGCAATTATGGGCTTCTCTTCTGAGTTCAGCTTTTATTTTTATTGAAGAAGAAACACCCCTTGAAATTTTTTTCTTGGATTAAGTAGGAATCACTTTCTTAAATCAGTTATTCAATGTTAGTGTTCATTCTGGTAAAGTTAAACTTCTCTGACATATTTTTCTGTCTTCAGGAATATATTTTACCTCTAGCATGAGGCGGTGTCTCCGTAGCATGCATTTTGGAAATGTAGCTCAGCCAGGAGAGACAGAGCTGGGCAACATGGTGCTTCATCTGATCTCCACTCACACCACTCAATCTGGAACTGATGTTTTCCTAATGTACAACGTAAGTCCATAAAACATTCTTTCTCAACTGCTATGTAGACTGAAGAAAAACTGTACCGGTAGCCTCATGATATTCTGAGAATGTATGAGATCTCAGACACCATTGGAAGGGAGATCTTCTTCCCTCCAAATCTTCACACATACTACTGGTGTACAGAATTAAAAATGCAAATTGTTTTCCCTTCTGAAGTTATAGAAAAATATAAAATCTATTACTTTTTTTTTCTTTCTTCATGTTGGAAAAAAAGAAATATTTCAAATACATTAAAAATTTGCTGAACAGCTTTGCAAGTGAATATAGCTGATTGGCTTATCTTATTTTTGATAAGTAACTTCAATGTGCGGAAATGAAAACCAGAACTTAAATACATATACAATTGCATTGAATGGAAAATAAATATGTTAAAGGAAAAGGGAAAGGTGAAAACAAAAGAAATCAATAACTCTAAGTGGAAAAATAAAGAGTACAAAATAATCATTGCCTGAAGCAAAATCTGATGTGGCATGAAATATGGAAAAGAAATGAGGAAGACATTCTCAACAGTATAATAAGTCAAAAGAAATTTATAAGAGAACTCAAAATCAGAAATGGGAAACACACTCTTAAAATTTGAAATACCCTAAGCTCATATGTGCTCCTGAAAAGAATGATTAGAAAGTAACTCATATAGTGCTTAATGTTCAATTTTGAACACCCTGGGGATTAAACAGAACCTAGAAATGAAAAAGGAAAGAATAGCCATACTCACAGAACAGACCTGAGTCCTTAGACACTTCAAAGTACCGATAATATACTGGGCAACTGTTGATTGCTGGAGAAATGTCCCTTATTTCCAGTACAGAACTGGAAACTGGGTAGGTCAGGAAAGAGAAAGAGATGAAGGACTAAAGCACTGTGAAAAGGGAGGGTGAGAGTTACATGTAAGATAAGAATGCTTCTTCCATGAGCTCACCAGCTTCTAAGGCAGCATCTTTATGAAAGAGTCCCCACTGAGCGAGTGAGTGAGGTCTTGAAGATTATCTGGGGACAAGTTAGTTACAGGTAATATGAAATGTCCAATTTATAAATCCTGATCTCTCTCTTTCCTGCACCCCTAACCCCACACAAAAAAAAAGTCCAAAGATTTTTTTTTTCACTTCTGCTATCAAAGAAATCTTAAGAAGATAATAGTTGAGCTCATTCATGCACCATTAACTTTCTTTAACTATTTAATATGTAGGCATACATATACAAATGTGCATGCACCTTTTGTTTTTGGAAGGGAATGGAACTATAGAATGAATGTCTTAATCAAAGCCGCAAAGGTAAGATGGCATGGCAGGTTAATGTGATTTTTTTTAAACTGAAGTTTGTAGGAGTAACAGTAGATGATGCTAAGAAATTAAAAGAGGATGAAATAAAAGATTTTCCGTGCTATTCTAAGGACCTTACATTTTAGATTATAGGAAAATAAGGTTTAAAGACTTGTAAAGTAATATTCAAGTAATCTCAGTTTTTTTCACATCATGATTTCTTATGAAAAACCACAATGCCATTTAATTTTATTTTAGTAAATTGAATATTGTGACTCAGAAAAGAAACTTTCCCAAATAAACACATTTTTACACACACGTGTGCATGCACACACACACACACACACACACACACACACAAATCTGATATATCATTTATTTCCATCAACTGAGTCTTAGAAACATTTTATTTAAAAAATGGATAATAAAGGCAAGGATAATTCTATAGGCAAGGAGGAAACTACACAAAATAGTTCTAAAAATATCCAGAAACTGACTCAGACTGTTTTTTAAACACAAATTTATGTCCATAGCATATATCATATCATGATAAAAATATTAGAAAATGCTGCTTAAACTTCTCCTGCTATATCCCAAATAAATGCTATTTTATAATGCATGCAATTTTACTCCAAAATTTTTATTAATTTTACATTTAAAGTGATCGTATTTAGTATTTTCGAATGATTATTATTTGCCAGGCATTGCTCTTCCCACTTCACAAGTCCTAACTTATTTACTATTTAGAATACTCTAATGAGCTTGATCCATTCATTTTTCTATTTTACAGAGAAAGAGACTGAATTAGAAAGTAGTTAAGAAGCACATTCAAGGTCACGCAGCTAATTAGTGACAAAGCTGGAAGTCCAATCTTTAGTCACACTTAGTATCCATATATTTTACCATTATGCCAAAGTACTTGGTAATATTCTATGCTCATCATAAGTTTACTTATATTTTTCCAAGTAATTTTGACTGCCAATTTGTTAGGGTCTGTAAACAAGTCAAAATGGCGCCTGACATTTTGCCAGAGGGAGTGGTTTGTGAAGTAACTCCAGCGAGCCATTAAGTGTGGAGATTCCTTATTGGTTGACTGCTGTATCTAGTTTATGTTAATTAGATAAGCTGTGTGGAATGTATAAATACCCGTCCTGTCCTACAATAAAGGGCTCCCACTCCTGTTGTATCAATCTACACAAATTGTTTGTCACCCCCAGTTAGTTTGCTGCAGCCGGACTGCGGCACCAATTATTCCTTTTAAATTTGTATTTATTCCTGGTATAATACATACTGTTTAGAAGTTATTTCAGTGTCTCTATGCATAATTAATTACCTGAGTCTATACACATATGAACTTTCTTATATATTTTCTCTCACAGAGGCTATGCTTTGACTACATAAAGAATCCTACGTTCCAAATAGTAAGAAATAACAATTTTTCTACTACCTCCATTGAGAAGGTATTGTCAAAAATGTTTGAGGTTATTATAGTATTTTTTGTTCTTTTATAGAGAATCTGTTGAAAGAACACTTTGAATTTTCACATTGTTTCTGGTGTCTTAAAATTTTGCTGTATCACAGTATTGGTGCATGTGTGAACACATGTGTTTTATCTTCTTATTCTTTTTCTGCTCCGTTAGAAAAATTTTACAAATTCAATATTTATTCTTGATGTTTTTTCCTTCCATACTTTAAGACATACCTTATGCATTCTGACAAAGTCTTCAGTATGAAAATGCATTCTTACTAATTCATGTCTCCACTTATTCCCATCTCATATTTTGGGCTCTTTTGTTTGTTTGTTTGTTTAATCTCATTGAAATTATTAGTGGTGTAATACAATCTCATGTATAAATGTGAGTACAATACAATCATATGTGTAAGATGGTCTTGACAACACTCATTCTACATTCCTCTTTTGCTTTTTTATTGATTACCTATGTTCCCCTTAATTTTTTGTTGGGTGTTCAAATCTCTGTGTACTGTCAAAGTATTGGATTTCTGCAAATAGTTGCTGTATTTGTAGCCCATGTTCACCTTTGTATTTATTATAATTTGTTGGATGTCACTATACTTCATGGTCTAAGGTTAATATTTGTTAGGGTAATTCTAGTTATTGAGAGTTTACTTTTCTCTGTGCCTAAATTCTCAAACTCACTACTTATTTCTAGAAACAGAAAACACAGTTGCCTCCACCTAGTACAAGGGAGGACAGAAGGATCCTCAGTGTGGAAGCCTCCACTACTTTCTGAGGTGTTTCCTTCCCCCACTTGATTGAGTGTTTTCAGAACTCTAACTCCTCCCCAGAACCACAAAATCTGAGTTGGCAACACCAGTATTCTACAGTTGGTCTATGGCTTGTTTCCTATTTTCTATTTCTGCCTACTTTCCATTTTTCAAGGATTCCTAGGAATTTAGGTATTAGAGGATATTCTGCTATTGAATCTTAAATAATCTAATTCTCTATTCTTTTATAATTACTTACAGAATGTTAATATTACATGGTAAATTAATATCTCAAAAATATATCTGTAACAGTTTGCACAGTGGCATCATTTTATGCACAAGAAGTGAAGCAGAAAACATGTTTTGATAGTTTTCATGAATTCAACTCTCCATTGGAAAATATAAACCTATAATTATACATAATAATTATTCATCATTTTTTTCTTGATTTATTTGTAGAAAATATAACAAAGTTTGAGAGAATGCTAGGACCTATAGCTACTCTGTGTTCAGTAGTTACCGTGTCTTATTGTTTCTGGTTTCCTCCTTATTAATCTAGAAAAATACAGGGGTCACAGTGTAGAAATAATACTAAGAAAAAAAAAGATAAATTATTCATTGATTATTAGACTTATGGGGAAATTCTACTGGAAAAGCTATCCAAGTTCACTGACAATATTATTTCGAGACAGATTCTGAGACTTTATTTTTGGACCCTTTTATTCTGGTCAAGAATGGTCCTGAATGAGTACTGTAATTCATTATAAAGGAAAATTCACATATAATGAATTATCAAAGATGAAAATGTAATTATCATTGTAATGAATGGCACTCAATGATAGCAATAAAATTATAAAAGAAATATAATTATTTTATGCATGTTTTACATAATTGAACTTAAAACACAAAAGTGGCTCAAATTTTTCATATTTAATAGATGCATATTATGTAACTTTTAAATTTTTTTATTATAATTTTTTTTGTATATGACAGTAGAATGCATTACAATTCATATTACACATATAGACTACATTTTTTCATATTTCTGGTTGTATATAAAGTATATTCACACCATTTGTGTCTTTATACATGTACTTAGGGTAATGATGTCCATCTCATTTCACCATCTTTTTTACACCCCGTGCCCCCTCACTTCCTCTCCTGCCCTTCCCTTTGCCCCATCTAGAGTTCATCTAATTGTCCCATCTCTCCCTCCCAACTCCACCATGAATCTGCTTCCTTAGATCAGATAAAATATTCATTATTTGTTTTTTTGAGATTGGCTGGCTTCACTTAGCATTCTAACTCAATCCATTTACCTACAAATGTCATGATTTTATTCTCTTTTATTGCTGAGTAATATGCCATTGTGTATATATACTACATTTATTTTTATCCATTCATCTATTGACAGTCATCTGCTTTGGTTCTACAGTTTAGCTATTGTAAATTGTGCTGTAGTAAACATTGATGTGGCTGTGTCCCTGCAGTATGTTGTTTTTAAGTCACTGAGGAATGGGATAGCTGAGTCAAATGGTGGTTCCATTCCCAGTTTCCCAAGTATTCTTCATACTACTTTCCATATTGACTGCACCAATTTACAATCCCACCAGCAATGTATGAGTGTGATTTTCCCCCACATCCTCACCAACACTTATTGTTGTTTGTATTCTTAATAGCTGCCATTCTCACTGGAGTGTGGTAAAACTTAAGAGTAGTTTTGATTTGCATTTCTCTAATTGCTAGAGATATTGAACACTTTTTCATATATTTGTTGATTGATTGTATATCACCTTCTTAGAAGTGTCTGTTCAGTTCCTTGGACAATTTATTAATTGGGGTATTTGTTATTTTGGTGTTTAGCTTTTTGAGGTCTTTATATATCTTAGAGATTAGTGTTCTACTGATGTGCAAGTGGTAAAAATTTGTTCCCAAGCTGTAGGCTCTCTGTTCCCCTCACTGATTGTTTCTTTTGCTAAGAAACTTTCTAGTTTGAATCATCACATTTATTAATCCTTGATTTTAATTCTTGCACTATAGGCGTCTTATTAAGGAAATAGGAGCCTAATTTGATATGATGGAGATTGTGGCCTACCTTTTCTTCTATTAGATGCAGGTCTCTGGTTTAATTCCTAGGTTCTTGATCCATTTTGAGTTGGTTTTGTGCATGAGGAGAGGTAGGGCTTTAACTTCATTTTGTTGCATTTGGATTTCCAGTTCTTCCAGCACCATTTGTTGAAGAGGCTATCTTTTCTCCAATGTATGTTTTTGGTGCCTTTGTCTAATACAAGATAACTGTAATTATGTTGGTTAGTCTCTGTGTCCTCTATTCTGTACCACTGATCTATTTTGGTGCCAATACCATGCTCTTTTTTTACTATTGCTCTGTAGTATAGTTTAAGTTCTGTATAGTGATGCCATCTGCTTCACTCTTCTTGGTAAGGATTGTTTTAGCTATTCTGGGTCTCTTATTTTTCCAGATTAATTCCATGACTGCTTTTTTATTTCTATGAGGAATGTCATTGGGATTTTGATTGAAATTGCATTGAATCTGTATAGGGCTTTTGGTAGTATGGTCAATTTGACAATATTAATTCTGTTTACCCAAGAAAAAGTGAGATCTTTCCATCTTCTAAGGTCTTCTTTAATTTCTTTCTTTAGTGTTCTGTAGTTTTCTTTCACCTCTTTTATTAGGTTGATTCCCAAGTATGTTTTTGTTGAGACTATTGTAAATGGGGTAGCTTTCCTGGTTTCCCTTTCAGAGGATTTGTCACTGATATACAGAAATGCTTTTGATTTATAGGTGTTGATTTTGTATCCTGCTACTTTGTTGCTTTTATTTACAGTTCTATAAGTCTTCTAGTGTAATTTTTTGGGTCTTCTAGGTATAGAATCATATTGTCAGCAAATACTGCTAATTTGAGTTCTTTTTTTCCTTTTTGTATCACTTTTATTCCTCTCATCCAATTGCTCTGGCCAGTGTTTCAAGAATTATGTTAAACAGAAGTGGTGAAAGAGGGCATCCCTGACTTGTTTTAGTTTTTCCAGGAAATGCTTTCAATTTGTCTCCATTTAGAATGATGTTGGCCTGGGGCTTAGCATAGATAGCTTTTAAAATGTTGAGATATGTTCCTGTTATCTGTAATGTTTTTAGTGTTTTGAACATGAAGAGGTGCTGTATTTTGTTGAATGCTTTTTCTGCATCTATTGAGATGAACATATGGTTCTAATCTTTAAGTATATTGACATGATGAATTGCATTTATTGACTTCCATATATTGAACTAACCTTGCATCCCTGGGATTAACCCCACTTGATCATGGTACACTATCTTTTTAATATGTTTTTGCATTTGATTTGCCAGAATTTTATTGAGAATTTTTGCATCTACATTCATTAGAGTTATTGGTCTGAAGTTTTCTCTCTTTGATGTGTCTTTGACTGATTTGGGGATCAGGGTGATATTGGCCTCATAGAATGAGTTTGGAATTGCTGCCTCTTTTTCTATTTCCTGAAATAAATTGAAAAGTATTGGTATTAGTTCTTTTTTTAAGGTCTTGTAGAACTTGGATCTATATCCATCTGGTCCTGGGCTTTTCTTTGTTGGTAGGCCTCTGATGATATCTTCTATTTCATTGCTTGCAATTGATCTATTTAAATTGTGTATATCATCCTGATTCAATTTGGGCAAATCATACAACTCTAGAAATTTGTCACCTTCTATATTTTTATGTTTTATTGGAGTATAAGTTTTCAAACTAATTTACAATTATCTTCTGTGTTTCTGTAGTGTCTGTTGTGATATTTCCTTTTTCATCACATATGTTAGTGAGTTTTCTCTTTCCTCCTCATTAGCATGGCTAACAGTCTGTCAATTTTATTTATTTCTTCAAAGAACCAACTTTTTGTTTTGTCAATTTATTCAATTGTTTCTTTTGTTTCAATTTCATTGATTTTAGCCCTGATTTTGATTATTTTCTATCTTTTACTACTTTTGGTGTGATTTGTTCTTCTTTTTCTAGTGCTTTAATGTGTAATGTTATTTCATTTATTTGTTGACTTTTTCTTCTTTTAAGGAATGAACTCCATGCAATGAACTTTCCTCTTAATACTGCCTTCATTGTGTCTCAGAGATTTCTGTATATTGTATCTGTGTTTTCATTCACCTATAAGAATCTTTTAATCTCCTCTTTGATGTCTCTTGCAACCCATTGTTCATTCAGTAACATATTATTTCCTCTCCAGGTGTTGGAGTAGCTTTGATTTTTTATTTTATCATTGATTTCTAATTAAATTCCACTATGATCTCTACTTTTTTGTATTTGCTAAGAATATCTTTGTGGCATAATATATGGTCTATGTTAGAGAAGGATCCATGTTCTGCTGAGAAGAAAGTGTATTTGTTCATTGAAGGATAAAATATTCTACATATGTCAGTTAAGACTATATTATTGATTGCATTATTGAGATCCATAGTTTCTTTGTTCAGCTTTTGTTTGGATGATCTATCCAATGGTGAAAGTGGTGTGTTAAAGGCACCCAGAATTATTGTGTTGTGGTCTATTTGACTCTTGAACCTCAGAAGAATATGTTTGATGAATGTAGATGCTCCGTTGTTTGGGGCATATAATTTATTATTGTTATGTCTTGCTGATGAATTGTTCCCTTAAGCAGTATGAAGTATCCTTCTTTATGCCTTTTGACTAACTTTGGCTTGAAGTCTACTTTATTTGATATGAGGATGGAAACCTCTGCTTGCCTCTGCAGTCCATGTGAGTGGTATGATTTTTCCTGACCTTTCACCTTCAGTCTGTGGATTTCTTTTCCTATGAGATGAGTTTCTTGGAGGTGGCATACTTTGGGGTCTTTTTTTAAATCCAATCTGCCTCTCTATGTCTTATGATTGTCAAGTTTAGGTCATTAACATTCAGGGTTATTATTGAGACATGATTTGGATTTCTATTCATTTTTGTTTATTTTTGGTATTTAACTTGACTTGGTTTCTACTTTGATTTGTTTTTTTTTTCTTTAGTGTAATACCTTACTTTGCTGATTTTCATTGTTGTTTTTAATTCCTATTCATGGAATATTTTGCCAAGGATGTTCTGTAGAGCAGGCATTCGAGTTGTAAAATCTTTTAACTTCTGTTTATCATGGAAGGTTTCAATTTCATCATCAAATCCAAAGTTTAATTTTGCTGGATATAAGATTCTTGGTTGGCATCTATTTCCATTCAGAGCTTGATATATGTTGTTCTATGACCTTCTAGCTTTCAGGGTCTAGGTTGAAACATCTGCACATACTCTAATCGGTTCGCCCTATATGTAATCTGATTCTTTTCTCTCATGGATTTTAATATTTTCTCCTTATTTTGGATGTTAAGCCTTTTCATTATTATGTGCCTTGGTGTGGATCTGTTGTGATTTTGTACGCTTGGCAGCTTCTAAGCCTCTTGAATTTGGTTTTCCAATTCATTCTTCATGTTTAGAAAATTTCTGATATTATTTCCTTAAATAGATTGCTCGTTTCTTTGGGTTGGAACTGTATTCCTTCCTCTATCCCAATAACTCTTAAATTTGGTCTCTTTATGATAACCTGTATATCTTGAATATTCTGCTCATAGTTTCTTACCATTTTCACTGGGTGGTCTACATTCTTTTCAAGATTATATATATTATTTATCATTTTCTGAAGTTCTGTCTACCAAGTGGTCTAATTTCTTGGTGATGCTTTTAACTGAACTTTTAATTTGTTTTATTGTTTCTTTCATTTTAAGGACTTCTGTTTTTGTTTTTATTTTTTGTTTTTTAGAACCTCTATCTCCCTATTGAAGTAATATTTTGCTTCCTGTATTAGTTTATGTAGCTCTTTGTCAAAATGATCCTTTACTGCCTGTATTTGCTCTCTTATATCATCTTTTTATTCACATAACATTTTAATTTGTACATGCTGAACTCGTTCAATGTCATATGTTCTGCTGGGCTGGCCATAGATTCTAATAATGTGGTATCCTGCTTTGTTTGGGGCACTTTCTTCCCTTGTCACTTCATATTGCTTTTGTGTCTTCCCTTCTAACACTGTGGATCTGAGGCATTACCATTTTTTACCCTTATAGGCTTATAGTGACCCTATAGGAATCCAATACCTCTACTTTGAGGTGAAGGACAATGTTATCAGATCCCAATATAGACAATATATACCATAAAACAAATGTTTTCTTAATAGGTTTACAATTTGGTCACCATGTATAGAAATGGTGAGTTCAATTATTACTTACAATATACTCAATATAGGTTTGTAAAAAGGTTTACAGTTTCTGATGGTAAACAACAAACCAGGAGGTGAGGATATAGAGTTGTTATACCTTAGGAAGTATGAAAGAGAAATCTAAAGAGGAAGATTAGTAGCAGGAGAAAAGAGAGGAAGTAAATTTGGGTAGACAAGTAAGTGGGAAGACAGTAGAGTACATAAAACAAACACACACACACACACACACACACACACACACACACATATATATATGTTAAAAATGCCAAAATAGCAAAAATTGTTGGAAAAAAGAAAAAAAATTAAAAAGAATAACACGAATATACAATGAAACTTAATATACAATTCAGATGCCCCAGTCCTCAAAATCCTAATTCATGCAAAGTACTTGGTTTCACATATGTTGGGGATGTGAGGGCAGGAGAAAGACAGGGAAAAGAAAAAAAATTTTGAAGGAAGACACTGGGCATTTTTGGTTGAATATCCATATCTTTCCTGCTTCCCTTCTCATCCAATAGTTGGAGTCCTCTGTTGTTAACTGGTATCTCTGCCCTCAGGATGGTGAAGGTAACCAGGGTGTCACTATGCTGGGTTAGCAGCTGCTGGGTAATTAAAACCTGGGTACCTGGAAGATGGTGATGAAGGTGACCCAAGATGGAGGCTCCTACTGTTAGTGGTGGGCTGTCAGATTTGGGGGGGGGGAGCCAGGTGATGGTGTTAAAGGATGAGTTCAGCAGTGAGCTCTGTGACTTGCAGTGTTGGCTGACTTCAGAGCCTGTGTCAAGTTCCCTGGTGCAGGCAGACTACCACGCGTAAGGGACTATGTCTGCTGCTGCAGAGTCCCAAGATGGCAGCAACTTGGGGAGAGCCCTACTTTGGTAGATGTGGTCCACACAGGAGTGATGGCCAGAGTTTCTATTTGTAAGAAACTGCCAGGTGTCTTCTGTGGGAGTGGCACTGTAATTTATTCTCAGGTGGGTAGCCTAAAGTTCTCCGCGGGTGCTGCTGCCACCACCTATGGTCTCACTGGACTATCCAGTAGTCCTGCGTGGGTGAGTAGATGGGAGACCTACTCTGACACTGAGTCCTGGAGCCCTTCCATAGATACTTAGCTAATATTAGCTGTCTCAGCTCAGATCATTTTAAAAAACATTCCTCTTTTTATATTTTATGTTGCATATCTTATCAGAGTAACAAATCATTAATATCAATAAATAAGTTTTAAGAATCAAAAATTGCTAAATAAATGAATTTGAGTTATATTATTTAGTATATCAAATTGAATAATAATATTAAAGACTATATCATTCTTAATTTGATTTGTTAATGCTTTAAAGAGAAAACAAAAATTCTACCTGAGTCCTATATTTTACTTTTTGAAGATTATATTTCTGGTGTATCCTTACTCTATTTCATTTGAAATATTATTGTTGTGAGTAGATATCAATTTTTCAAACTGGGTATAGGCAGTTATCTTCTTATTCACATTTGTTTGTATTTATTATTTTGGGCACAACATCACAGCAGAAAATCAGGTTATTTCACACATCATTTCAAATCATCAAAAATAATCATGCATATTTTCGAGAGTTTTATTACCCCATTTCACAGTGAAATATAAAAAAATATATAATTTTTCTTAGTTTAAAGTATATTTTGTAGTCGTTTGATTAGCAAGATTAACTAAATATAGGTCATTCAGTGCTCCATTTCCTTCTGTAAAAGTTCAAACACAAAAATCATAAGATATGTCATTACAAAAACTACTGGCAAAATTAAATGTGACATTCAAAACATTACATCATTTCCCTTTTACCCTTTTAAAGAATAAATGTTGGATTGAGCTAATTTTAGATTTCAGATGAAATGTAATCAAATCATTTTACCCTCACCTAAGGAAGTAAAAAGTAACATTATGCATAAGCTGAAACCTAAGATTACACAATGATGTCTCTATCTCTCTGTCTCTCTCTCTGTCTCTCTGTCTCTTTCACTGACAACATAGTAGTTACCTATGAATATGTAATATTCATGTCAGAATGTATTAGCATTGAAACAAGATTCTTGGAGAAATTTAAGTTTCCAGACTGGTTTTCTGATAGTTTTTACCAATGACCAATTTCTTATAAAATGTAGGAGAGTTATATTAGCCAAAAATCTTTTGACTTGAAAAACAAAGGAAAACTAGGATATGCCATTTTTTAGTCTAACCAAACATTTTATATTTAACTTAAAAAGTGATTTAAAAATTTTATTTAAGTGTGAGTGTGAGCGCGCGTGTGTGTGTGTGTGTGTGTGTGTGTAGAATGTTTAGGGCACTATTCTGGATAAACAGCAAATTTAGTAATGAAAAACCAAGTCCCAGATTTAAAAGATTTCTGTTCCATTAGGATTATAGACAATTACTACACAAGCAAAATTGAATGTAAGAAGTGTGAAAATTGGAGTATTTATATGAAGATGTAAACTCACAACAAAGGGAGAAGTTCTCTAGTTCAGTATTGGAAATCAAAATCCAAGTGATCTTGGATAATGGTTTGTGCTTTATCATGAGGACAAATGATATCCCTGACTATGTTTAAGCAAAGCAATGATAAATCAGATTTATATTTTTAAAAACATTCTTTAGATTGCAGTATAGACAATGAATCAGAGGCAGGGCAAGTTACAAGAGAAACAGAAAATTTACATAGTGCTTATAAAGTCAGAACCCAGAAAGTTTCTCCTGCACTCTTGGTCAAATGTACCACTTGTTGGACTTAGATCCAGAGAAGCTAGAGAGTGCTTGCCAGAAAGACTCATAAAAGCTAGGGACCAATCTACTCTAACAGAAGAGTAGCACTTTAACTTACATCTTGTCTTCATTCTTTGAATCTTTGAATTCAAAACTGTACAGCATTCTGGAAAGACAAAAGACAAAGACTATTTATCTTCTTAATTTAATATTGCCTTAATGCAACTGAACCTTCATCATAATTATTAAGAAACTTCACTTGATACAGTTCATGTTTGGAAGAATCTTCATAATGGTCTCAGTTTTTAATCATTCTTCTGGCTCAGTTTAGAGACAATTATTTCACACATCTTATTTATTTTAATCACCCTTAATATAAGAGCCTCAACAAAATTTTATCACATATTTGTTCCTTGAGCTCATTTCCTGTTGTTTGAGGTAGTACTGAATCTCTATGATTATACAAGACATTTTTAATGACTTATCTCATTTTGTAACTCATACACAAAATTATACATATTCATGGGCTACCATGTGATGTTTTGATACATATATACACCGTGCATAGTGTTCAAATCAGGGTAAATCTATCTATTACCTCAAAATGTATAAGTTCTTTATGGTGAAAACATTCAAAATTATTTTTTCTAACTTTTAAAAAAATGCATATACAGTATATTATCATTTTTTTTGTCAACACCTTTCTTTGCAACAGAACACAGAGCCTCTTGCTCCTATCTGATATGACTTAGAACACACTGGTCTGCCTTTTCCCGTTCGTCCTTTCCTCCCATTATCTACTAGCCTCAGTATACCACCACTATACTTTGAACTTCCATGAGATCTATATTATTAGATTCCAGTAAGACTGGCTATTTCCAAAAAGATAGGAGGTAAGTTACCATGAGAATGTGAAGTAATTGGAATTCTGTGCACTATTGGTGGAAGTGCAAAATGGTTCATTGACTTTGTAAAACAGTATAGAGTTTCCTCGAAGGCTTCAAAATAGAACTATTTTTTTTAATTCTTCAATTTATTCTTATTGGAGTATTATAGTTATACATAGTAAGTTGGATTTATTTTGACAAAAATCATACATTTATGGAGTTTGATTTCAATCCATTTCCCCTGCCCATCCCTTCCTCTACTCTACAGATCTTCCAAATGATTCAGCAACCCTAATTTTTAGGTGTATATCCAAAAGAATTGAATTAAAGATCTCAAAGAGATACTTGCACTCTGGTGTCATTGCGGCAATATTCACAATAGGCAATAAGTGCAAACAACCTAAAGGCCCATCAACAAATAAATGGATTCAACAACATTTAACTGTGTACAAATGCATATTAGTTAGCCTCAAAAAAGAAGGAATCCATATGTGACAAAAATGGGTGAAGGTTGAGGATATTATGCTAAGTGAGACAGTCATAAATAATGCATGATTCCACTTATATGAGGTCTCTAATAGTGAAAATCATAGAAGCAGAGATTGGAATAGTAATTTCCAGGGACTATGAGGATGGAATAATGGGGAATTGTCAACATATACAGATCTTTAATCAGTCAAGTTGAAAAATGTATTGAGACATTCTGCATATAATGTTAAAATAATAAGTAAAAAATATCATACATTTAAATATTTATTAAGAAGGTAGACACTTAAATATTTTTAACAAATAAACAAGTAGAAATTCACTATTTTTCCTTTGACTATCATGCATAGAATACTTAACAAGGGAAAAAAAAACTTCAAGGTTTTGAAAATCCAGCAAAATAAAAACGAAAAGAAAGAAATGTCCACTAAGTGGATATGTGGTTGTAAATCCATACTCCTTAGTGGAATCTATTACTGAAAATAGTGCAATTATTTGTATCTGAATAAATAATATTCATTTTTACTTATCAGACTTCAAACTTAGCACTAGAAAAGTAATATTCTCTTACTATAATTATACATGTCTAGACAGATTACTCAGAATCTGATGCCCCTCTGTAGCTAAAGATTTTAGATTACTCATCTGACAGCCAAATTTTATTTCACATTTTCTATTAAGCAGAGAACTTTATGTCATTAACCTCTTTACCCTCACACTTAACTTTTAAGATAAAATTAAAATTCAAAAATAATAATAATGATGCCAGGCATGGTGGCACACTCTTATAATCTCAGTGTCTCCTGAGGCTGAGGAGAGTCTCAAGTTCAAGGTCAGTTTAGGAAATTTAGTGAGGTTCTGTCTGGAAAACATAAAAAGTGTTGGGGATATAGCTCAGAGGTGAAACATCTCCGAGTTCAATCCCCTGCATTGTAATAGTAATAATAATAATGATAATAATAATAATAATAATAATAATAATAATAATAATAAATCACAAATCTAAATACTGTAGAAAGAAGAATGTGTCAACATTTTCTTGTACATCTTGGAAACAATCTCTGTAACAGAGAGAATTTTAGAATGTAGAATATGGATTTTAAATCTCATACCATGTGTTTGTTGATAAAATATAATGTAACTTTAATATATCTATTACTGAAAACCTTCTTTCTTAATTAGATCCTAAAGAAGATACAAGTAGGATAAGTACAGGTCACAGACTATCAAATGTAGGGTTCATTTTTACATGGTCTCCTCTTTATGCAAAATATACAGAGATCTAATGGAAAGGATCTAGTGGAAATTACAAGGGCGATATTCTTTTTTTTTTTTTTTTGATACACTTGGGTTTTATAAAGTAAGGTAGGATGGTGTAAGATTACAGGCAGAAATATCTCAAAAACTTCTTTCAAGAAATCTAGATAACCTGAAAAATCAAGTTGAAATTGAAGGACTACAAACCAGGGTAGTGCCAGGGTGGTCTAATAGCACCTGAAACTCAGAAATCTGATATCTAGGTTCCTTAGCTATTTTCAGCAGCTGATATCTTCAGCAGTCTGATAAACTCCCAAAATCTTATCTTTATACATCCCAGCTCTTCACAATGTGTGATTTTTCTTCTTCCACTTTCTTAACACTAACATCTTATTTCTCCAGTTCAACTTTATCGGAAAAAGGTTCTGTTTGGTGAATTCACACCTTTCCACTTTAGGCAGCGCCTTAAACAATCCTTGGGTACTACCAAGTAGATAAGATGACTGTGGACAGGTGCCAGGTCCTTGATCCAATAGTAGGAGTCAGAAGTGTGAGTTTGGTTACATGGTTCAAATTAGTTAAAGAGGATTCTGGGTGGGAAACATTAGGTAATAAAGGATGACATTCAATGGTGGCAAGCATTCTGTCTCTTTTCTAAGGCAAACACTTAGAAAAGATTACTCGGTGAGAAGAAAACGGAGCTGACAGGCAGGGCATCCCATAAAAGATTATATCACCAAGAAGGAGCTGTAGGATCAAATAGAAGGGAGTTTGGAGTTTAAAAAAAAAATGAACAAACAAAACAACAACAACAAAAAAAAAACAAGGTTCAACTGAAAAAAAACGGCAGTGGAATGGGGGAATAAAAATGGAAATAAACACCACAGGTTAAGGGCTAATTGATATGATGCTCCCAACTCTGGGCTCCATCTGCTTATTTCTCTTATCTATAAATTATAGACTTTTAATATATTCAGTGCAGAGAGTGTCAAACTCTCTAATTCAAAATTAGATTATCTATGGACTATAAACATGGCAGTGTGATCCCAGCAGCTGCCACTTCTAAGACTCTTTGGACCTCAATTATTATTTCCAACCAAGGAAGGTATTGGGTTCCAAAAAAGTTGTAGTCTATGATCTTCTCTTAACTTTTAACTGTGTTTACTTTGGTAGCATGAGAGGTTCCTCCTGGAACTGACTGAACTACAGCGAAGACTCTTCTTACCATTTTTGTATACATTGAAAATAGGTTTTCATGTGATTTTTTCTTCCAGTATTAGTGGAGATTGAACCCAGGATTGGTCTACCGTTGAGCTACATCTCTGGTCCTTTTTATGTTTTACTTTGAGATAGTCTTGCTAAATTGGTGAGGCTGGCCTCAAACTTGCCATCATTCTGCCTCAGCCTCCTTAGTCATTGAGATTACAGGTGTCTTCACCATCGTGTCCAGCTTCATGTGATTTTTGAGTGCTTTAAAATGTTTAATTAATAATTTTTTTTAAAAAAATTAGAATTTAAATAGCAACCATTCTTAATAAGGGCATAGTTTCTGATTACATAAATAAATAAATATATATATATATATATATATATATTATATAAATATTATATAAATATATATAATATATTATATAATCATTGTATGATTATATAAATGTATATACATTTGGATTTTGTATCTTAGATTAGTATTTCTTTGAGCATAAATATCATGCCATAGTATAAAAGCCTTCTTCTCTACCATGCTTTGATCCTAGCCTTGCTGTGATTGTGAAGTAGAGATGAGCACTACAACCATAGGATTGCAAGTGAAAGATGGAGAAGGAAGAAAAACATATGAAGTATATCTGAACATAAACTTGATTGATTTCAGTATTTGCAAGAAATTATAAATTGATGATATTCACAAAATAGCATATTTGTATCTTCACACCTTAAACTTTTCATTGCCTTATAAAAATTGTGGTCTAAAATTTAAGTTTTTATTGCAACTTATTGGACTATATATTGAGAAAATATATAGTTGGTTGATATATATTCAGCCATATTATATATTTTATATAACTATAAACTAGTATTTTTTATAGTTATAAATCTATTAGTTTATATATAGAACTATATATTTTCTCAATATATAGTTAATTGTTTTTTGCTTGTTTTGGGGAGTTTTTTGTTTGTTTGTTTGTATGTTTTTTGGCTATTCCAGTGATGTAATTACCAATCAGACAAATAAACATTGTTAATTGACTTTGAACCAAGATCTTCACATGGTTAACTACAAATATCGTCAAATGACAAGTTGTTTTACTTGAATAATTGCTGCAGAAAACATCAATCTTCTTTCATTTAGTCAAAATGTAATGTTTTGGTACAAAACTCAATATTGAGAAGGAAATTAAATTTCAAGTAAAAGGAAGGTTATATATAACACAAAATATTTTTTTCTTATACTGAAAACAAAGTTCTAAATATTAGAAGATAATTACCATATTCTTAAGAAAAGTGCACTCACTGTTCTTTCCAAATACCAAGTTATTTTATGGAACAGTTTTTTCTTATTAACATTTATAATAGCTAATATTATTATAATAACTAATTATATTCCTTTTATAAATATCATTGAGAAGAATTAAATCCTACATGAGTAAATTTCTATGATGTGATGTTCTTACATATTATTTTGTTCCTATAATCATTATATTTGATTATTGAAACCTAGATGTTTAAAAAAAGAGAGAGAATAGCAAAAACAAGAGACAAAATAGGTGAATCATCACTTTAGTCCAGTGGTTTCAACAGTTAAAAAAATGATAATAAGTATCCCGCTCTGGACACTAAAAAATTGAGAGACAAGGATGGGGGCAGATGAACATTGTTCTGATCCCTTCTCAAATTCAAAGCTGGCTTCTGGTTATGATTTGACATTTTTGTCAAAGGCAAATTAGAATGAATAATGATAAACTTTTCTATCTACTTTCTAACATGATAAACTAATATAACTTAGGTCACATGGCAGACATAACCTACTTCTAGGTAGTGAAAACATCTAAAGTAAGAGCAAATGTTTCAGAATTTAAACTTTATAGATACATTAAGATAATAAAAATTCATAATTAATCATATGTAGTTCCAGGTTGATTTTTGCTAAGCAAAATTCATTTAAAAGTATAAGAAGAAAGCTCTGATAGAATATACAGCAGACACATAAGCAAAAGGATTAGTATTTTAGAGAGGTACTATTTGAATACCAATTATTTTGCAAAAACAGATTCTCAAGCTACCTCAATGGCTTTGTTATTCTTGAGTCCAAACAAAGTTTAGACTTCTAATGAGGCTGGAAACACACACACACACACACACACACACACACACGAGAAAAAGGCTTGCCCAAGAACCCACAAAAAGCAAGGAGACTCTTCTTCTTCCAGTCATCTTCGCTGACACATCTAGTTCCCTTGAATGGCACTAAACAGGCTTATTCGAATATTGATCATCTAAATTTCATCCAGGGGTTCTGCTACAAGAGGTTCCTTTCAGCAGCACATGGGGCTGAATGAATTGACCCACTCTGCATGGCTCAAATCCTTATGAAAGCATCATGGGGAAAATTAGGATTGCTGAGACTTATGGAGGGATTGCCATTTTTAGGTGGGATAACTGCTAATGTTTGTACAGAAGGTTGCCAGGAGAATCACTGCAGCTATTACTAAGGAGCACTAGGGACCCTCCATCTTAGGAGTTGCCCATGGCTTTGAGGATCGACTTATGAAGGAATTGCCATTTTTAGGTGGGATAACTGCAAATGTCTGTAATTAGTATTCCTCACTAGAGTCCTGGTCCATGTGAGTTGAGCCCAGGAGGCAGAGCTGGTGTTTTAAAGCATATGCCAGAGTGGGATGATGGTGTGCTGCCAGGGGACAGAAGGAGAGTGTTCACAGACATTTGCAGTTATCCCACCTAAAAATGGCAATCCCTTCATAAGTCGATCCTCAAAGCCATGGGCAACTCCTAAGATGGAGGGTCCCTAGTGCTCCTTAGTAATAGCTGCAGTGATTCTCCTGGCAACCTTCTGTACAGCTTAACCTGACATGCTGCAGACATATATTCTTACCATTGACCAGGATCAAGAGACCAGCAGCTCAGATGCTCTCTTTTATATCATTATTATAGGCATACTATTGTTTTCTTCCTCATCTCACAAAGACATTTAATTTCAATTGTTTTAAATCCTCTTCAAGTGTTTTCATGATATCAACATTCTTGCTTCACAGTCTTCACTAAGTATATGTTTCACTACTGCACTGTGAGTGAACTCAGTTTTCCCTCAGTCTCAGAACGAAAACTCCTATAGACCACTTGTTTCATGATTATGAATTAAGATCAGCATCTCTTTGCTTTTCCAGTGCTATGCCCACTTCTACTCATCCACCTTTTCATTAAAACACCAATTTCTTTCCTTTCACCTACACCACATTGTCTGGTCTCTCCCTGAATGAAGGTTTCCAGACCAACAAAACCATCTCTTCACACAACACTACCAACAATCAGAAAGACTCCAAAGCACAGGAAAAAATCATCTCATCATCTTCCTTCTTCCATCTTTGATCTCCTTACCTCTGTTGACTTAATCTTGAGTTCACTTTTGTCATCTCTCATATTGCCCCAGGAAAACCTACCTAAAATCCAGAACTGCCTTGCCTCTGAAATATTGAATCCAAAAATCCCACTTTTCAAGATAGTATAACTCTTGCACAGTGTTGTGTTCTTTCTGATTATCCAGACATTATTCCTTCTTTAATCCACCATTATCTTGCCTGTTTCCTTTCCTTTCTTATCCACACAATTTGAACTGTACAACCCATTTTTTTTTTCTGAATACCCTTTCAACATACCAACTTCCTTCCCCTTAACCTTCCTTTCCTCTAGGGCAGAAACAACAAAAACTGCAATCAATCAAAGTATCTGCTCCTACCTACTCCTACCAGAAAACCCCAAAAGCATACAGATTAAAGGCACTGATTCATTGATTCTTTGTTTCCACCTTTAACAGTAGTTTCTCTCTCTCTCTCTCTCTCTCTCTCTCTCTCTCTCTCTCTCTCACACACACACACACACACACACACACACACACACACCAGTACCCCCTCCTATTTACTGTCTATACTTTTCTTGTTTTTTTTTTTTTTTTAAGAACTAAAAACTAAAGTTCTGATCATTGTCCTTCATGGTTTCAGCATTTGTCCTCATATTCCACTCCACAGCAACAAAATCTCCACAGTATTCCTCCTTTGTTTTCCAGACTTACATGTAAGAACTGTACATTTTCCAATTTAAAATTAGTCTCTTCCTGTATACCTTCAGTTTCTCTCTCTCCAAAATCTCCTGCTTATAGCATTAACACCTACTTAAAACTACTCAATTAATCTTCTCAATAAAGAAGAGGAGTATTTTCCATATATAACTACACCTTTATAATGCTTTGAAGGATTTTTCAATGCAAAACATCTCAGGAAAATAATAAATACTTCAGTGCCTCATGTTTTATTCCTTATCTAGTTTTCAAACACAAAATATCCATGCCACTGAATGTGAAATAGTTGCCAGGAAATGTTACTTAACACCAAAAGAACCAGACCCCTCTAATTCTTATATGATCTCTTAGCAGCAGTTCGTGTGTTCTGATTTGCTCATTTCTTCTCCTTCCAGGACAATATACTCCCTCTTTGAATTAACCTCCAATTTTTTGCTTCTCCTTTGCACATATTAGCCGTTTTTTGTTCTGTTCATATTTTTGTGATCTCCAGGTCTTTGTTCTATTTCTGATTCTTACAGTGTAATTTAAAAAATATTCTGGCATGATTTCATCCAGAGCCACATCTTTAACTAACTATATCCTGTTAACTTACACACACACACACACGCACACACAAATAAATTGTGAGACCTGATCTCTGTAAAGAGCTCCTTAACTTTATGTACAACTTTCTATCAAAAAGCTTCACTTAACAATCTTTAAACACATCAAATCAGTAGGTCCCAAACTGAACATCTTTTTCCATTTCTATTTCATCTTCTCTAATTCTGTCTACTGAATTTCCCAATTTTAAAAGCTAGTCAATCATGATCATTAGTAGTGCCTTATAACCCTTAACCCACATCTAATCAATTACCATTTGTTCTATTTCCTAAATATCATTGAAATTAGTATTTTGTAATAGCCTACTTCAGTCCACCATTGTTTCCCAAGATTAGTGACAGATGCTACGCTCTTACTGATGTACTTTTAATTTATATTCTGAGCTGGAACCCAAATACTACTTTAGAAAGAAAAATATGATTCTATGACTGTCTTTCTGAAAATGCTTAACTGCTCCCTATTACTCTCTCAAACTCAATAACACCACTCAGTGCCCATCATTAACTAGCACTTCTAACACTTCTTCTATCTTCAGAATTATTACTTAATTCCCCCTCCAAAACTCTATTGCTTTTCAAAGATGAATGACTTTTCCTCAGAATATAGCACAGTTTCTTCCTTTTGGGTCCAAGAAAGATTACTGAAATTCAATGTCTGATATATTTCCTGATTGCTTCCTTCTTAGCCTTGAATTTACTAGAATGCATTTCCTGTGTTGCTGCTTCTTTATCTGAATCAGCTGATATGATTGTAAGATCCTGAAAGGCAAAGTTCATATCCGTCTGTTGAATTCATCTCCATATGCCAGCAATTAGCACATATGCTAAACTATTACTTGTTGAAAGTAAAAATGAATAAATGGATGAATTAATTAAATACTCCAGGGACACATTCTGATTGTTTGGTAAAGTATGGTTCAGCAGACTGTCTATTTGGACTGAAGCCTAGTTGAAAGGTAACTTATTTTGGTTCAGCCATCCCTTTCTAGTCTAACCATTTGTGTCCAGAGTAAAGGAATCACGTGGTTTAAGCAAGAAAATTATGCTCAAGGATTCAGTAGACACATATTATAGACCTAGATACTTCTCACATTTCGTTAGAAGCTTTTTAATATGACAATATAATGGACAGGTACCTCACTCAGTCTGGTAAATATGCTTAGTCAGCTAAATATGCTTCCACCTATGAGTTCATTCTTGTAAGAAAATTTTTTGATCACCATGCCAAAACTATGGGTGGGTAGGTCTCATTAGACATTTTATGTGTTTGTGTCTTCTTCTAGATCATGAGTGGTTTAAGAGAATGGATTAAAAACTTGTATTCCCAGTATCTCCTACTATTTTGCATAATAATAGATGTTTAATGAATCCATGTTAAATGTTGGATGAAGAAATAAATAATAGCACAAATAGAAAAATAAAGCTTAAAAGCAAATAATGTGAAAATTTAAAGACATTTCAACAAATATATAGTTTTCCAGATTCTTGTTTATTGAAGCATACTAATTATACAGAATTGTGGGTTTCATTGTAGCACATTCATATGTACTTATAACATACTTTAATCAAATTCATTTCTCATTGCTTTCTTTTACCCTTACCTTCCACTGTCCCTTTCCCCTTTCTCTACATCAATAGTCTCCCTTTAAATCACCTTTTTTTCCCATTCTCTAGCTTCCACATATGAGAGGAAACATGAGCTACTTGCCTTTGTGATTTTGGCTTATTTTGGTTAATATGATGTTTTTCACCCATTTCCAGAAAAGGATATGACTTTATTTTTCTTTACAGCAGGATAAAATTCCATTGTGCATATATACGATATTTCCTTTATCCTTTCCTCTGTTAATGGACACCTAGGATGAATCCACAATTTGGCTATTGTGAATTGTGCTGTAATAAAAATAGGTATGCACATACCACTAAAATATGCTGACTTTAATTCTTTTGGGTAAATATCAAGCCTGGTAGAACCAGACCATATGTTAGTTCTATTTTTAGTTTTTCAAGGAAACACCATACTGATCCCAAAATAGCTGTACTAATTTACATCCCCACCAACAGTATGTAAGAGTTTCTTTTTCTCTACATACTCACCAGCATTTATTGTTATTTGTAGTCTTGATGATTGCCATTATGATTGAAATGAGACGGAAATTTCAGTGTAATTTCAATTTGCATTCTCTGATGACTAAAGATGTGTAATATTTTTTTTCATATTTATACTTTTGAGTAGTGTCTGTTTAGTTCTTTGGCTCATTTATTGAATGGCTTATTTTGAGTTTTTTTATTGAGGGGGTGAGTTTTTTTTAACTGTTTATTCCTTCTGGATAATAATTCTCTCTCAGAAGAATAATTGGAAAAGATTTTCTCTTGACTCTTCATGCTGTGGTTTCCTTTACTGTGCAGAAGCTTTTTAATAGAATGCCATTCCGTTAATTGCTTCTTGTCATTTTTCCTAAGCCATAAGAAACCTATTTAGGAAATTGTTGTCTGTACCTATATGTTGATGTGTTTCCCCTATGTTTTTTCCTAATAATTGCAAAATTTCTGGCCTTACACCTATGTCTTTGACCCATTTTGAGTTGAGTTTTGTAAAGGATACAAGATAAGAAACTAGTTCATTTTTTTTTAACTTCTGGATACCAGTTTTCCTAATATAATTTATTAAAGAAGCTGTCTCATCTCTGGTATATGTTTTTGGCACTTTTATCAATAAGCAAGTGATTGTAAATGTTTTGGTTTGTCTCTTTCAATCCTATCCTAGTCCCTAGGCCTATGCATCTGTTTTTATAGCAGTACCATGCAGTTTTTGTGACTATGGATGGCTCTATAGTAGAATTTGAAATAGAGTGTTTTGATACTGCCAGCTTTGCTCTTTTATTCAAGATTACATTTAGTCTATTCTTTAGTCTTTTGTTCTTCCTTTTGAAATTTAGGATTTTTTTTTCCTCGTTCTGTGAAGAATTTCATTGGTATTTTGATGGGGATTATGATAAGCTGTTTAGTTAGAATTTTTGCTGCTGTGACAAAAACAATGTTAAAGGGGCAAAAATTCATGTGGTGCTCAGTTTAAAAAGTCTCAGACCATAGACAGCTGGCTTCCTTTCTCTAGCTCCATTTCTTGGGGCTCAAAGTGCGGCAGCAGTTCAGACATGGCTCCAAGAAGCAGAGGAGGAGGGACTTCCCCTCATGGACAACATATAAACCCCAAGGGCACACCCCAATGACCTACCTCCTCCAGCCACACCCCACCTGCCTACAGTCAGCACTCAGTTAAGCCCTAATAGAGGAGTAGCACTGATTGGGTTAATGTTCTCATAACCCAATTATTTTACTTCTAAACATTTTGCATTGCCTCACACACGAGCTTTTGGGAGACACCTCATATCTAAACCATAACTAGTTTATATATCTTTTTGGTAATGTGGCCATTTTAACAGTGTCATAGCTCCCTATCTATTAACAAGGGAGCTCTTTTCATCTTCCAGTGTCTTCATTCTTGCAACATTGAGCATTTTACTTATAGATATCTTTTACCTCCTTGTTTAGACTTAATCCTTAGAAAAAAATAATAGCAAACCAATCTCCAAACCAATAAAAGGAAAGAATAAATATTATAACTGAAATTAATGAAACAGAGAATAAAAACGCAATACACAGGATCAATGAAACTATTGTAAATGCAATTATCTTCCTGATATTTTTCTCACCGGGTCCTTATTAGTCTATAGAAAAGCTATTGACATTTGAATGTTGATTTTACATCCTACTACTTAGCTGAATTTGTTAATGATATTCAGAAATCTTTGTGTGGAACATTTTTGGTCTTCTAAATACAGATCATATCATCTTTAAATAGACATAATTTGACATCTTCTTTTCCTGTATGTGTTCCTTTTATTTCTTTCTCTTGCCTAAGTGCTCTGGCTAAAATTTTGAGTACAACGTTGGATCAAGAGCGGTAAGAGTAAACATCTTTGTCTTGTTCCTGCTTTTAGAGGAATTGTATTCAGATTTTCTCTATTCAGTATGAATTTGACTTTGAATCTGTCACATACAGTCTTTATTATATTGTAATAAGAGCCTTTTCTCTCTAGTTCCTTTGAAATTGTTTTTATGAAGGAGTATTAACATTCATCCAAAGATTTTTCTACATCTACTAAGATAAATATATTATTATCATCCTTGGTTCTATTTATGTGGTACACTGTATTTACAGTAGATTGAATATGTTGAAACACACTTTTGTCCTTGAAATGAAACCAATATAATCATGTTCTATGATCTTCTTGATGTATGTTGAATTTATGTTGCAAGTGTTCTAATAAGGGATTTTTCTCTATGTTTATCCAGGATATTGGTTTATAATTTTTTTTACTCAATATGTCCTTATATAGTTTTGCTATCAGTATGATACTGGTTTCATAGAATGATTTGGAAGCATATCTTACCTTTGGAATAAATTGGGAAAAATTGATGGTAATTTTTAAAACTTGGTAAAATTCAGAATGATATGAATTTATCTTTAATCTGGGCTTGTGTTTATTTGGAGGATTTGTATTACTATTACTAATACTATTACTAAGTATTATTATCAATCTCACTGCTTATTGCTGATCTACTTATGTTTTCTATTTCCTTTTAGCTCAATTTTTGTTGGTAATGTTGTCTAGAAATTTATCCATTTTTCACATTTTCTAATTTATTTGAATGTAAGTTTTGAAAAACAATACCTAATCATCCTCTGGATTTCAGTAATGACTGTTGTGATATACCCATTTTCATCTCTAATTTTGTTAATTTTGCTCTCTTCCCCTTGTCTTTTGGTTAGTTTGAATGAGGATTCATCAATTTAGTTTATCTTTTCAAAACTCCAAATCTTCATTTCATTGATCCTTGTATTGTGTTTTTATTCTCTGTTTCATTAATTTCAGCACTAATATCTATTTTTTTCCTTCTATTGGTTTGGAGATTGGTTTTTTATTGTTTTTCTAAGACCTCAAGATACATTATAAATGTATTTTATATCAGAAATATCTCTGATTTTTTAATCACTATAAACTTCCCTCTTAGAAAAATCTGTGCTTCATTCAAATGATTCTGGTATACTTTGTTTTCATTCTCATTTGTTTATGAAATTTGTTTAATTCTCCCCAGTTATCATTCAAAAGTGTATTGTTCTAATTCCATATATTGCTTTCTGTAGTTTTTATCTCTGTTTATTTCTAATTTCATTAACTTGTGATCTGAAAAGATGCAAGAATTTATGTCAAATTTTGTATTTGCAAAGACATGCTTTATGGACTAAGATATGTTCAATTTTGGAGAAAGTTCTACGAGCAACTGAAAAGAAAATGTATTTAATTGCCATTGGATGAAATATGTTGTAGATGTCTGTTCAGTTTGCTTGATCTATAGTATAGTTTAAATCTGTTGTGTCTTTGTTCTGATTTTCTATCTTGATAACTTGTTTTGTGAGAGTAGAATATTGAAGTCTCCCTATTATTGTGTTTCATCGTATCTATCCCTTTATGTGAAGTAATATTTGTTTCACAAAATTGAGTGGCCCAACGTTCAGGACATACATATTTACAATCTCTATATCTTTTTGTTGGGTTGTTCCCTTTACTTATTATTCATTGACCTCTTTTGTTTCTTCTGAATATTTTTTTACTTGAAGTCAGGTTTTTCAGAAGTGATAGTAGCTAGTCCTGCTTGCTTGCAGATTCCATTTATATACACTATCATTGTCCATCCTTTCACTTTTTGTCTGTGAATGTCTTTGAGGTGTGTTTCTCGTAAACACCATATAGTTTGTCTTGTTTATTAATCTAATCTTTCAGTCTATGCCCTTAAATTGAGAAGATCATTTGTGTTTAGTCTTAGTTTAAAAAGTATATATTACTTCCTAGAATTTTGGTTTCTAATATTTGAATTATTGCTCATTTTTATTTGTTTATCAGTTCTACTAGTGAAGTTTATTCTTTCCATGTTCTCTTGGTTATTTTAGTCTTCCTCTTCTCTGTGTAAGATTCCCTTAAGTGTCTTTTTCCAGAATGGCTTAGTAGTCATTGATTCCTTTAGTCTATGCTTATCTTAGAAGGTGTTGTTTCTCCTTTCTACTCTCAAGTATAGTTTTGCTGCATATAATAAGACAGGTTGGCAGTTATTTTCTATCAGGGCTTGAAATAAGTTATTCAATGCCATCTTGATCTTTAGAATTTCTGCCAATAACTTTATTTAGGCATTTCTCTATTATGGGTTTTTAAATTTTTTGAGTTTTTGGCATTATAACTATAATATGTCATGAAAAGATTATTATTTTTAGTCATGTCTAGTTGGATTTCTAAATGCCTTAAGTACCTATATGTCCATCTCTTCCCAAGATTGAGAAAAATCTCTGCTATTATTTCAGTGAATAATATTTATATGCCATTAATCTATATCTATTTTGCTTCTGTAAGACCTGTGAGTCTCATGTCTAGCCTCATGTTGTCTCAGATCTCTTGCATATTATATTTGTAGTTTCTTATTTTTTTCTTTATTTATGTATGAATGTTTAAGTTCATCCACCTTTTCTGTGAGCCCTCTTATTCATTCTACTTTATCTGGTCTACTGGTGAGACCCTGACTGATTTTTAAAATTCAATTTATTAATTTTTTTATTTGCAAGATTTCTATTTGTTCATGTTTCAGAATTTCTATTAGTATTGAAATTCTTACTCTTATCCTGCATTTTTCATTTAATTCATATCTTAGTTCTTTAATTCATTGATAATTTTACCATCATTTAAAATATTGTTTGTCTCTTTCCTCCATTTTGATATCTATGGGTTCAGTTATGAGACAGTTAATAACATTTGTATGTGTCTTATTACTGTGTTTTCTCATGTTTTCTGTGTTTTTATGTTGAGGTTTGCTCATCTCTGGGATGGATACTTCTTCAACTGTTATGTTGGAGTGGTTTAATAAGCTGTTTTCTTTTTGCTATGTCCCTCAGTCTGAGGGTACATAACAGCACCAAAGCACAAACTCATTGTGTTGAAAGTGCTAGGATCAATCTCCGGTACAGTTCTGAGTGGAAATAAAAATCACCAGTCACTTCAACTAATTGAGAGCAAATCATATAAGAATTTATTGAAAATGTTCTCTACAACTCCACTAATCCATAAATGGAAAAAGGAAGTGCTACTCTAGAATAGGACAAAAATTGGGTATTAATGAGTAAAATCAATGTTACACTGCATAGAGCATGAAAGGAATGGGAAAGAGAGAACAGCAAAAAAACAAGGGGAGAGATACAGAAGAAAAATGAGAAAAGAAAGAAAAAAGAGGAGAGAGTACAAAAACAAAAAAAGAAGCAAAAATGTAGAATCAATCCAATATACACATTAAAAATAAATGAAATTGAATTAAATTATGCAATACAAAATATTGGTGGGGGACCAAACCAACCACCACAGAAGACAATACCAAAGAAATAAAAACTAATATGAGAATGATTATATTCCTCAGGCTCTGCTGCCTATCCATATAGAGTTTACCTCGCCTACTTCTGATGCAACCAGGCAACTCTGACAACTCCTTCCCAGGTCCTAGTGGCAGTGTGTTCTCTTGTGGATCAGATGGAATGTTTCGAGCATTGCCTTCACAGGGCAGATTTTTTTTTTTCCTCTAGGGAGAATTACAGTGTTTGGAGATGTCACAATCTGTCCCACCCTTCTACACTTGACTGAGGAGGCTCTGGAGTTCCTCAGTGAACCCTCGCAATTGGGAGCTCTCTGCTAGTAATAGTGTATATTGTGCAGGCTGTGATGGGTGTGTGTGCATCTAAGTAATTTTCCTTCTGCAGCAAAAACACTAAATACCTGGTCAGTGACATCAACTCTGCCCACTGTACTCTTTTGGCTTGCAGTCATCTCCCTATGTACATTATGATGCCTTCTCCTTGACAATATTTACTACTATTTCTAGGACAGTTGGAACCATAGAAATTTCATCTTTCCAGAGCTGCAAGCCGAGGCATGATTTTCTCCCACATTTCTTATTAATGAATTGAGAAAAGCAGAACACTTCCCTTGTACCCACTTACTATGCAGGGCCTGCCTCAGCTAAGTTCAGTCTGACTTGCTCTTCTACCAATGTTTCTGAGGCGATCTTGTCACTTTTGACTCTCTTTCTCTTTTGTTGCCTCTGTCCCAGCCCTCTCTGACACAGCGGGTGCAGGTTCAGTTCTGATGAACTCAGTTTTGTTTTTGTTTTGGTTTTTGGTTTTTTTTTTTTTTTTGCATTCTATTTCAGTAACTAGAATCTGAATCTCTCCAAGTCTCTGGCAGTCTAGTATTAAGCCTTAACAAACTACCTCTGTCACCCACCTCACTGAGTAGTTATTCTCTCACTGTTTAAATTTGGAACTGTGAAGGCACCGGGATGTGCCATCTGCTTCTAATCTGCCATCTTTCAGATTTTAATTGTTTCTTGGTTTAGAAATAAATTTAAATACACATCCATCTATAGAATAGATAGGTGCATTAGTTCCCATTACTTTAACAAATATTTGAGATAAATTGACTTATAAAGGGAAAAGGTTGGTATTGTCTCATGGTTTAGGAGGTTTCAGGCCATGATTGATTGCCCCCATTAATTTGGCCCCATGGTGGCACATGGTAGTAAAAGCACACAGCAGAGCAAAGCCACTCAGCTTATACCCAGGGATGAAAGAGAAAGAGAGAACAGAGGGGACTGGGGTTTTTGTATTCCCTTCAAGAGCATGCCCATACTCACTGAGAGATCTCTCACTAGTCCCGATTTTTAGTCCCTGCCTCCTTGCAGTGCCAAGCTGGGGACTTGGCCTTTATTTAGCACATGGGCCTTTGATATTTCAGACCCAGATCCTAATTCTAGAAATAGGTGATCATTTTACTGGTTCATTGACACATATTTTTCAAAAAATAAACAAGTGTTCTGATATTGTTGTAATTGATTGTTTGGATACAAAGCTATTTGATTTTCAACATATTAGTTTTCACAGAATAAGTATACAATGTGCTTCTTGAGTTAAATTAATTGAATGATTGAATGTCATTCAATTTGATTTAATGGATTGTTCCCATCAACATGAGATCAATGAGTGTTATGATTTGAATGTAGTTGTTTAATTATGTCCCCCCCAAGGGGCCATTATGATTGAGGGCCTCTATATTGTTCGTATTGGTAGGTGATGAAATCTTTGAGAAGTGAGTCTTCGTGATGGTTCCTTGGATATAAGGAGGAGTTCTGTCAGATCATGTCAGGATTGTGGGACACATTTTCTCTCTTTGATTTCCTGCTTGGTGATATAAGCTCACACACACGCTCACACACACACACACACACACACACACACACACACACCCCTCTCCCACAATATGACTGCAGTGAAGAGGGCCATCACCAGAACTGAGCTGATGTAGAATGCCATATTGAACCTCCATTTGGTAAGCTAAATAAAACTTTTATCTTTATAAAGTTATGGACATCAAATATTTCATTGTAATGGCCCAAATCTGACTAATACAAAAAGGAAGAATATAAATCAGAAAGTGTTGGGATTTTCTTATTCTATGAATTAATGTAGTCCACAAATAATTGATAATACCATCACTTGTGCTGGACGTCAAGTCATACATACTTTTTTTAAAATTTTTAACATATGTATAAACTATAGGAGTATCTCCCTGCTGTAATAAAAGATCTTAATAAATTGATTCAAAGTAGATCAAACTTATGTTTTAAAATTGTAAACAGAAATGAGAACAAATAATGTTTCTTCAGAAATGTTTGAAATAATAATCATCTTTTTTGAAATACTTGATTTTATTCTTTAGCAAATGGATAGAATTTTCATCGGTAACAGTACTATTAGAGTATTAAAAAAGATTATGGCTTCCTAATTTAAATATATCTGGTGACAGATGGCCAGACTCTTTTTTTTTTAATTTAGTGAACTGTAAAGTATAATAACTGAACTTTATGTAGAATATCTTTTTTCTTTTACACCCCAGTAGCAGAAAGGTCCAGAAAGAACAGATGTCTGTTTTTCCTGATGAAAATGAAAGTCATTTCTGAACATTTTTTAAAAAGTATTCTTATATAAAAATGTTCCAAAAATATAATATTGAATATGATTAAGGTATTCTTCAATATCAACACATAGGGAACTAGATCTGCCCTTTAAATATTCTTAAATATGCTCAATTTTCTATAACATAAATCCTGTGAAATAAAAATGCCAAATGGTGTGATATTTTGTTTCATCCATCTTCTCCTTATAATTATTATACAGTGTTTTCAACCTGGAGCGCTTTAGAAAATGCAAATTAAGATATAACTAAAAACACTAGTTCTGCTATATGAAATATTACTACTTCTTGTTAAATAGCATATTATTTTATCTCCATGTGTATTTGCTTCAAAGCCACCCACATTCATCATATTTATCCTTTATTTCCTCTCTCTCCCTCTACCCTAGACCACATCTTTCATCCCGGTTTCACTGAAAGACACTTCAGGAATTAAATTTACCAACAGGGATTTGAAGTCGTCTTTACTGCTGTAGGACTAACTCTGGAAGTGCCTGGCCCCTGAGACATGGTCCAAAGACAGGAACCCCCTAAATCCTGAGAGGCAGCAAATCAGCTTGGCTCACTTTTGCTCAGACCTTCTATGCTGTTAGGTTCTCCATACTCCCCAGGTAATTCAGAGAGTTCTTTTATCCTCTAAGGTGCACTATTTTTCGGTTGAGCCCCGTTCCTATTATATTTTAAATGGAATTTTGGAAATAACTGACTCTGTGTCTGACACTGCTATGATTTTCAATCAGTGCTGTCAAAACTGGACCTCTGCCCCATTTCCTTCTACTGACCATATTTAGTTCTGAAAGCCCAGCACAGGATGCTTTCTCATTAACCCCTCTCCAGGACTGTCGTTCCTGTCCTGGTTTTTGCTGATGGTTCTGTTACTCCCTCCAATTCATCCTCACCTTACAAAAAGCACCCTTTACTCCCAGCATGTCACATGGCAATAAATCCATCCTGCTGCTAAGAGTTAACGTTGGAGAAGAATAAATTTCTAATTCAGGTTATTTTTAAATTCACAGTAGTTTTACAAATTACATTGTTTTCTTGATTATCTTTTGTGAACATGATTAATTTTTAAAGATTGATGAACACATAAATTGAATAGTTTTAAAACTTCTTTGCCTCTCTTACCTAGATATTTCATTGTGTCTGTTTATTTTTTCTTCGGCATAATTATACATTTCGATTTTGTCATATTCTGACTTCTCACTACATGTATTGACAAAGCCTGTTGGAATGGTAGTTCCGTCAAATTCTGAAATTTTAAAAATGCTCTGTAAATATTTTTGTGAATTAATGTAGCATATTTTCCTGAATCCAAGATCACACTGAATATATGATCCTTTAAAAAAATAAATAACTCAAAGGGCATAATTTTTCCATAAAAGGATGATAATCTCTGTAAAGAAGTATAATTATTATCTCCTGGAGAATCATAATTACGATTGGGAAATAAGCCTTTTACCCACTCTGAGGCCTGTTTTGCTTTCAGTGTTCTGCAATTATTCATAACAACAAAACAACACTGTTTTCATAATGCACACTCTGTCTGGACCTATTTAGTGTTATCCAGGAGATACAATGTCAAGGTAAAATTAAAGCTTTGGCTTAATTTTCACAAATGAAGTATTAAAAACCACATTATAAATTATCTTATTCTTCTATCTTGAGAATGTTGTTTCTTTTTTTATTTAAAACTATATCCCCAACCCTTTTGATTTTTTTTTTTTTAGTTATAGTTGGACACAATACCTTTATTTTATTTATTTTTATGTGGTTCTGAGGATCGAACTCAGGGCCTCGCACATGCTAGGCAAGCACTCTACCACTGAGCCACAACCTCAGCCCCCAAGAATGTTGTTTCTTTTGACACCATTTACCATTCCAATATTTATATATATATATATATATATATATATATATATATATACACATTTATATGCATATATGTATTTACACATATGTAAATACAAATATATTTATATATGTAAATACATATATATATATATATATATGTAAATGTATTTGTGCCTTAGTTTTCTACATATTAATGAGATTAAACATTTTTTCCACAGTAACTCAGCTCCTTAGTTCTCAACACAATGCATTCTTTTCAGGAGCATGAAGGTAGTAAAAGAGGAAACAATACAGCCCATTCATTTTAAATATTAAAAGGAACTCAGCACTTTATTCATTGTGTCTTATTATATTTGTCATTTGTATATTCATCAGTATCATTGTAAAATTATATGGAGAATTACCTTAATTCCTCATTAAATAAAAATACATGTGGGGGAAATGGCTCTATCTATATGCACAGTAAAAGATAATAATTTAATAAGATTGAAAATCATAATTATGCCCCAGAAAAATGCACAGATACAACCAAATATTGAAGTTCGTGAGGTAAAAATCTTTAAAAATATTTTCACTCTGTGTTTATTCAGTGCTTTGATAATAATTTAATTTTATGAGTAAAGTGACTCAGGCCTTTATCTCAGATATCTAGGAGGCTGAGTCAGGAGGAATCACAAATTTGAGAACAGCCTGGGCAACTAAGTGAGATCCTGTCTCAAAAAAAAAAAAGAGAGAGAGAGAGAGAAAATGATGAAGACTGGTAATGTACCTCAGTGCTTTCCTAGCATGTCTGAGGCCCTGCATTCAATGACCCATACCACAAAAAATAAATAGATAAATAAATGATGAAAATTGTCAATTTACACAAGATAATTTGATTATAATAAGAAACAAGGAACATTATTATTATTATTTTATGTAATTAAGTTTATTTTAAAGTCCACCTACTAAAAACCTAACATCAAAAAAAAAAACTTACTAAAAGAAAGAAATTAAAAAGGGCTTTATAGAGAATGACTTACAAGTGACCTTTAAGCATAAAAACAGATTCTCAAATAAAAATACAGAAACAAATTAATACTACTCTGACTATTTTCATATTGGCAAACTTTCAGAAGCTTGACACAACTTTTTGTTGGTGGAGGTGTTGGAAAACCGGCACTCTGATGCATAGAATTACAAATTAGAGTGAATTTGTAGAGAAGGAATTGTCAGCTTCTAACAAGGTTAGCTAGTCATGTCTTTGACCCAGTAATTCCACATCTAAAAATGTATATACTTGAAGCAGTTGTAGATAAAACTGAGAAAGTGACACTACCTTGGAGTTGATAACACCATCAGAAATCCACCCCGTGAAGTTGCTGACAAGCTTGGAAACAAAAGAAGAGAGGAGGAACCCCAGAAGGAGGAGGGCAGTTCCAGCAGCCCAGGACCTGCTCAGCACACCAAGGAAAACAGCCCAAGGAGACTGGCCAAGACCAAGGGCAGGGGCTTTCAACACAGTGACTCATCCCAATCCACTCCCACCTCTACAGCATAAGGATGAACAGAATCATATTCAAATTAAATCTTCCTCTTTACAAGGGGGTGAAAAGAGGTCATAAAAAGAGGCTTGGCAAGGTATCAAAAGCTTACTCCCCAACCCCCACAGATACTCTGTCCTTAAAATCACAAACATGAATAAAATATCACTTTCTGTTCTTGCAAATATCAAAATTTTGTCAACTTCCCACTAATACTATATCATAAAGTATTTCTGATAACCCTGATCACTGTATGCTAATGTTAATTATGATATATTTAATAACATCTAATAATACACTGTTTATGGGGTTATTACTAATAATTTTACTAAATGGGGCATCTGCTTGCATGTGTCTTGGGGTGCTGAGTGATTCATTTTTGATTATTATTTTGGGGGCTGTGACCTAAAGTAAAACTCAGGATCTATGAAGGCAGCAGAGCATCAGTCCTATGAAGAAGATGACCCTGGCTAATGGCTTTCACAAATCATACCTTAGGAGTTAGGAGCTGGCAATCAGCAATTTTAACAGCATGAGCAGGGTTATACTTCTTGAAGTGCTTAAAACTCTCAGCTTCTAAGGCCAGACCTTGACTTATAATCCAGCCCATTCATCTGCCCATCTTTCTCATGCTCAGGATTTTGGTTCTTATACTGGGCTCACTTTTGTGTCCACTGGAGTGAGCTTATCCTCTTCAACCCTATTGGTCTCCTAGGTCAGGATTTTGATATAAGTTTTCGGTTTATCCTAGCAATTGTTGGATCAATTTTTTGTGTCTAGTGAGTGATCAATAAAAGTGAGTGGATTTAAATAGAATGTATATAAACTGAGATTTCCTTGTGGTTTCTGCATTATCATAGCTTCCAAACATGTCTGTTTTGTGGCTATAAATCTTAGTCCTACTTGTAAGAACACATGTCCTTACTTAAGCACTGGGGTGGCACTATCTTTCATCATGCCCACAGCTGACTCAGTGAAACATACACACAAACACAGAGGTGGCAGAAGCTTTAAACAAACACAAGCAGAAATCCAAAGTGAAATTGGAGACACAAAAGTAAGAGGTCTCTGCAGACAAACAATTCACTCACAGCAGGATTCATATTGGTTATATGACATCAGTCTATATCAAGCAGAGTTCCTGAAAACATTTTACACTCCAGCTATCTATCACACATGGAAATAACTCAGACCAAGAGAAGGAATAGAAGGGAGAAGAAAACTATTTATGAAACTGAACCTTATAAAGTCCTTAAAGTGGATGTTGTCTTCCTAATGAGGTTTCTGTCATGTTAATCATAACTTTCATTGCTTTCTCTATTATCAGGAAAGGCGTTCATCATTTCGTCTTGCTTTCTGGGATGTCAAAAAGAAGGAGAATATATGCAGACATGAATATAGACTGTAGACTCCATCTCCTTTGCTTTTACTATGTACACTCCTGTCTTGTTCCTATATCAAGGACATCTACATGATCCTATGATGTTATATGCTGAGATCAGAAAATTGAATGTCATCAGGCAGCCTAGCCAAATAGAAAGGTGGCCATTGGAAACTTATTTATATTCAATTAAAAAAGAATAAGGAGTCAGGTTTTGATGCTTTTGTTTTTATATCCTAAAACACTGAGTGAAACTCTATGTAAGGTAGAAATTACCTCAGGCAAGTGTGATACCACCTGCATTTTTCTTTAAACTCAGCAGGACTCATTTATAAAATGCATAGCTTTTGAAAGGAATCAATTACTCTACAGGTCAAAACAAGTCTCTCAAATACAAGTATGATAGAATTTCGAACTCAAACATAAAAACTAATCATGCAATGAATGCTAAATATATAGAAAATTCTAAATATTTGAAATGCCTCCTTCCAGCAAATAGTATGGTGACATGGCTCCTACAGCTATTACTATACAAGATGCATAGTATCTATTCAATCGATACTTGATGATTGTCTACTCGCTATTGCTATCTAAAAAATTCTCTACTATTGCCTCAAGACAGATCTGTGGAATAGTTAAGGGAAACTTTTATATATTTTGGCAGAAAATAAAATCTTTTAGGAATGATTCTCAAACTTGACTTCACTTTAAAATCACTGGGTTTTAAAAAGACCCTGGCATTACCTCAGAGGAAGAATGAAGATGATTCCTTATCTGGAAGCAGTACTTCAATTTTCAGTGTGCATCAATGTCACCTGAAGGTGATTGGATTGTTAAAACACAGATTGCTGGGCCATGTCCCATACTTTCCGATTCAATAGGTCTGCCATAGTTTATATATTTGCATTTCTTACAAGTTATCAAGTGATATTGATGCTGCAGTTCTGAAAATCACTCTGCAACCACTGTATACAAAGTGTTATGTCAAAATTTAATGTAAAAACAAAACACATAGGGATCTTGTTAAAGTCCAGATTTTGATAGAGTAGTTTGAGGATCAGGTCCAACATTTTCCATTTTTAACCAGAACCTACATGATGTAAATGGACTATATTTTGAGTTGCAAAGTTATAAAACCTTTGAAAGCTCAGGTGTACATTCACACTGATAAGATAGTGTTTGGAATAACATCACCACCTGTCCACCAATGTTTTCAAAACCCTCACCTATCTTTCTAGATCTAGCTGAAGCTTAATCTCTTGTATAAATTATTCCATGAATAACAAAATCCGAAATAATTTTTTTAAGCTATGACTATTACTGACTTTGCTCCTCAGTTATTATTGGTATTTTATTACTCTTACATGGCTTTCTTGAGCATTTGCCAGATTCAGGAACTACACTAAATACTTGACAAATATTTTATATCATCTTCAGAACAACACTAAGATAAAGTGTTGTTAGTTGCAGTTTAAAATAGAAAAAGAAAAAAAGATACTCCTTATTTAAGTTTCTGGAAAGTGCTAGATATATTTTCCCATAGGGAGCATATTTGTGATATTAATTTATCTAGAAGGAACCATCTTCTTATCTTCAAAGAAATGATCCTTAGATTCTAAGCTCAGGCATCTAAATGTCTCCTTTTTGTATTTGCCATCCCAGGGATCCTAGAAACACTAAACAAGACTGTGATGAAGAATATCAGCTAGAAATTTCTGGAAACAAGAACCACACCTTTAATCCTAACAGTGAGCATTATTCATTTGAAATTAAGTAGATTTTCATATTAAAAATTAAAAATATTACACCATATGCTGAATGCTACAATTAAAACTGTGAGTCAAGGAGTCATAGAGTTTGCAACCTGGTAGAATAAGGCTATTTATCATACAATTACATTAATTTATAATTGAAAAATAAGTGTTTCAAAAGAAAAAAATAATGTTTAAGGGAATATAAGAGTATGAAACACTGTTGCATGCAGCTACTCAGGGGGCTAAAGCAGGACAACCACTTAAAGCCCAGAGTTCCAGACCAGCCTGGGCAATATATATAGTAAGGCCCTATTTCCAAACAAAACCAACCAGACTCTAGTCATACTGCTGAAGATGTAACACATTGGTAGAGCAACTGGGTTCAACAATCCCCAGCACCACCACCTCCTGTCAAAAAATAAAAAGAAAAAAAAAATGGTGTAGAGTGAGAACAGGGAGTGGGAACATAGGGGAGCCTGAGATGCCTGAGCTGAGAATCTAAGCATAACGTCTTTGGAGATGAGAAGGTGTTTTCTTCTAGATAAATGAAATTCCATTTGTCTATCATAAAGAAGAAAATGTGAAACTTTCCAGAAACTTATACTAGAGCTCTTTGGCTATCCTGCAAAACCTAGGGGTTGGGAGGTACAACGGTGCAAAGTCAGGTGCTATTTTTGTTATTATCTTATTTACTATTTAATAAGAGTTTTCATATTCTTGACGTATGTTCTAGGATTGTCAGATAAAATATAGAACATCTGGTTAAACTGAAATTTTAGATAAGCCACAAATAACTTTTAGCATATAGTAAGATCATGCATCAATTGGACACAATCATGGTAACAAAAATTGTTTATCTGGAATTCGAATTGGACTAAGTGTCCCACATTTTTTATTTGCTAAATCTGGCAAATCGACATTGGAGTCTTTCCTTAATTTTCTCTTAGTTGGTACTCAGTGCAATAACCTGGGACCTCATCAGTTGAGCACATCTTCAAAATGTTTCTATAGCATATCTATGCATATTCCCTTTTATGAATATATTCTATGCATCATGCATACTCTAAGTTATAATATAGTTGTGAATAAGAGAAACAACTTGTTTACCATTTACTAGAAGGTGTTTTATATAATAGACACAAACATTGATAAAAATCTGCCATGTAGCCACAGCCTGGGAAGGTGCTGTACATAGGTTCTTTCATATCATCCTAAATGATTATTATTACTAAGACACATTACTCCAAGATAATTCTTACATAGTAAGAAGTAGGTCTCATTAACCTCAGTATTATTTCCATTCAACACTGAGGAAATTGAGGCTTAGGGAGGTTAAAGAAGTTGCCTGTGGTAACAGAGCAGTTAAGTGGCTGAGTTAAAGGTCAACTCACTCGCAGAACTCAAGAACAAGCAAGTATTCAAATGCCCGCTACACTTCTAAAAATGTAAGCCCAGCACACCACCCAATTATGGCTCAGATATCAATTTTATTAATGTTATTATTATGCTTATTTTTTTTCTTCTTTTACCTTTACATGAAACCAAAAAATAAAAAATTAAAAAAAAGAGAGAGAGAGAAAACAGAAATTCCTTAAAATGAAATTTTATATTATTATTTATTGTTCTCTTATTATTTCAATGAAGCAGATTATCTTGAAAAGGACTATATTTCAATATTAGTTTGTATTCTTTTCCCCACAGCAATGATATATAAGGAGATAGTGATAGATTTATGTTTTTTAAATCATGTGCTTTCCCTAGTCTCAAATAGAAGTATTATAACTTTTCCTCCTCCTAAATAGACATCATCATACTATTTTTAACTTTAAAATGTATATATCTTCAGGTAAAGCCCTAAATTATAAGAAGTTGTAATACAAGAAATAGAAATAGAATTTTTGTATTTGTTATAATTTTATCATTATTTTTTTCTAGTATATACTAATACTTGAATCATGGCTGTTCTATCAAAAAAAAACCTGTAAACTTTTGAAGTTATTCCATGTGAAGTAAGAGCCTATAACAGAGCTAGATAAACTGTAGCTTTACCACTGCTTTGGATTTAAATGTAGCATTAGAACTCCCTGACTCCAACATTTAACTTGATTTATAGTTTGTTATGTAAAAATACTAGGGCTCAGATGGCTTTAAGTGACTTTGAAAATTAAGTAAAGAAGAAAATGTAACTACTAATCTAAACTTTCTGTGAAATATTAATTATGCATTTCGAGTGAAGGAAGTAAGCAAGCAATAATTTAATCTGTGACATGAAATAAATCCCAAACTGTACTCTTGCTGAAGGCAATTTCTAAATAAACACTTGATTTTTAAGTCACAAAGGAACTGAAATTGAAACCATTAGTTACTGAAATCTGAACTGTTTATTAAAACATTTTCCCCTGGATATCTGTTTTTTTTTTTTTTAATCCACTTTCTGAAAGGTAAGTTAGGGTAGAAAAATAGCTCTAACCCAAAGAGGAATAGAGTCTTTTAGATGTATGACAGGTGAAACTTCCTAATGATCCATGACAGTGTACGATGGCAGCAGCAAGTGCTGAGTCAGTGTGGGAGCATCTCTAAGTGAGGTGCAATCGTAGCTTTTATTAATGACCTGCTAGGCACATGGGCAAGCTGCCAGGACCAGACACACAACAATACTTTTCTGATAACCGAGCATTCAAAACCTCCTAGATATAAATTTCTCCCAACTTCCTAAACCAGAAATAATATTCTCAGCATTTTGTAATAGGCAAGACACACAGGCATATTATCCATATTATATTAATCTTCAAAATGCATTGCCCAAGGAGGAGACATGAAAGAGAACAGATTATCTCTACTGGAGGAATTAACACTTGAAAAGAAGAAAGCCTTTAAAAAATGCATCCAAGGCAAACACAACACATCCTGCATCTGCAAGTTAGCAGGAATTTGCTTTTCCCAGGCTGATACACAAAGCTTTACACATTTTGCCGTATCTGTTACAAAAACTTTTTTTCCCCTCCAAATCTGAAAGTCAAGATAAATGCATCCCTCAGGATTTGGATAGTAAGTTTTTTTTTTTGTTTGTTTTATTTATTTATTTATTTGAGAATAAGAGAGTAGATTTGCCCTAACTCATCCATTGAACATAGGAGGAGACTTTATCAGAGTTATTAGATAGTCTATCTTTAAACAATTAGGACATTGTTGTTATGGAAAGTAAAATAGAGTCATCAGATTGTGATCCTAGAGATGCTTAACAAGATGCAGAAAGACAAAGTTCTGATCCTTCAATTCTGTTCTATTTTCTATTGTTTTATTGGTGCTTATAAACTATACAGAACTGTTGCTTTCAACATGGCAAATTAATATACATATATGAAAAGGTATTTGGTAGTGAAACTGATCAAACTGTGATTCTTCATTCATTCAATATTCCCAGAGAATTTTTGAGTATCCTCTTTTCCTTTGAAATGGACAGTGCCAACTTAATCTGGGAAGCATTATATTATCTCTTCATCGCAAAGGGGAGTTTTAAGCACCCAGGTAGACAGATACAAACTGTACTCTGCCATATCAGGTGTGCTCTCGCAGGACTAACTTGAATTCATGGTAGCTTGCTGCACATCTCACAATCAACTACCTCATGATCAAATTGAACACTGTATCACAAACCATGTCCCTGAACATATCATCCTATTGTGCATACCTCAAGATTCTAGACTTTGCTTACTAATGCCTGAGTATTTGAGGTCAAGATGAGAGGGTTATGGAGGTAGAATAGACTAATTTTGAATCATTCTTCAGCCATTACATAATGAATTTGCCTCTCACATTGAGATTACCCGTAATTTCAGTAGAAGTATTTTTAAAAATGTATTTATTACAGTTTGAAGATTTACTAGATAAATAAATTGTTAAGTCTGATTATTAGATAGATGATATATGATCTATTTTATAGGATGTTTTTTATGCAAATCACAAATTTTTATTATGTATTTCATGTCCTAATATGAGTCTAATTTTAAAATTAAGGCAAGTGTGTACTAAAAAAATAATAATAATAAAATAAATTTAAAAAAAACTTGTGCTTTTGCTAATATTAGAATGCAGGAAAAGAGACCCCAGGTCCTGTAATTCATTTATTCATTTTTACAATTTCCCTCTTTTTCATTCTGAGTTCATTCTGGCATCGCAATCTAGAAATCAGAATATTGACAAAGTAGATTTGCTTTTGTTGTTACTGTACAGAGACAGTTATAAGATAGTGACATAATTAAGTTTATGGAAAATGAATACATATTTTACTTGAGACAGAAGCATGACCCAAAGGGAGAAATGCCACCACACATTGACAGATTTCCATAATACTTATTTTTCTTTAGAATTAGCAGGCTTTGTCATCATTATTTCTCTTGTCTTTATTTTTTTTTCTTTTTTTTGGTAGTTGTTTTTGCCTGGGGAAAGATGAAGTGAAAATCAATAAAGAACATATTTTTTTTCAACTATGAAGTAAAATAATTGCAAAGGGAAATATCTGCATTGGTTATGGAATGCTACCTGATGGAGAAAATAAATCAAAATTTCCAAGACTTTAACCATGCACACTCCCACAATTCCATCACCACTAATGTTAATAGTCAATTGAGTTGACTATTCTTGGTCTAACAGCTCTTTCAGGTAACTCTATTCCAAGAAGGAATTTAGGGAACTAGGGTTTCTTCATTTTATGGCACTTGGCCCTCAAGTTTACTGTGAAGCTCTCTCCATTCTAGTTAGCCAGAAAAGAACATAAATTTCAAAATCTCACATATGGGAGATTTATTTAGGTCAAGCCTAGAAGTGAGTCCATCATGAACTAGAAGTCAGCTGCAAAGACTGCAAGGGATTCTGGGAAATTTAGCTGTTTCCTGAAAATGAAATGGAATTGATCGTCAGTTAACACTTTCAAATGATACCCATGTATCTTGATTTGTTTAAAAGATTAAGGGGGCTGGGGTTGTGGCTCAGTGGTACAGTGCTCGCCTAGGATGTGTAAGGCACATGGTTCAATCCTCAGCACCACATAACATAATAAATAAAATAAATGTATTGTGTTCAACTACAAAAAAATATATATTAAAAAGAAAAGTTAAGGAATAGTATTATTATGAAAACTTCTCATCTGAGCACTTGAGTTAAACTTCATATAAACTTTTTTTGGAATTTTTAAAAATTATACATTTTTTTGCTGAATACAATATTGTATAATAAAAACAACTTGACATTATTGAAAAATGTTACCAAGAATCTCAAATGTTATTAAAGTTTTATGCGAAACTGCCCTTTTAATTATGAACAACAGCAATAACAAAGCAAACTTCATAGTGTTGAGGAAAAAAATCTTCATGAAACCATTTCTCCTGAATATTGTCAAAAGATGATGAATTTCCACAATTTTTTTTCTCTTAATTTACTATGAAACACTGAATTAATAAATTAAGAAAAAGAATAATTGTCTTGCAAAAAGAGTAATTATTGTCCTCTGAAAACTATTTTTTTAAGTATCTAATTATTTTTCAATATCTTCATTAAGGTATAATTGATAGATAAAAATCTGCACATATCGAATGCATACAATCTGATAAGTGGATATCTGCATATACTTGTGAAATTATCATCAAAATCACAATAATCATGTTTTTTTAAATTAGTTTTCTGATAATAAAGAAATCTATTTTCAATAATGTATACATGGTTCTTAAGTGGAAGAAATGCTACTGGTCGAAGTTTGGAGACAAACACTGATGTTGATTGTTATTTGAAACTGTATCATATCCACACTTATTTATACATATAAGTGCATAAATATATTAGAATATATATTTTATACTCTCATGAGTCTGAGTTTAAAACCTAAATTTTGATTATAAAAACAAAGAAAAGCTATGCTTTTCTTGGGATACTGTGATTATATCATGGACAGCTTAAAAAATGGCTTATACATCATTGCACTGGTATTTCATAGCGATTTTCAACATCAACAGTAAGATGGTCAATTATGTAAAAAAATCAACTAATCAAAATCAGATTATTTTCCTTACTTTGTGAATACTGTAATGTTGACTACAAAATTATTTTATTACACATTACAGTTCATTGTCAGAGAGAAATGCATATCCACAGATCTATGAGCTGAAAGTTGCTGTTGCCCTATTTTTGGAACACCAAGAAAAAGATGAACAGCTTCAGACTTTTAAAACGATATATTTCAGAGAAGCTTAGCATATTTGGCAGGTATAGTTAAAACTCTGAATACAATGAATCTAAAACTTCAAGGACCAAGAGCAACATCATTTTTGTTATACTGTATTTCAAAACTTAGTGTTAAAATACAGCGTTGAGTGGAGTGAATTGCTACTAAAAATATCCCTTCATTTATGACTTAGTGATGCACTCAAAGAAAAAAAAAATCATGGAAACGATTTCAATAAAATACCTAGCATCACATCCAGTTTTTCACAAGAGATGAATTTTCCACATCATGTGATAGATTTCGGATGTGATAACTAAATGTCTCTCTTAGGGAGTTATGAGGAGACAGTGTCTCACTGGCATCCTTAGAGTATTGAAGAGAAATATTTGGAACTCAAGGTGATCAGATTACGGATGAATAGAAAATCTCTTCACAGAAATCAGAGGATAGAGGAGGAAATATTTCTCTCCATAAATTAATCACAATTCCCTTTCCATACACTTGAGAAGATTTTTTTCTCTACTTCCACTCTGAAAGCAAGTATACAAGTTTGATATTAAAGTGTTCTGCCTTCACACTACACAGAGTAACATTTATGGGGGAGTCAACAATTGTATCCAAATCAGAAGCTCCAAGGGTGTCTTGAATCCCAATCACCTTTTAAAATGAATTTTTTTCAGTTTTATTGAATGCATTTCAAAATTTTAAAGAGTATTAAAGATGAGCATGGAATAATTATGTGTCTGAAATAAATCAGTGCTGAATCAACGGTATTAACATTTTTAAACAGAATCACATACCTCCAAAATGATTTCAAACACTTAAGAGATAAATTTTGTTGTTGGATAAAAATGCTTTATCACCTTTCATGTTAGTTTTTTTGCTAGAATTCTAGTGTTTTCTACCCAGTAATCTAATTCCATTTTCAACAAGGAAATCCTAGACATTAATTAGCCTTGTGTTTGTTCTGGCAATTGCAAAAGAATAACCCTAAAATACTAATATAATAATCAATTAGCAATTGTGGTTATAAACATTTTGGTTAGGGTTAAGAGGTTTTTGTAGTGTAAACCCATATATGAGCATCCTGCAATGGATAAATCCTCTATCCAAGCCAATTTGCTTCCCAAGTCAACTTAAATGTTTAACTTGAATGTTAAGTGATAAAAGTCAGACATAGAAAGAAAGAAAAAAGTGCATGATCTTACTTATATATGGAGTCTAAAAATCATACACCCCTAAAGCTATAGAAGAAGTGGTGACATGGAGGAGATATTAGTCAAAAGACATAAATTTGCAATTATAAGATGAATAAGTTCGGGAGACTTAATGCACAGCTTGGTAGCTATAGTTAATAATTATTGTATACTTGAAATATGCCAATAATATAGGCTTAATTTTTTCCCATCACAAAACAAAAGTAGCTACATGAGTAGTGGGTACATTAACTAGCTTGATCATGGTATTTTTACAACAAACACATGTACCAAAACATTCCATTGTATATCTGAATACACTCAATTTTATTTGTTAATTAGGTCTTTAAAAAATTGAAAACAAAAGGAATTTTTGTTTTATATTTTATTAAATAAAAACTAACTTCCCTTAATAAACCGTTATAATTATGATTAAAATGACACATGGTGAAATGAAAAAACATCCACAGGTTTATAACTAGGTGGCAATTGCAACTTCTCTTATACAATAAGAGGTTTGTGAAACTGAAAGAATCTTGGACAGGAATCCACAGCAGCTATGGTATTGAATCCTAGACTCGCTCCTCCATTTGCTTATCATCGCAAAGTTGATCAAATTAGTTATCCATGTTAATCCTATCTGATCTAATAGATGAGGAGTCTGTTTTTAGTGATTTTTAAACTGGATGACTATATAGAAAACAGGAAAGGAGATAATTTCTAGCATAGTACTGGTGAAAAGCAAGGCCTTTCTGCTGAGCTGAGGTCTGACTTCTGTGAGTATCCCCAATCCCATGCTCAACCTGGGGAAACTATCCAAATCAAATAAATTTTGATAATAGACAAGATGGCAGCAGTAACAGAATGAAGGAAGTGAGGTGAAAGGATGGAATCAAGTCAATATTTTAGATTACAACGTTTCAGGAGGATGATATATGAAGGTGAATTTCTTTAGTCTTATTTTTAGGTGGTCCCCACCAGTCTTATTTGAGAAAGGTAGCAAGTGTGTATTAAGGTAAAACACATTACACATAAAGATATGCAATGGAAATCTTTTTTGTAGTTGAAAATGTGATTGAGTCTTTGAGAGAAGTATACCCATCAAGTATTTTAGTGGAAATATTAGATTTCAACAGATTTGATTTGGACTATGATCAAGGTTTTAACTCTACCTTACTGGATATTACCATATGTTCATTAACATGGTAAGTACTGGTACTACAAATTTCCACTACTGTTTACATCATATGCACTCATAAAATTAACGTTTTCTTCTTTTATTCATTATCTTAACAGCTAATATTTTAATAGAGAAGGAAACTAAAAGAATAAATGTACCTCAATAGCAACAGTGATGAGAGGAAGGAAAAAAAATATTATAGAAATTAGAATTTTTTAAAAATCTTGTTAGAAGAAAAACATATTCAGAGAAAGTCATTAAACTTATTTGTTTAATAAATAAAATGTGTGTTCTCATTAAGCATATTTTGCAGCCCCATATATTGTTTTTGACTTTTAAAAGTTAATTGAAATGCCAAAGTTTTGAGCATGAAGCATAAATTTCATTTGACCTTTTAGGTAAAATTGTTCTTGTATATTCTTCAGAAGATGAATTTGGCTTTTCTACCAATCATGATAGAATGAGCCAGGTGGCAGATTACTTAATATTTTGCATTTCACCTCTGGAGACTAGAGTTTAAATGTGACTTAAAAGAAATGCCCAGGAGTGACATGTGTACATATTGGAGCCTTTACAATTGGGCTTAAGTAGCAATCACTTGCAGCTGTGGAGATGCTCTTTCAAAAAAACATCAGAAATGTCATAAGACAAGATCAGGGGATTCCAATAAAGATATAAAGGCCACCCAGCAATCCATGTGGGACAAAGCTTATCAAAATAATGAACCTAAAGGTCTGGAACTTTCTTGATCAATGAAAAATACCAAATGAGCTTGTTTGTCTTAATAAAAAAGAAAGGCAACAAAAAAAAAGAAAAAGAAGTAGCCTCAAATAGATCAGATTAAGCAGCAAAAGCATTCCTAAAGACATGTAAATTATATTGGGAAATGAAAAAAAATAAAAATTAAAAAGTACAGCTTACTAGTGCCCTCTAGTGTACCTTCTCTTTTGCTTTATGTGGAATGTGAATCTTCAAAAATATTTTCTAGAATATAAGTGAAGGCTTAAACATAAATAAACTGTAGAGCAACTGAAAAAAGGAAAAGAAAGAAAGAAGAGCTACATATTTTTAAGCCAACTATTCATATTATTCTGAAAACTAAAAATCAACAGCCAACGCAATAATATTATTACATGTCAATAATCTGACATCGATGAGAAATTAAAGGAAGACTGACAGAAAAATGATACTGTCCTTCCCTCCCCAAGCTTGGGCAAAACAGTCTTCTCCCTGAAAAATGTTTTGCTTCACAGTCACTCTGTTTTGCATCCTAATTGTATCATGTGCCAACAAAACAGATTGTTTGCTAATTGATATCATAAAGCAAGACAGCCCAGTGAAGGATGATAATTCTGACTCCAGCTAGCAGCAGCTGATGTTGAGCTTGATAGAAATGCTGTCATTTTCAACACAAACTGCGTACAATTCACTTTTCACTGTAAATAGACATGACAGAAGCTTCCTCCACCCACCTTTATCTTTTAAAAAATAAAATAATTCTGCTACAAGATTTCAGTTACTTGTACTAGTTTAGCTAGTAGCCTTTTAAAGAAAATAAACATTAAGAATATTATTGAGTCTCTGAATTCAGCACTGATGGACAAAATAAAACTTTTTGTCCATAAACAGTCAGGTCAGACCCAAGAACATGTTTACTTATGCATTTTTGGAATAAAATAGCCAGATTATGAACTATTAAAAATTTGCAAGATGACAATTAATTAGAATATAAAAGGTATGTTTTAATCTAAGTATTTAAAATTTTAACTATAGCATATTTGAAAGACAAAAATTATTTTCACATTTCTATGCTTCTTTCTTGGCAAAAATTGATATATTTCTTAATAAGACTGCCTGTCAGCATAGAAAAGCAGTACTAAAATAAAATATTTTCTCTAGTGGAAACTAATACTATTAGGCAATAATAAAGGCCTAGTGATTCCACACAGAGCAGTCTTAAAGAACAATGGCCGTATGGTGTAAATAATTCAAGGGCAAATGAGAAAATAAAGGCATCTAAGAGAGATGGAATGGTGATAATAGGATTTGAATATTTCCAATGAAATTGTCAAAGAAGATTGAGGTAAAGGGACAATGAACCACATGTCATTATATACAGCCATCTGCTTTGTTTGGTCAAAACAGTAGCTATTTGTAGTTTCAACAAATTTATTGATCTTTTCCATATATTTGTACCATATTAATTTCTCCTCCTCTCAATCTTTTGTCTTTATTTCCTTTTTTTCCAGAGACAAAAAATGATTAATAATAATGACTGAATTTTCAGGGTAGAAGGGAATCTCAGAAATAGTGTAGTCAACTCATACAGGGCCCTATCACTTAGCAATCAAGGGAACTGAGGCACAGAGATGTAAAATCAAATATGTTGGAAATCTTGCAGCAAGTTTGTAAAAAAGGCAGAAGTAAAATAAATCTCTAGTATAGCAGCTATTTTTGGTACAATATAAAGTTCTTTATAAAGGCCTTTTAAAAGTCCTCATTTTCTACCATTTTCAGCTTAAGTTTCAACAATTTAATTCTTAAAATGTGGAAAGAAACAGAGCCAAGGGAATAAACTGTGGAGTGGATTGGAATCCCATCACAGTGATGGCAAATTGTTTAGCATTCTAAAGCTAATCCTGAAGTAGTACTTGATGGACTTTTAATTAAGAAACAAACATCTATACATTTGTAAGTCTGTCAATGTACACTCTCAACATCCTAATTTGAGAAAGCAGTAATTGACACAACCAAGGGACTTGGTTGAATTATGAGTAATTCCACACTTCCATTTATTTCATATTGTTAAAGTTCTCTCTTTTTACCCTAACTCTGTGGAGGAAATTTGTGAGGTTGGAGGTTGCTCATTTTATTTATTATCACTATTGAATGCTGCCTAATATTATTAATTCATATTGTTTTTCTAGTTTATTATTTTTATTCTTAATCCATAATTTTCTTCGAATGTCTCTGTTCTGAGGCTCATTCTCAGGTTTCTAGGTAGGAAGCAGATTTTGTAGTTAACTAGGTATATGTAGTACCCTCAAAGCTGGATCTTTTGTGAGTAACAACATCAAACTCAAGAGAGTGAGAAAACAGTCACAATGTGACAAATGACACAGTGACTACAATCACAGAGCTCAGACTTTCCACTCCTCCTTCTCACCTATCAAAGGACACACTGAACATGACAGCACAAAAAAAAAAAAAAAAAAAAAAAGGCATATAAACTGAAAACAAAAAGGAAGGGAGATTTTGAGTTCAAAGTGTTCAACATCTAATTTTGTTTCATTTCAAAGTTATAATTCATGTGACTTTGTTTTCCCCCTCTGGTGAGCATTAGTGCCACCGTGCCATATGCCACTGTTCAGAGCCATGTCTCCCCTTAGTTATCCTTTAATTGGCTTGACCTATGGGACGAATGGCTTGCAACCAAGCTAATTATATAAATCCACTCCAGGCTCCATGAATTCTACAAGAGACACCTCTTCTGGGAGAATAAAAGGGAAGGAACAATTTATCTAAATTTCATACTTCTTCTTACATCTTATCCACACAAATCATGCATTTTATAGCAGTATAAAATGTAACAATGATTTGCTGTACTTATACTTTGAATATTCTCATATAGCTAATACATAATTAAAATTTTAAATGATGTCAATGTATGAAAAATATATTTAGAAAAAAATATAGTTGGAAATTAATTTTAGATTACTGATTTTTTATTCAAGTTATTTTGGTGGGAAAAAATAATGGAATTCTAGAGTCTCTTAAGACATTGACAAAGTAAAAATAGTTAGAACAAAGTCAAGTTTCCAAAGAAAGTCCATGGTACACTTTTATAACTGTAGCCTATTAAAAAGCAATAGCAGACCTAACATAAAAATAATGCCCAACATCACTAATTATTAGGAATGTGCAAACTGAAACCACAATATCACCTTAAGTCACTAAGAATTGCTATTATTAAGAAGACTAAACATTACGGTTGCAAACAAGAATATGGAGAGAAGGGAACCCTTTCAAACTATTGGTGGAAAGAAAAACAAGTATAGCCATTTTAGAAAACAGTATAGAGGTTCCTCAAAAATTTAAACTGGGAATATAGCCAAAGGAAATAAAATCAGTATGTTGAAGAGGCATCTCATCTCTTATGTTTATGGAACACTAGTCTCATCAGCAAATAAATGAAAGCAACATAAGTATCCATCAACTGATAATGAATACAGAAAATGTATATATACTCAATGAAATACAATTCAGACAATAAAATAAATACAGTCCTTTGTAACAATATGGATGATGTGGTTATGCTAAGTGAAACAAGCCAGGAGCAGAAAAAGAAGTACTGCATGATCTCACTCATATATTAAATCTAAAGAAGTTGACCTCATATAAGTTAAGAGTAGAATGGTGTGAAGAGGCATGGGAAAGATTGATCAAACTTATTGCTAAAGTTGCAATAGTGTACTGCACATTTCAAAAAGCTAGCAAAAAGGCTTTTGATGTCTTCACCTAAGAAATGACAAGTGGGGAGATATGTTTAATCTGATTTAAACATCATATTATATATACATGTATTAAAATATTGCATGGCATCCAATTAAAATGTACAATTTCCATGTTTTATGTATCAATTAAAATAAAAGGAAAATTTAAAAAGCCATAAAACAAATTAATCACATAAAAAAGGAAAATTGCCCAAATCAATACATATAAAAGAATGACTTGAAACTTTACTTAAGAACAAAACTCACATGTCTCATGGGATCTTAGAATGTCTTTTTTTTTTTAATTGATACATTTGTCATATACATTTTATGGAGTAATGTTTAAATTTATAGACATTTAGGGTATGTTAATGGTATCTCTTTAAGTTTTTTGAACTATGAAAATACTTAAACAGACTATTAAAGAAAGGAAGTGTACATGATGCTCTTAATTTTAGCAGAATAATAACAATAAATATTGAAATATTAAAAGCATTATAAATCTGTGCATGTGTTTCATAAAAAAGAAGGATAATTACATTCTATTAACTCATGCATGCCCTCTCAATTCTCTGCTCAAGCTAATCAAGTGATAGTGACTAAAAGATGACTTTCAAAAAATCAATTATACTAGTCTTTCAGAGAAAAAAAACCAATTCTAATAGTACAGCATTACTTCAGATAAGTATTTATTTCCAAAAACATCTGACTTACTTGTTGCTGCCTTTTGAATACTATATCAATGTTTGGACTAAATGTGTGTTGTATTTATATTTCACCCAAAATAGTGATACTCAATGGATCCATCTTTTGAGGAATAACAGGATTACCTTATAAAAAACAAACAATAACAAAAGCTTTGCATATGACAAGATCATCATGATATTTTAAAGAACCATCAAATTTGTGGCATTATATCCAATAAGCTTATCATTATTTGAATGTATTTTTATAAGATATGTGGATAGTATTGAATGAACAACCACTGAGCCATATCCCCAGTCCTATTTTGTATTTTATTTAGAGACAGAATCTCACTGAGTTGCTTAGTGCCTCACTTTTGCTGAGGCTGGCTTTGAACTCAAGATCCTCCTGCCTCAGCCTTCCAAGTCACTGGAGCATTGAAATGCTCCACCGAGCCTGGCTGTCATTTCACAGTTTTAGAATCACTCACTTTATCTTATTCCTGGCAGAGTTTAAAGGATAATACATGTGCTTCACATTCCTCTGTCCTCTGATGGTTTGTAAGTTCTACACCTATTTTTTTTTTATATTAATGAATATCTGCAGTTGTATTTTTTCCTTCAGTAAATCACATTGGATCTAAGCAGCATAACTAACTTCTAACCCACCAAAATGTATTTAATTGATATTAAATTATATATTTGCAGTATGAACAAATTATACCCAACACACCACTAACACACTTTTATCACATTTGCGCTCGCTCGCTCTCTCTCTCTCTCTCTCTCTCTCTCTCTCTCTCTGCAGGCTACCTACAACCAACATTTCAGTGAAATTGGCAGTAGACTTTTGTTTAATTGATATATAAATCCAAAAAAAAATGTACATATCAGAGGTGTTCCATTTAATGTTTTAATACATGTATACATTGTGTGATGTTTAAATCAGATTAAATGTATCTGTCTTCTCAAATTTTTATGACTTCTTTGTTAAAACTTTGAAAACCCTTTTTTTCTAGATTTTTGAAATGTACAGTACACTATTGTTATCACCCTCCTGTGTAATAATAGCCCATGAGAACTTCTCATTCCTATCTGACTGTAACTTAGTCTCCATTGCCTGTCTTTCTCCTCCCTTCCTGTCTCCTAAATGCCCCATTTGATTCTCAACTTCTACAAGATAAATATTTTTAGTTCCACATATAAGTGAGGTCGTGGAGTACATGCCTTTCTGTTTCTGGCCTGTTTCACTTGGCATGATGATTTCCATCCATGTTGTCATCAATGGACAATAAGGATTTTATTATTTATTTATGTATAAATAGTATTCCACAGTGTATAAACACCATATTTTCTTTTTCCGTTCATCAGCACCTTAACACTTCAGTTGCTTTCACGTCTTGGCTATTGTGAACAGTGCTAAAATGAATGTGGTAGTACAGATGTGTCTTTGATGCTCTTATTTTATTTCCTTTGATATATAGCCAGTGGGGGGATTGCTGGATCAAAAGGCAGTTCTGTTTTCTATGTTTGCAGGAAACTCCACAGTATTTTCCATAGTGGTGTACTAGCTTACATTCATACCAAAGTATGCAAGTGTTTCCTTTCTCTTCATCCTTGTCAAAATTTGCTCTTTCATCTTTTTGATAATATCCATTCTTATTGAGTTGACATCACATTGTGGATTTGATTTGCATTTGTCTGATGATTAGTGATGTTTTTAGCAGTTTTTCATGTACCTGTTGCCTATTTGTATGTCTATTTTGTTGTTGTTGTTGTTGTTGTCTGAGCAATGTCTATATAGATCTTACCCAATTTTTAGTTGGGCTATTTATTTTTGGTGTCAAGTTTTTGAAATTTCTTATATATCCTGGATATCACACCCATGTCAGATATATACTGTGTGAATATTTTCTTCCATTCTGCAGTTTTTCTATTACGTCATTTCCTTTGCTGTGCAGAAGCTTTGAGGTATGTTGCAATTCAATTTGTCTAGCTTTGCTATTGTTTCCTGGGACTTTGAGTCTCATCCCAAAACTCCTACTTTATTCCAATCTTCTTAAATATTTCCCCTAAGATTTTTCCTAGTAATTTCACTGTTCAGGTTTTACATTAAAGTGTTTAATTCATCTTGAGTGGCTTTTTTGTGACTGTTGAAAGATAAGGTTCACTCTTTTGTCTTCTGCATGCAGATATCCAATTTTCCAAAGACCATTTAATAAAAGACTGTCCTTTCTCCAGTATCTATTCCTAGAACCACTGTCAAAATCAGTTAATCGGTTAGCTGTAGATGCATGAGATTGTCTTTAGGCTCTCTATCTGTTCCATTGATGTACATGACTGTTTTTGTGCCAATGCCATGTTATTTCGATTATCACAGCTTTGTAATATATTTTCAAGTCAAATGGCAAATTCCTCCCGCTGTGCTCTTTTTCCTCAAGATAATTTGCAGCTAATCACTAATATACACAACAGAGTTAAATTTTAATGACTCATGATATGGTAGTACAGTAAGATATAAAAAGGGTCAGCAACTGCATGAGCACTTTCCTGTAGCTCTCACTGATAATACATATGTAAAAACAATATATATATATATATATATATATATATATATATATATATATATATATATATCAACTAGCAAAGATTGGTTCCAAGAATATTTAAAGAAGTAGTAGCTGCATAAAACTGGCTGGAAAAACTGCCCAAATCCAGTATAAGTATTTGGGATGATAGCAAAGAAAGTGATTCAAGAAAAGAAGAAGGAACAATAGCAGGTTGGTAATATCGATGATCACATTATGCTGTGGAAATTGATGAATTCTACAGCTGTGGGGTTTTTTTTTATATTTTTAACTTTATTAAAGTATACTTGATACATAAAGAATTTTCCAGGTACAGTGGCACACACCTGTAATCCCTATGGCTTGGGAGGCTAAGGCAGGAGAACAGGAAGTTCAAAGCCAGCCTCAGCAAGACCCTGTCTCCCTGTCTCTAAATAAAATATTAAAAAGTACTGGGGATGTGGTTCAGTAGTTAAGTTTCCTTTGGTTTAATCCTCAGTACAAAAAAAAAGTACATATTTCATATGTACAATCTGATGAGTTTTTGACATATTCAATAACGTGTGATACCATAAACACAATTAAATTGATAGACATAACTTACCCTCCTGAAGTTTCCTTGTGTTCCTTTATTTTTGTATGTAATTGTGTTTTTTTGTAAGAAAACTTAACACTAGATCTACCCTGTAAATACATTTTAACCTGCACAATTCTGTATTGTTAAATAAAGAACTATGTTATGAGTTGAATGTTTGTGTTTACCCGAGAAATTCATCTAATCCTAAGTTTCAGTTTGATAGTATTAGGATACCATGGGTTTGACACCATGCTGTTGAGAGACATGGCTCATTCTCTGCTTAGCTAAAAGTTTAAACCCATTAAACAACAACTCTGTTTCCCCATTTTCAGCCCTTAGAAACCACATTTTCGTTTTCTGATTCTGTGAATTTGACTACTACAGACACCTTCTGTTAGTGGAATCATGCAATGTTTATTCTTCTGTGACTGACTCATTTCACTTGTCTTCCGGGGTTCATTCATGTTCACTGCACCATAACTGACA